>NC_057393.1:21160865-21478920 GCF_019320065.1 Cervus canadensis
CCTACTGACCCCTCAGCTGAGCATCTCTGTGTCACTACAGAACCAGAGAGAATAAAATGGGGTGGAGGTCTTGCACAGTCAGCATGCAATGTGGCAAATTATTTACACTTACGGTCAAGTCTTTCAAGAAAACGGCATAGATAGATTTAAAGAACTTTTGAATAAAATAATTTTTACCTTGGAGAATTTTTCATAACTAACAAAGTAGTGGGATGAAAAAGAAAAGTGTCCCAATGTTTTCCATTCTGAAGGGAAAATCAATGCAATCCAGTGGGTTGTCAATATCACCAATTACATGCCGTTGAGTATAATTGAAAGTGGGTTGGTTGACCTACAACAGATTATTTTTTTAACCTGATGACTGACTATATGTCACCCTAAAATCTGAATCAGAAACAGGTTGATAGAAAAATAAAACCTATCCCTGTCTTCCAAAAGCCTGGCTAGCAGCCAAGAAGAAGCTGGTCTCTCCATAATGCAGAGTACATAATTCAAAATGACACTGGAGGTAAGGGAAAAAAAAAAGCCTCACCTAATTTCCTGTATATGGTCAGTAAAGTTTGCTGACAGATTTATGAGCTTCCACCTGCTAAACACTCCTCTGTTGAATTTTTTCACTAACTTGTCTTTGAGGAGAGGCAAATGAGCTCATCTTCTGGCTCTTAGGATGATCTTTCCCCAGGACCTGATGGACTTTAAATCTGTCACAGAGGAACCGATTAAATTTGACTCCCTGCTACAAACGTCTGATGCTACAAAAATCTGAGGCCCTGAGATGGAGGCTCTGAAAATATCACAGACCTCCCTAACTGGTGCTTTCCACGAAGGACAGCAATTTGCCTATGATGATCCTATCTGCACTAAGGATAGGGTTCAGACAATGTGGGCAGTCACATTCTTCTTTAAGTGTCCACATTGCATAGTGTTACAGTGACACAAACTCCAGGCTTCTGTGGTACTTGTTCAGCTACACTGTGTTCTTAAGTATTCAGAGGGGGTATAGTTGGAAGCAGAAACTAACTGCTATTTATTAAAAAGCAAAGACATTACTTTGTCAACAAAAGTCTATATAGTCAAAGCTATGGTTTTTCCAGCAGTCATGTATGGATGTGAGAGTTGAACCACAAAGAAGGCTGAGCATCAAAGAATTAATGCTTTTGAACTGCGATGTTGGAGAAGACTCTTGAGAGTCCCTTGGACAGCAAGGAGAACAAACCAGACCATCTTAAAGGAAATCAACCCTGAATATTCATTGGAAGGATTGATGCTGATGCTGAAACTCCAAACCTTTGGCCACCTGATGCAAAGAACTGACTCATTGGAAAAGACCCTGATGCTGGGAAAGATTGAAGGCAGGATGAGAAGGGGATGACAAGGATGAGATTGTTGGATGGCATCACTGACTTGATGGACATGAGTTTGAGCAAGCTCCTGGAGTTGGTGATGGACAGGGAAGCCTGGTGTGCTGCAATCCATGAAGTCTCAAAGAGTCAGACATGACTGAGCAACTGAACTGAACTGATAGTTGGAAGAACTCAGAACCATCCGGCCCCTCACTTCCAGAGCAGGGTGACAGTGACAAATAATGAGTGCCCAGGGGGTGCCGGGAATTAAAGAATGACACCCCGGAGACAAAGCAGAGGAAGCACTGTTGCTTCCAGGGTTGCCAGCTCCCATTTGAGGGCTTTTGAAAGTTGCAAAATTCTCAGACTGAAACAGATAACACATTATAGATATAGATTAAATGGATAAATAATTTGTTTATAAGGAATTGGCCCTAGTTATTGTGGAAGCTGAAATCTATAGGGCAGGCTGGAAAACTCAAGTAGGAGTTGATACTGAAGTCCTGAGGCAGAATTTCTTCTCTGGGAAATCTCAGTTTTTGTTTTTAATGCCTTCAACTGATTGGACAAGGCCCACCCACATTATTAAGGTTAGTTTACTGAAAATCAACTTAGTGTAAATGTTATTCATCTACAAAATACCTTCAGTGCAACATCTGATAGTGTTTGACTTAATAATGGTATTATAGCTCAGTCAAACTAGCATATAAAAACCAACCAAATCTGAAAGACCCAAGCACAGAGTGTGTATCCAGTAGGTGGTCAATAAATGAGTCCTCTTGCTGTCCTTGTGCAAGATCCCCTCCTCTCCTTCTAAGGATGGAATAAGGAAAGAGGTTAATTCTGTCCAAAGGAGAGCTGGGTCTGAGGATTCCCTGGGCTGATACCTCAGTCACAGCCAGGATTCAGGAATCATGTTCACTGTCACCCTCACTATCACCTGATAAACGCCCACAACAGATGGGAGGGAAACATCATCTCTGTGGGTGTGAGAGGGGATCCAAGCTAGTCCTTTGTCAGGATCAGCCTGTGTGCAGGCAGAATGGCTGGTGCTTCTATCTGAGCATCATAGGGAAGTGTCTCCTGCTCACAACTATGGCCTTCACCTGGGTGGATCGCAGAGGTTAGGTGTGGTTTTAGAATGAAACAGGCCAGCATTTGAATTCATTTCTTCCATTTACTAGCTGCGACACGGAAGGCAAACTCACCAGGTCCACTGATAAGGTGGAGTCATATGTCATACACCGACACACGAATGAAATGGGAAGATCATGTTAGAAATAAGTAAGAACGTGATACTTGTTAGCTGTTATTGTTTCAACTTTAGATTTTACCACTTGAGAAACATTACAGTCACGTATTTTAGTGCCAGCTGACAGAGGGACCACATCATGTTACCAACACCCAGTGTGGGTCAATATCCCTGGTCACTTTCCTACATGAGAGGATGGATCTGGGGACATTGGAAAGACCAGAGGTGAGAGGTCACAAGGAGTATAAGTAAACTTTGTTATATTTTGAAGAATCTCCCTGGCCTCAGAGATTTATATTTCTTAAGAAGAAAAACTGGGTCTCTTGGCCATATGCTAATTTATTGTCACCAACTTGTGGACCAATAACAATCCCCACAGCCCATGATACTGCTGTTAGGACATGGTGTAGGAGGAGTTCGGTTGTAAAATGAAGAAAATTCAATTATATTATAAAAAAGAGAACCACAGAGCTGAGACTCCGACCATCATTCTAGAAGGGGAAAAATAGATAAAGAGGAGAGGGAACACAGAGGAGCCTGAAGGGCTGAGAATAATTCTCTGACTTTGAGCTTTCAACATCAAGACAATGTGAGTAGACAAAAGATTCCTAAACAGGCCATAGGTGACACTAAGATAGACAATAGTTAAAAAAAAAAAAAAAACAACCCAGCATAGCACTCTCAGTTAGCATGGCTCAAGAGATCTGGAGCAAATGAGGGTTGTACAAGCATTATCATGGTTTCAGTGCATGGGTAAGAGTCAAGTGATGTGGGTGTGAACATCAGGTTCACTGGCTGGTTATGTGAATTGGGCCTTAGCTCCTACCTCTATAAAATGGGAATGATAATAATGGTAATAGTAATAATACCTCACAGGTTTCTTGTGAGGGGTAAATGTGAATGTGTAAGTGAAGTACTTAATTAAGTACTTGATATCTAAGTACTCAATGAATTCTCTTTTGGTTATCATCATCACCATCATCATGTCATTCGCAAAACAGGAAAAGCAGTATCAGATATGGACCTACAGTGGAAAGTAGTGGATAAATATTATCTATAGCAAATCATAATTTACTCTGCACTAATCCCAGGTCAGCCTGTAGTCAGGACTTGGTGAATGAAAGCTCAAGTATGTTAAGACTGAACCTACTTAAAGGCACTGAACTATGGAAACAGAGTCAAGAAAAGGATCTGCAGATAGTAGAAAGAGAAACAGTCTCAAGCAGAAGATATTTCAATGAGCCAGGATATCAATAAAGTCTCCACTGACAGAAGACAACTGGTTCTAGGGCTCATGACCCCAAACAGCCTGCAGAAGACTTTGATGGTCAAGAAGATTTGGGTGTTGGGTCTTTGACTGGGAAGGCATGTGTTCTATGAATGGATGAAGCATCCGTCCACATTGGGCTTCCATGAGCACTGATTTAATCACAAATGTTTAAATGCTGCAAAGGCATGACAAACAGGAATGCACAAAATATTAGGATTATAATATGTGTGTGAGGAAGCCATCAAACACTCTCTGCAAATAAAGGGCCATCTAAATACTGTGTAATTCCACCCCTTATTACTATGAATAATGTGTCATTTGGTTGAGGCAATTTCTTAAGTATTTTATGTTTCCTGATGGAATCAAATCTTTAATTCCATTTGTATAGTTAATGGGGAAGCCCTGAGTCCAAATTAGGTTCCTGAGAAGATGTACTAGTATTACAGGCAAGAAGAGATCCTTTATCCTTTTTAGCCCTCTCTGAAAATGTAGTGTTGCTTTTTTTTTTACCCTTTAACTCAACTTTGAATATTGAATAACATCCTGGAAAGAAGTGGCTGTTATGCTCATGATGGCTTTGAATTGGAGATGACCCATGCTTTCCTAGGACCTCAGAATAACCCTGTTCCATTAATAAGCCTCCTCTCCAGCATTCGTGTTCCAATTGGCCAAAGCAATCAGGTTTCTCTCTGTCATTAAAATAAGACGGAGAGGGAGAATTCCCAGTGATGGGCCCTCTCAGGTACTGCAAGGCAATTAGCCCACAACCCTCTTTCAAATCAAGGGGCAGTAGAGCAAGATGGCTAAGAGTGTGGGCTCCAGAGTCAGACTGACCTGCTTCCTACCCCAACTCACCATTATCTGAATCATCACTGGTTAAATTGTTTAATGTCTTTCAGACCAAGTTGTTGCCATTTTTAAAAAATTTAGCCTTTAAAATGGGTATAGTAGTAGCAAATCCTTTAGGTTGATTATATTTGTTTGTATTAGAAAAGGAAGGAAAGAAGAAAAATAGGAAGGAAGGGAGGGAGGGAGGAAGGAACGCCAAGAGAGGGGTCTCCTTGACAAGTCATGGCTTCACTCAAGAGACTTGGAAGAGGACAGGCTAGAGGGACCCTCCTCAAGCCCAGGGTCTCCCCCACAGAGATCGTCCTTGTTCTCTGTCACTGAAAGGGTCAGGAACAAGAAAGCTGTGAACCTGAATGGAGCAGCAGCCTCCTTCAAGGAGCTATGAGTAGCCATGAGGTTTTGCTTTCTGCTGGGCGTGGTGGGGTATGTCCCATGAGCATGTTTAAAGGATACAACAGAGGGAGGCACCAAGGCCATCTTATGGCTGAGCTCCCAGTAGAGGATGTCTTGGCTGAGTCAATTTGTCCTTGCTCTGCAATTACAAGCCTAATTAGAGGAGGAGGTTACAGCCAAGAAGCCTAATGCAGCTTAAATGACTGTCAACCACTCTGGCTACAAATATAAACAAATATGTAGTCCCAGCTGGCAACACATTCAAAGCTAAATGAAGGAGGTATCATCTTTTAGTTTCAGGCAGATCATTTCAGGGAAATAATAGAAGTTTCCATGGGACTCTTGGAAGAGATTCCAAGTCTCTTTACAGAAACTGATCTAAACAAGCCAATAGGGTTATTCAATATGTTTCCTATCAAATGCTTCCAGATTATTCCATATGAGAGGTTTCAAAACCAGGAGAAGGTCATTATACATCAACAACAACACATTTGGGCCTCCCAGGTGCCTCATGGTAAAGAATCTCTGCCAATGCAGGAGACTCAAGAGCCACAGGTTTGATCCTTGGGTTGGGAAGATCCCCTGGGGTAGGAAATGCCAACCCACTCCAGTATCCTTGCCTGGAAAATTCTATGGGCAGAGGAGCCTGGAGGGCTACAGTCCATGGGGCTGCAGAGTCAGACACAACTAAGCACACAGACACAACAACATAATTATTCAGTCTTTTCTAAATGCCAGGTACAGGTGTTAAATATTATTTAAATATTTAAATATATTTAATCTCACTTTTAGGTAAGTAAACTGGGTTTCCCTAGTGGCTCAGACAATAATCTGCCTGCAATGTGGGAAATCCGGGTTCGATCCCTGGGTTGGGAAGATCTCCTGGAGGAGGGCATGGCAACCTACTCCAGTATTCTTGCCTGGAGAATTCCATGGACGGAGGAGCCTGGCGAGCTACATTCTATGGGGTCACAAAGAGTCTGATGCAACTGAGTGACTAACACTTTCAAACTGGACTAGATATATCAAGTAATCTTTCAAGGCCATGTTGATAGGTACTAAACTCAGATTTGAACCCATGTTTATGCGACTTTAAGTCTTGTACTTTTAAAGCACTATGTTCTATTTTCTTTTACAAGCAAGGACATATACAGGGCACTTGTGTGCATGTGCATGCACACACACACACACACACACACACACACACACTTACTGACCTCTACTCTGAGAAGGTTGATAGGAAGACAGAGGTCTTGATGATGTCTGGAAGGGATGAAAGAGGCAACTCCTGAATTGCTGATGGTGATGCTAATGACCATTGTCATCTTCTAGTTAGACATGATTTGACAGAAAATGGAAGATTTGTTAGAAAGGGGGAGCCCTTGGCTCTCCACGCAAGTGCCCACTGGACTCCGGGTACTAGCCAGTGCTGGATTCCCTGCTCCTTTCTGCCAGGAGGGCTGGGCAAAGGGCACAGGGCACAGGCCATCACAGACATGGTATCTCAGTCACTGAGCACATCCCAGAGCCTCCCTTGAGGCACAAGTTCTGCTGCAGGGGAACAGGCAGCTGTGCCTGATTGTGGAGAGCAGGGATTGGATTCTCCGGAGGGGATCTGAATGAATAAACCCTGCCAAGTGGCCCTGCTCTGCACGGGAGCTCCTGATCTGTACCCTCCTTCCCCAGGAGTCTCATGTAGAGCTGGGAATCAGAACCCAGACTCACAAACAACGGAAGCCCCTGCTGAAAGTGCTCTGCGCTGGCATCTGATAAAATACTTAACATGTGGACTAGGTAATGTCCTCACGTATTAAAATATAATTAAGGATCAGAATGAAGAGATTAATTCCACTCCTGTCTTTCCTCCCTCAAATTTATACCCATCTCCCTTGGATAACTACTTTTCAGTAGATTTTTAAAAATGCATCCCTCTTTTAAAAATGCAAATAAAATATGAATAGATAGAGTTCTTTGTTCTTTCTTTATACAGAAAGCAGCAGATTCTACTGCACCATTTTTCCCAATGAGCAGTCTCCTGTTTTTTTCAAAGAACATAAAAAGATTCCTCATTCTTTTTACACATGCATAATGTCTCATGGCATGGATATATAGTAATTGATTTCATCAATTTCTTATTGGACACTTGGGTTTTTTCCAATTTTTTGTTATTTCAAAGGATGCTGCAGGGAACAATGTGCACACACGTCATCTTATACATGTACTTCTGGAGGTAAAATTTCCGGAGGTTGGTTGCTCTGTCAAGGGTATGTGCATTTATCATTTTGAAAAATATTGTCATTCAGAGGGTATTCTGAGAATCTGAGTCCAAACTTTAAAACTCATCCTCAAGAGGTGACTTGGAGTGCACTAGGTCACATGTGTCTTTTTCATTTTCTAGGGGAGGGATCTTTCATTTGAAGACCCTTTCCAAGCTGTGGGTGTTGACCTATCCCATTTCTTAGAAATTAAGAAACTTTATGGCCAGATTAATCCTCTAGGATCTGGCTCTGCTCATCACACTTCCCTGTTCAGGTAGCTTCAAGCAAGTCCCCAGAGACCACAGTCTGGAAATCCAAGTCTTTCACTCTCAGACTTTGGGGACATCTCCACTGTGCCTCTGTGACCTCTGTGCTGCTTGCCTGTCCACCTACAGGCACAGGCCCCTGCACCTTCTCCGCCCCTCTGACACCAGGTCTCATTTGTCCCCTTTGTCGCTCATTCAGGTTGCACTGTGTTCTGGGAACACACGTCTCCTTCCAGATATGAGATCTTCTGGTGCAGGAGTCATTCTACATTCTCCAGGCAGCTCTTTCACACCAGTAACTTGTTAACAGCTTCTTTGCACACAGTCAGTGCTCAGTATCTTTGGGGTGAAGCTCCAAAATGTCCCATTTGCAGTGAGGAAACTGGAAATGAAGTGTCAGGAATCACTTATTAAACCTGGAGCTGACTTTGTCATCAGAGACGTAAATTCTAACAATGGCTCCAATATTAACCAGGGAGGAGGTGATTCAATCCACTTGCTCCTTTATCAATATCCTCAAAGGGTGGTCCAAGGTCCAATTGTGTCAGGACCATCGGGGTGATTCTGATGCTGATTAAAATTTGAGAAAATTTGATCTGATTTTTGGAGATGACTGATGAAAAACATAGGAAAAGGAGAGGAAATAAGATTCATGATCTACAAGTCGTTTCCCGCCTCTTAAACACAGCAATTTTGGATTATTCAGTGGGAACTCAATCCATCATCAGTCATTTGCACCAGAGAAACTTAGTCCAGGAAATTTCTCCAGTTTATAAACCATGTAAATCAAGGGTCCTAACTTGGGGGTAGTGGTTTAGTCACTAAGTTGTGTCCGACTCTTGTGACCCCATGGACTATATAGCCAGCTAGTCTCTGCCCATGGGATTTTCTAGGCAAGGATACTGGAGTGGGTTGCCATTTCCTTCTCCAGGGGATCTTCCTAACCCAGGAATCGAACCCCAGGTCTCCTGCACTGCAAGCAGATTCTTTACTGACTGAGCTACAAGTAGGGAAGTCCCTATCTGGGGGTATGCAGATATACTAAAATGTGTCTATAAAACCCTCAGTTGTTTTGTGTGATTGGAGTATCAGTCAGGATTCTTCCCTTTGCAAGTATCCAAAATCCCAACTAAATTTGGTTTAAGCAAAAAAAATGTTTTTTACTCCTGTAAATGAAGGTTTCACAATATAGGCAGAGCGGAATCTAGAGGCTCGGGTGGCGTTGCATTCCTGGGTGCCAGCTTCAACCCGAGGCAGGCTTTTCCTCATCACAGCCTCATGGCCCTATTCTCAGACTCTCCCCACTTCACGTCCAGCATAAGAGATGGTATCCCCTCTACAGAAGCTTTAGCTGGGCCAACTGGGGTTGGGTGTTCAGTCCTGAACCACTCTGGCCAGAGTTTAGGCTATTCCTACACACAAAACGCACACACACAGGAAGGCTGAGAAGGAAAACAGGAGAGAAATAGATTTTGAAAAGGAAATTCTTGTTGCCTTTACTCAAAACATAAATGGATACTGTGCAGGCAAAGCAATAACTTGCACCATAGTCCACCTGTTAAAAAACAACAAAGAAACTGATTGATAACCAATGTAAGGCTGTGGTGCTTCATATTCTTTAAAGGTAATTGTGGTTTTGTAAGAATCCTAAATTTAGAGTCAAAGGGACAAATTCTTGCTTCTACATTTGTTTAAGAGCCACGTGGGAACATTCTGTTTTCTTGCTCAGTACTGGCTGCCCTGAAGAGCTCCCCTTTCATTTGTCCGTGTCTTCCAATAGACTGTAAGACCCACAAGGCTGAGCCCATGGTTGTCTCGCATTCAATGCTGTATTCTCAGGGGCCCTCAGAACTTGACATTCAATAGATGTTCAATAAACATTTAAAAGATAAATTAAATGAGTTAATATATGGTGCTTCCCTGGTGGCTCAGACTATAAAGAGTCTGCCTGCAGTGCAGGAGATCCTGGTTCGATCCCTGGGTCGGGAAGATCCCCTGGAGAAGGAAATGGCAACTCATTCCAGTATCCTTGCCTGGAAAATTCCATGGATGGAAGAGCCTGGCAGGCTATAGTCCATGGGGTCACAAAGAGTCAGAAACGACTGAGCGACTTCATGCATGAATGCAAAAAGAGAATTGGAGGAAAAGTTGATAAATCAGAATGTTACGGGTCTTGACCTCTAGGTTCCTATTTTCCTAATGGAAAATCAGATTTGTGTAGAAGAGAATGTCAGGAAACTCAGATTCTAACCCCAGCTCTGCTGTTAATTAGGGCTATGACCTTAGATGACCATTAAATCTCTCTGAGCCTCAATTTTTGACTCTGTTAAATATGTTAAATAGGGGAGCCGAATATATGGGAAATTAAAATTGCTTCACCACAACCAAGTTCTGTAGTTAAGATAGCTGGCAAAGCAGAGTATGAGCCCCTAGATATAATTAATTTATATTTAATTTAAAATTTATTTATATTTAATTTAAAATCTTCATCTAAAACAATTGCTCTAAACTAGAATCATATGGCATGGGTATGAGATCCGACCACAAAGACTACCAATTTCATCCTCCCTTCCTTTTCTTTCTATTTTGTCACACATTCAAATAATTATTAAGCACTTGTTCTGTGTATTCTGGCTCAGTTGATGATTAAAATTAATTTCATCAATCTACATCTCCGCCTAATAAGGCACCCCCTTGTGCCCTGAAGGTTCTGTCTTTGATGACGATCAAAGTCTAACCATCAAAGATCTACCATATATAATTCCATAAAATGATTAAGAGACATTCTTTTCTAAACTTGGTGTTTGGTGGAAATGATAAGGGCTAATTCCCCCCGAAGTATAATCTTCAGAGAATACAACTTGGGTCTCAAAACACAGCCACGTCCACACGGGAGAGGGATTTTCCTACACTACCCTCCTCTGCTCTGTGACTTCCCTTTTCCAAGATGAGTTAAGAGGGTGACATTCAGTTTCTCAACAGATTCTCTAGTCCTCAACCATATATCTGTGCCATTCTTGCCAAACTGACTTCCCTGAAGACACTCTGGCAAAGGACATTGCAAACCTTGAGATGAGTGTATATTTATATCTCCTTTTTACTGTAGATCTGCAGGTACTGTAGCTTTCATGTGCTTATTAGTTCAATCTATTAAGAGAACAATGATCAAATATAAATACCCCAGGCAGAAACATGACAAAGGCAAGGAAACAGATGACTACTGGCACTCATTCACAACATAATAAATGGTATTCCAGTATGCTGTAAGTTTTTGACCTGAAGCAAGAGAAACTTGATGATTTAATAGAGTTTTCTTCATAAACCATTTCCTTTCTGCTTCAAAACTGCTAATATATATATATGTATATACATATATATATAATTTATTTTATCCCTAGCTCTATTACAATTGTTTTGTAGTTCATGTCTCTAAATTTCAAAACCAGGACCTGCTGGGAGGATGTTCATTGTATGTGTTCATTGTATGGGCGCTCCCAGCAGACGGCAGGCAAGCAGAGGCTCTTAGAGACTTGAAGCACAGAATTGGAATGCTGCTCCCTGCTTCCTGCACAAGTTTCACGCAAGAGACACTGATTGGCTCCAACTGTTTAAGCATTTAGCTTAATAAAAATACTCTCTTAGATGTACAGCAAAGAATCAAGAGATTTCTAGTCATCTAGAAACCACTCTATAGATTGAAATTTGAGGCACTGACTTCACTTCCCTAAGCTTCAGTTTATTCATCTGTAGGATGTAAATGACAACAGTACTTATGTCACAGGTCAGTGGCGAATATTAAACAACACTGGGTTTGTATAAGACTTAGCAGGGGCCCGGGACACACCACATGCTCTGTAAATGGTGGTTATGGATGTGTGGGTGTCTGTTTTTGTTCTCCTCCTCAGGGCTGCCTCTTGTCTCTGAAGAAGCAAAGACATGCCTTTAGCTGTAGAGGCAAACCCAGTTGACTCCTGCTGAATACCATATGATAGGCCCTGATCCAGCCTTTCCCTGATCAGTCTGTCTCATAACCATCTTCTTTATACTGTTAATATCTTCTCACCACATGTCCTTTCAGGGGACTCCTGCATTTGCTTGTTAAATAAGATTTCTGTTTCTTTTCTTCTGTGATCTTCCCTGGCCCCTTTCCTCTGCACCCAGGGTCCCTTCAAAACTACCCTGTCTCTATCAACTTCTGATGTTTTATTCAGTCTCAGAAAACAGCAGTCTTTATATATATATACACATGCACATAAAATCTTGATGTGGAAGAGGCCCTCTAAGTATGAGTTTATTTTACATAAAATCAAAATCAAAAGATAACTGTCAAACTAAAAATTAAATTGTAACATATTGGAAATAGCTGATTTTCCTATCATGTAAAGAACCTTACAAATCAATAAGATAACATACCCACAGTCTAGTAAAAATTTGGGAAAAGATTGTTTACCGAAAATAAATCATATAAATATAAAGCTGGTTAGTTGCACATAAAAGAAAAATGCAATTTAAACCTATATTGAGTACTATTTTTATATATCAGGTTGGAAAAATATAACAAAGTCAAATGTACAGTTTGAAAATGGTCAGATGAAAGAAACACTCATGTATTACAGACAGAAGTTTTTAAAGGAGAAAAAGTTGTAACATTGGGTTGGCCAAAAGTTCATTTAGGTTTTCTGTAAGATGTGAAGGAGAAACCTGAATGAACTTTTTGACCAAACCAATATTTGTCAAAATTTTAAGTACATTTACCTTTTGACCTAGGAATTTCACTTTAGCCTAGAGATACTTTCCCACATGTGTGAAATGATGTAAGTACACAACTTTATCTTGTATCACGATTTGTAACAGCAAATCATTAGACACAAACCAAATGTCTACCAATATAAGATTGGTTAAATTATGACAAAATCCCCAAAAGAATGAGAAAACTCTCTATGACCTGTTATTGTTTGTTCTCTAAAATGTAAAGAATAATCTGTTTTGTTATATCTTAACTTAATAAAGCAAGATAGAAACCAAAGCTTATTTGTTTAAAGATGAGTAAAATATATGTTTATATATTTTTTGATTTTGCACAGACTACTTTGAAAGAAAACACAAGAAAATGACAAAGTTGTTTGACTCTGGGGAGGAGATGGGGTGGCTGGTTATTGGGATTAGGAGGAGCATTTTTACCAGACTGTGTGTACCTTTTGAAATTTGAACTAACTTCAGTTCAGTCGCTCAGTAGTGTCTGACTCTTTGTGACCCATGGACTGCAGCATACCAGGCCTCCCTGTTCATCACCAATTCCCAGAGTTTACGCAAACTCATGTTTGAGTAAAACATGAGAAATCTGAACTAAATACATACAATTATAATTAAATAATCTTTTGTTTTCATCCCTCTTTTAGAACAATGCTTCTCTAAGTGGGACCTACAGTTATGTCCCAGATGAGTCAGTGAAAAGGCAGAAGCAAAGAATGCTGCTGATATTTCCAGCCAAACCCGGAAGGAGAGAGGGGGACTTATTCTCAGAAACTTACTGAATTCGCTTCTGGGAACTTCTCCACTGCAGTTTAGAGGCCAAAGGTCAGCTGGGACAGAATGTGTTCCTAGAAAGTGTCCCAAGAGAGCTCACATCTACTAATTGGCCTGGATTTCTCATTTTCTTGCAACCTGTGCTTCTGCCTCAGCCAGAGGTGGTATTTGGCTTAATCACCAGGTGAGCCTTTTTCTGTTTTTGTTACAAGTAGTGATTGGTGAAACTGTGGTCTTTGAAAAGTTTGAAAAACCAGCAGTTTTGCTTTTTGGCTTGGTATGGATTTGAAGAAATGCCCTTCACTGATTTTCTTTTCTCTTAGGGAAGATTCCTTAACTCCCAGCAGCCTAGATTTTGTTGTCTTAATGGATCTAAGGATCATGCAGATCAGTAGGGCCCCAGGTAAGTAGAGATTAACAGGAAGTTTAGAGAAAAATAAGAAAAAATTTTGCATTAAACACTAGGGTAAATTATATGGCCTCCACAATTCCCTCCTTTGCCTTTTAAAAACCCACAGCACATTTCTAAAAGAAGTAACTACAACAACAACAGTTAAATATTTTTAGGGATACCTTAAAAAAAGAAGGAAGCTCTTTGGAATTTGCTTGAATAAGCTTAATCATGAATTGGGAGCCACCAAACAACTAATCAGGAAGTATATTGATGTTTTTAAACACATTCCCATTAATGCACTTTCATAAGTTGTTTTGATTTAAGAAGATCATGTTTTGACTTGAATTGCAGCTTTAATCTTTGTTAATAGAGTGAACAGTAATGGAGGGGTGTGGAGAAGAAAAAAAATGAAAGTAAATGTTTTATGGCAAAGCCTCAAAAATACAAATAAAACATCATCAGTCTTAATTGTGTCAGTAAACTGACAAAATTCAGATTTGTCTAAAAGCTATCATGATGGTCCCTACCTGCTCTTCCTGCTAGGCGATGTTTTCAAACTCATCAGTTTCCATTTACCAGGAAAGAATTGCATTTTCACTGGAATAAAAGCCCTAGAAGCTATAAAGAACTTGGTATGGATATGATATTCTGCTCACAGCTGAGTATATGACTCCAGAGTCTCTCTATTATAAGCCTGTTTAACTGAATTTGAAGCAAAAAGCCATTTGAAAGGAATAATTTTATTTCCACCTTAACATTTTCAGGGTGGCTGCAGTTGTTTTGTCTCATACAATCACAGCCGCCTCACTTCAGACTCTAAAGAGATTCTATACTATAAATACAGTTTGGATTTAAATATGAACTTCAACACATTCTAGGTATTCCAGATATTTAGAGGAGTGACTGACAGTGACCCAATACAATGGTCAAAGCTGATAACAAAGCACATATAGTAGAAATAATTGCCTCTAACATTTATTAAGTATTCAATACATGCGAAACACTGTGCACTGGGATTTACATAGCATATTTTATTAAATCATTTCTACTGCACTAAGAAATAAATATTATCACTAACAAAATCTTTATCTTGATTAGAACTGAAACTCTCAAAATTCTATTCTTTTCTTCAAAAGTGTCTTTATCAAAAATACTGAAAAATCCTTCCATGGGGCTACCCCTAGGCAGTTGCCAAAAATAACTGACCCAAAGCATTTCCTCCTCAGGCTAAAAAAGCACTAGTCTATCCACAGGGGACCTGGTCTTCATATGCTTGCCTGCTTGCTGCTTGGAGGTTTATGCCTGCCCTCAGTAACAGGAAGCATATCTGATCAGAGAGCTCCTAATCAGTGGGTGGAGGGCAGTGATCAAGACAGTTTTCCGAATTCTTAGGACTAGGTGGCTATTGTCTACTATGTCCCTGCTCCTTTACAAATGGCTAGCCTGCCCATAAACTGTGCTATAATGACACAGTTCCAGATTATAAAGTCTACTTCCTGGTAGGTACCCAGCAGTGCTTGCCAGCATCACCTGGTACCCATCATCTTGTCTCCATGCCTTTCTGACTTGGAGTTCATGCTCCCAGAGTTTGGCCCATTGATTTCTGGTGACCATATTTCCATAGCTTTCAGTTCATAGGCTCCCCTGTTGCTGAGATCTTTCATGTTCTCTAAGAGATCTCAGGATGGCAGACTGAGCCCATGGTTCTACTTTCCTTATCATTCTAAATCCCATGAAATAAAAAGAGATTTTTTTTCAAAAACATTTCAATGGCACTGTAAAATAAAAGGATTGCTACCAGTAATTGGAAAATGAAAGAATTTCTGAAAATCAGAAACCAAATGACATAATGTCTAGCTTCAATCTCCCCCAACTCCTTTTACCGGCCCTCAAAATATAATAAAAAAGATAAGTGCGCAAAAGAGCACTGTTCAGAAATCATCAAACATCAAGGGAAGTTAGAATTAGTACAGAGCAGTACCAGTAATAGCAAACAGAAGAATTATTCCCCAAGGAAACAAACACAGTAGAATCAATGGTTGAAGTACATAAATAATATCATTATAGTCTCAGAAAATACTTAAAAGGCCATTAAATTATATCATTTAAAACCAAGTAAAGATCTTGGTAAAACCAAGTAGAGATCTTGGTATCTTGGTATCTACAGTTTTGTCTGCCAAAATTAGTAAGTGAGGAAATTAATGGAGAAAGTACATAAAGTTGGAAAAAATAAGCCAAAATCTGTGGTAAGGTTGAAATTAATTTGAAAAGCACATGAAAAAATATACACATGCTTAGATTGACTGCATATTGGATTTAGAGCTGCCTAGAAGCCAAAGTAAGGATGGAAATAAGAGCTATAATTATAAAATGAAATCAATATATATTCTGGAGAAATAGAAGCAAGGTTCACAACAAAATTGAAGAGATGTTTCTTTAGTAAATCTTCATAAAGCAAATATGTTCACAAATACTTCTATAGTACATACAACTATTTTAATAGGACTTACTGCTATCATGTTCCTCAATAATAAATAGTACCCTTTTTATATTTAGGGATAACATATATAAAGTTCATAAAGTACATTAATCTTAAGTGTGCAGCTTGGCAAGTTTTAATGCGTAAATACTGAATATTTTTCACTCAGATCAAGAAATAGCATATTTCCAGCATCTAAGGAGCTTCCTTGTGCTTCTTTTCAGTCAGTAACCTCTGCTGAAATAACCACATTTTTTATTTTGATCATCAGAAAACATTATTAACAGCCAAATGATGATTTAACATCCTTTATTAATTCTGTCACTCAAAGTATAACTTGAAAATACATATGCAGCCCATTATTCACCTCAGCACTATTTACAATAGCCAAGACATGGAAGCAACCTGAATGTCTATCGACAGCTGAATGGATAGAGAAGATGTGGTACACATATACAGTGGAATACTACTCAGTTGTAAAAAGGATGATATAATGCCATTTACAGCAACATGGATGGACTTAAGAGATTGTCATACTAAGTGAAGTAAGCTGGACAGAAAAAGATAAATAACATACGCTATCACATGATATTGCTTATTTGTGGGATCTTAAAAAAGAATACAAATAAACTTATATACCAAACAGAAATAGATCCACAGACATAGAAAACAAATTTATGGTTGCTAAAGGGGAAAGGTAGAGATGAGATCAATTAGGAGTTTGGGATTAACATACATACATTACTATATATAGAATAGATAACCAACAAGGGCCAACTGTACAGCACAGGGAATGATACTTCATAGTTTTTAACCTATCAGGGAAAAGAACCACACACACACACGTGTACACACACACACCACATATACACACACATATCAAATTATATCATGTATTGCTGTACACGGGAAACAGAACATTGTAAATCAACTACACTTTAATTAAAATTAAAGAAAAAAATACACTCATACATACATAAAAAATAATTTAAAAACATTCTATCACTCGGCTAAGTGCCTGCTGGAGGCTGAATCATGGATCCGAGGCAGGAGAGGAGGTTTAACTCTCTACAGAGAAACTGACCAGGCCCTGCTGTGTTCCACCGAATGCACTGCCGGCATTCTCATCTTTTATGTCTAACGATCTGGCAACAGAGGTCAAAGTTCAGGCATTAGTAAGAGCTAGATAACTAAGCCCATACACCACGCATCTAAATTGAACTTGTTTCAAATAAATAAATATATTTCTTTGATAAATAACATCTGACAGCAATGATTTATTAACTTAGTGTGGGACAGTTCTACAATAGCAAGGTACTAGCCCTGTTTCACAATTTTTAAAGATTTTCCACTTAGGCTGAGAGGAGAGTTTAAGGCAGTATATTTTATTTCCAAGAAGAGGTTAAAGGAAAAAATGGGTTTGTTTTAAGTCAGTAGTGTGTGACTTAAAAAAGATGAACTAAAAATCATAAAAGACAATAAAGACACAACAATTTTACTTAAACTTGGAATTGTGGAAATTAACTCTGTCCAGTGAAGAAATGACAGGAAATCTTTAGAGTTAACTAAGTGCCTTAAACTATAAATCACAAAAGGCTTCTCATATTATAAATTCTTTCTGAATGACTACAGATTAACTGACTTCAGTGGGGTTTGGGAAGTAGGAAAGATAGCCAGAAATAACATGGAATAATGTATCTGAAACCACAAACAAGTAGTAACTAAGTGGTAAAATATAAAGCCCATGGTAGACTAGATAAAGGTGGTAAAGGAGAGATCAGGGTTAAGGATGACATCTGGGTTTCTAGTTTGCCAAATGGAATGTGGCATTCCTCAAGATATGGAAGGGGGACTGTTTGGGGTAAACAACCTTGATTTTATCATGATTTCTCATTCTTCATGGATTTGATAAGCATTTTAAACATTTAAGTAGAAATACTCGGTAGGGGGTTATGCCAATTTAGAACTTGGAAGAGGGTTTTGGGTTGGGAATATAAATCTTAGAGTCTTATGAAGATAAAATAACCTGCAGAAAAATATAGACTATAAAGACAGCCTAGGATGAGCCCTGGAAAGCTCCAGTCTTTAAAAGGCAGATAGGTAAGGACTTCCCTGGTGGCTCAGATGGTGAAGCATCTGCCTGCAATGCAGGAAACCCAGGTTCAATACCTGGGTTGGGAAGATCCTCTGGAGAAGGAAATGGCAACCCACTCCAGTACTCTTGCCTGGAAAATCCCATGGACAGAGGAGCATGGTAGGCTACAGTCCATGGGGTCACAAAGAGTTGGACATGACTGAGCAGCTTCACTTTCACTTTTTCAGGTAAGGAAGAGCTGGAAAACATGTAGAAGGAGCAGCTGTCAAAGGAGAAGAAATAGTAAGAGAGGGTGGGTAGGAGAACAGAAGCCAAGGGAGATGAGAGTTTCAGAAAGGAGGGACTTCTCCACGGTGTCAAATGTTTCTGAGAAGTCAAGTAAAATGAGGACCTGTAAGTGCTCACTGGATATAAAGAGGTCACTGTTGATCTAAGAGCATTCTGATGAAGCAGAACAAATCAGAGTCATATCAGAGTAAAGGGGGTAATGAATGGTAGGCGAAGAAGTGGAGACAGTCGTGTGCCTTCTTTGCCTAACTAGATGGAAATTTCATTACCCAAGATGAGGATGTACAGGTTGGATCCTGTTTTGAGATAAATGGTTTGAGCAGTAGCTGGAGGAGAATATATGATTCATGTAAGTTATTTTAAATTTTATTTGTTTTAAAGATAGAAGTGATTTCAGCATATTTGAATGGTACTGAGAAATTCTGGGGAGAGATGGAGAAATTACAGATATAGGAGAGGAGATACTTATATCTCAAGATTTTAATACGGCAAAAGGTGCTAGAATTCAGAGTGCAGGGGAGGAGGACAAATATTGCACAAAGGCACATTAGTTTTTTTTAATATATGTTTTTAAACTTTGGGTCAGATATGTGTATTGCTTACTCAAAAATACAATAAAATTCATAACATTAATATACAGTGATGATGAAGAGCATTTCAATTTGTATAATGACAAAAAGTAAAAAGAGAATCCTTCAGGGTAAAGGTGA
Organism: Cervus canadensis; assembly: GCF_019320065.1. Lineage (NCBI taxonomy): Eukaryota > Metazoa > Chordata > Mammalia > Artiodactyla > Cervidae > Cervus > Cervus canadensis. The sequence goes on from NC_057393.1 coordinate 21,179,989, forward strand.
TCAAAGAGAAAATATACGATTAGATGGTTCTTTAAATATAGGATCTTGATGCAAGATGCCTTTATGATGAGGTGGAACTGATAGGTCTCACCTTTCAAGGTCAGGAGATTCTATAACATCCAGATAGTGACTGAGAAAAAGATAGAGTATGTTATTAAAACTTTTTGAATTTGGTTCTAGAATAACTGGAGAGTAGAACCCACGGTAACTTGCGGTGCAGATGGTTAGAAGTGTGGGCTTTGGTGTCTCATAGACCTGGGTGTTTAATTAATGTAAATGAATTTGTTATAAAATAATACCATGCTCCATGGGGTCGCAGAGTGTCAGATACAACTGAGCAAGTGAGCACTCACACATGCTGGCCCCAAAGTGTTATTGTATGGATTCCCTCCTTTGGATTGTGTATTGAACTTATTGAGTCAATTCGTACTAACAAAATGTGGCAACAGCAATGGGCTATTACTTCACAGATTTAGTTACAAAAAGCTGTGATTTCTAGTTTGCTTGACACCTCCCTGCCTCCTTCTCCTATTTCTCTCTCTCTGTTTTTCTGTCTCTATGTGGCTCTATCTGTCTTTCTATGCTTGTTTTAGGGAAGCAAGCTGCCATATGGTGAGAAGCTCTATGGAAAAGCCCGTGTGGCAAGGGTTTGGTGTCTCTGCTATTGGGTTTCCCTGGTGGCTCAGCTGGTAAAGAATCTGCCTGCAATGCAGAAGACCTGGGTTCAATCCCTGGGTCAGGAAGATCCCCTGGAGAAGGGATAGGCTATCCACTCCAGTAATCTTGGGCTTTCCTTGTGGCTCAGCTGGTTAAGAATCTGCCTGCACTGTGGGAGACCTGGGTTCGATCCCTGGGTTGGGAAGATTCCCTGGAGAAGGGAAAGGCTACCCACTCCAGTATTCTGGCCTGGAGAATTCCATGGACTGTATAGTCCATGGGGTCACAAAGAGTCAGCTACCAACCAACCAGCAAGGACCCAAGGCTGCCAATAATCATGGGAATGATTTTGGAAGAGGATCTTCCCAGGTTGAGCTTTGAGGTGACTGCAACCCTGGCTGATAGCTTATGACTTGTGAAAGACTGTGAACAAGACGCACCCAGATATTTGATCCATAGAATGTGAGATAATAAATATTTGTTGTTTTAAAATGTCAAGTTTTAGAGCAATTTGCCATGCAGCAATAGAAAGGCAATATATTTAAGAAACAGTTGAATAAGGAGTAATTGAAGGAAAAAGGCTTGTTAATGATGGGGTAGCACAATAAGTCTATCAGTATCAAATGATAGCCAGGAGATATAACACACTGGCTTTTTTGGTGTTAGTCTAGAACCAAAGTAAGTGATTATATATGAAGACATTATAGATGTCACAAGGAAGTTCAGCAAGCTGAATACTTGTTAGAGCAGTGTTTTGCAACTCTGCTTACACATTAAGTCACCTCGTGAAACTTTCAAAAATTATACCAATGTGAGGACTATACCACAAACCCATAAAATAAGAAATTCTATATATTGGTCCTGGAAATTGGCCAATATTAAAGAATCTCTCAAATGATAGTAATGTGTAGCCTGTTTTGCAAAGAATCACTGAACTAACCAATTTCATCCTTTTATCAAGAATCATATATCTGTATCTATTTTCCCAAATTTATAAGAAACTGTGGCAATACCCAATTTTTGACAATCAATTTGTGTTTATTATTGTAATTTATTCTCATTATAGACTTGAGTCCCTGTCAGGTCAGTTGCTCAGTCGTGTCCAACTCTTTGCAACCCTATGGACTGCAGCACGCCAGGCTTCCCAGTCCATCATCAACTCCTGGAGCTTGCTCACACTCATGCCCATCAAGCCAGTGATGCCATCCAATGATCTCATCCTCTGTCATTCCCTTCTCTTCCTGCCCTCAATCTTTCCCAGCATCAGGGTCTTTTCCAGTGATTCAGTTCTTCCCATCAGGTGGCCAAAGGATTGGAGTTTCAGCTTCAGCATCAGTCCTTCCAATGAATATTCAGGACTGATTTCCTTTAGGATAGACTGATTTGATCTCCTTGCTGTCCAAGGGACTCTCAAGAGTCTTCTCCAACACTGCAGTTCAAAAGCATCAATTCTTCAGCGCTCAGCTTTCTTTGCACAGTTGAGTCTCTGTGGACTAGACTAATCAAGATGAGACCTTAGACAGTAATTTAATTTCTTTGGCCTCAGTGTCTTTAGTAATAAAATGACTGTATAGATTAAATTATCTCCTAAATGCCTGCTATATTAGTTTTCTATCCTGCCATTAAAAATTAACCAAAAACTTACTGGCTTAAAACAACACACATTTATCATCTTGAAGTTCTGGAAGTCAGAAGTCTGGTACAACTCTCACCTGGCTAAAATCAAGATATTGGCAGGGCTGTGTTCCTCTCTAGGGATGGAGGGGAAAATCTATTTCCTTGCTCATTCAGGTGTTAGAATTTAGTTCTATCTGGCTGTAGGACTGAGGTTTCTGTTTCATTGTTGGTTGTCAGTTGGGGGCTACCTCTAATTCCTAGAAACTTTCCTCTAGTCCTTGCACATAGCCATTTACATCTCAGAACCAATAAAGGGATAAAGAGTCTTTTTCACGTTGCCCTCTTCAGATCTTCTGCCTTCCATCTGGCTGCAGTTGGGAAAAATTCTTCACTTTTGATGATTCATGTGATTAGATTGGGCTGACTTGGATAATTCAGAATAATCTAATATCAAGGTCCTTAACCTTAATTTCTCTGCAAAGTATCTTGCCATGTAAAGTAATATTCAAAGGTTCTGGGGGTTAGGATGTAGTTATCTTTGGAGACCATCCTTCTGCCTTGCATACATTCCATATACATCTAAGAACCTTAGACCAGTAGCATCATCTAGGACAGAAGGCAGGGGTCTATAACCTTCGTCTGGAGAATTTTTTCCACTGCCATGCACCTATACCCCCCAAAATCATAAAGTGCTACCCTGACCACCTCTGCTACCACCACCATACTCCAGAAACTTCAGAAAAGCACAAGTTGCCCTAAATCAGGAACCACAGTCTATTTTTAATGCTTTAATAATACCTGTTACAAATTTGCTCACAGTGGGTACCCAAGTGAGAATGTTGTCAGTCCTATAAGCCAAGTTTCTAGAGATGACAGATGACTGATGGATTCATTCACCCAGTACTGTATAGCGATTAAGTCTCTGGAAGTTAAAATCAGACAGTTTGAGTTTTAATCTTAGCTTTCTGTGTGTTTTAGGACAAATTACACTCTAGGCAAGCAATCTTCTAAGTCTTCCTTTCTTGATGTATAAAACAAACTTGATGATAATCCTTAGAGACCTGTGTGCTATAAATAAGAGAGTTGGTATAAAGCTAATAGCATATAGCCTGACACAGGGCCAGCCTCTCACTGTCATCCAAAAAATGTTTCTTATGTGTACTGTGCTAAGTGATATGTAGGTGATTGTGAAGGTATGTTGGGTGGGGATACTGTGCTGATGAATCATATATTCAATAATTCTGCATGTTCTGTGGTTGAGAAGAGGGAGAATTTCCTTTCTCTCAGACTCATGGAAAGCCTCATGGAGATAAAGCTTTCAAGGCTGGGTGGGTAGTGACAGATGGAGGTGGGGAGATGAACATGGGTGACTTCCTGCTTTTATGGAAAAGTGTGCTGATTTCACCAATAATATGGATGGTATTGCTTGTCCACATATTAACACCTGGTGGTGTAACAAATATTAAAGAAAAGAAATCAGTAAAGTGTCACTATCCTTTGTCCTTGGAAGGCTGAGTCTATTAGTAATGATACTTGTTAATACTTCTTGAATAATTACCTATTGCCATGTACTATTCTGGGGCTTCCCAGATGGCTCAGCAATAAAGAATCTGCCTGCAATGCAGGAAACTCAGGAGACATGGGTTTGATCCCTGGGTTAGGAAGATCTCCTGCAGGAGGAAATGGTGACCCACTCCAGTGTTCTTGCCTGGAAAATTTCATGGACAGAGGAGCCTGGTAGGCTATAGTCCATAGAGTTGCAAAGAGTAGGACACAACTGAGCATGCATGCATGTACTGTTCAAGTCCTTTATGTGTGTTAACTTTTAAAATATGCCTGATAGCATTATATTATCTCTGTTTCATGGTTAATAAAACTAAGACACATTATATGCCCAAGTTCATGCAGCTTTAAGTAGCAACTAGATTTAATGCCGATGCAAACTAACTCAAGTGGCTATGCATTTATCTACTACACTACACTGTCTCTGCCTATTAAAACTCTAAGAATTGATAGAACCAGGTACAGATTTCATAGAAGGCATGATATTGAGACAAAGTCTGATAGAAGAATGGAAGTTTACCAGCCACAGTATAGAAAATATCAATGACATTCGCCAATGAATGCATCAATGGAATTATTGATTATTGAGCATGTGGCTCAGTTTTCAAGGACCCTGACTTAGTATGGGCTAAAAGAACCAAATACAAACAGAATTACTGAACATGAAGGAAGTAGGCATTATTTATCAGCTCACCATCATGGCAGGATCCACAGACTATAACAATGTGATAAGACAAAAGTTCTTTGGCTCTTCTTTGTTTTCTTCTGTGATAGCTTCATTCTTAGCCAGGCCTTTGGGACGTTTGTAAAAACTGACCACCAGGCACCCCAGGGCCTCATCTTATGCGAGTAGCCACCCCATAGAGAAAATCCTGCAGCAGAAGTAATGTGGGCACCCCTGAATCATTTCCTCTTTCTGGACTCCTAGTAAGACTGCATTTCCCAGCCTCTATTACAGCTGCTGCTGTTGCTGCTTAGTCGCTCAGTCATGTCTGACTCTTTGCTACCCCATGGACTGTAGCCTGCCAGGCTCCTCTGTCCATGGGGATTCTCCAGGCAAGAATACTGCAGTGGGTTGCCATGCCCTCCTCCAGGTTAAGTTGAAGCCAGATGGCTGAGTTTTAGGCAAGAAAAATGGGTTGGAGCGATTACAGACAGTTCAAGACCTGGCTCTTGGGCACAACTCTCAGTATCTTCTAGATCTCTCTCTTCCCTTGTCACGGAGCCTGAGAGGTCCCATGTGTCTGATGGAGGAGCTACAACAAAGTGAAGGGCTGCCCAACATAAATTGGACATTTTATGAAGAGGAAATAAAACTTTATTACCCTAAACCACTGATATGTCAGGTTTTATTTGTTCCCACAGCATGGTCTAGGCTATACAGATTAATGTGAAGACTACTTTCCCAATTTCCACTCTGGCTCTTGTACCCATCTTTAGAATAGCTCCAGCAGAGCTAATCCCGTGTGAAGAAGAGTCATTTTTCATAAAGAGATGGCAAAAGACAAAAATTGTACTATGTTTTCCCATGACCATTATGGATCTCTTGGAACAAAAATACTGTATATCATGGCCAATTTCTTGGATCATTGCTGCAACACATACTTACAAGTCCACCAAGAGCTGCAAGGATAATCATTCTGAATGTAAGAATTTGGTCACTTTTGCCAACACACATTCATTGGAACTTTTTTACTCCAGTAGCCAAATATTTTCAGCCTTTGAATTTTCCTCTTATTCACTCCTTTTTCATGTCTGGGACATCATGCTACTCAATTTAGTGTATTTGTTCAAATATAAAATGACTTTATATAAATTCCTTACTTTTCACTAACCCTGTAATCTGACTTTGTTTTTATTAAATATTAATACATTTATCTTGGGGAAAATTTACTTTTTTTTCCCTTGCAAATCCTGCTGAATTGGAAAGTTAAACTCCAGAGATTATGGTTGGTATTGTATTTGGGCAATCTCATCTGTATTAATCCTATTCTGGGAAAGTTTCATTATAGAAAATCTTTCTTGCACTGAGGAAGTAGGTCAGGGTATGTTAGCATATTCAGAACACAGGCAAACCTATTCACTATGTATACGAGAGTTTTTATGGTACAAACTGAGAGATCTTTAATGACATAGATTTTATCTACTTATGAATTTCAGATCTCTCTGGAATATTCTACTTCCGCTATTGGGCAAAATCTAAAACTCTCTGTCTAGATGATTACTTTTGTTAGTGATTATGTACTTTTATTATGGTGTGGGTACCTTACCACTGCTGCAAAGAATAAAAAAACATGAGACACAAGTGTGCAGAATTAAATGCCCACATTAGTAATATGGGCAATAAGTTAATATTGAAAATATCAAACTCAAAGGAATTTTAAAAAAGAATATAATAGATACTTGTATACCTCTTATGTAGATTTCCTACACTTAACCTTACCAAATAGCTCTATCTCTCTGTGTGTGTGCATGTCTGTGTAAACACAAATGCATCTCTGTGTGGATATATATAACTTAATAAATCTCTTTTCTCAAATCTTCTAAAAGTAGCATAAATACATATTGACAGTTCTCCACTAAATACTTCTTGGTCACGGATAATCCAAGAACAAGCAACCCCCACCCCCCACGCAATATCATTGCCACACCTGGGAAAATCAACTAACTCAATAACATCATCAAACATGAAGTCCATGTACCATTTTTCAATATTGTCCCCCAAACATCCTTTATGGCTTTATTTTGAAAATGAGAATCCTATTAAGATATATACATAACATTTGTTGTTGAGTTCCTTTCCCCTCACCCTTTTTCTTTATGATATTGTATCCTTCCTGCCACACATCCTGTATAACATTACACCTTTTGGATTTGTCTGACTGCTATATCTTGGTTAAATTCAGATCACACATTTCCAGCAAGAGCCCAACAAAGGTGATGAGTACATCACAACGTTCATGTCAGGGGACAGAATATCTGGACATCCTCAGTATTTGTGATGGCAAGCTTGATCACTTGGTTAAGGTGGCAACTTGTCAGATCACTCAGTTTTACAGTTTTCCCTTTGTGATTAGCAATCTGTTGGGTGATACTTTGAGATTATGTGAATGTGTCTTCTAATGCCTTTAATTCAATGGCTTTTACATTTACTGATGATTCTTGCATGAATCATTATTATAATGGGGGTAACAGAATATTCATTTTCCAATTCCATCATTCCTTCTTTACTGTTTGAATTCTTTTATAAAGAAGAGTTTTTCTTTGGTTTATCTTTTCTTTCTATGCATTATATATATATTTATATAACATTCATGTTTAATATTACTATAAACTTATAGATTATTTAAATATAGTATTTCCTATTCAGTATACTTTTGTCGTTCTTGTTCAAATTGTTTTTTTAAATTTTTATTTATTTATTTATTTCAAATTGTTTTAAATTCGGTCAGTGGTCATCCCTTCAAGCCAATTCTGCATTTATTTGATATGAACACATTAATATTTGAGCACTTATTTGCTTTTTGGTCCAACAAAATATTCAGTGCTTACAGTAGCCTTCCTGCTAAGCCATGGACTCAGCCATATCTCCCCCAAATTTAAGAAAAACCAAAATCCAAAACAAAAAACAAAAGCTATTTATTGAGATATAATTCCTATATAATTTACCCATTCAGAGTGCACAATTCAATTAAGGGTATTCACAGTGCTACGCAACCATCACTACAACCTAATTATAGAATATTCTGTCCTCCCCTAAAGAACTCTGTTAAAGAACCTACCTTCCAGTGAAGGAGACATAAGATTTGTGGGTTCATTCCCTGAGTCAGGAAGACCCCCTGGATGAGGACATGACAGCCCACTCAAGCATTCTTGCCTGGAGAATCCTATGGACAGAGGAGCCTGACGGGCTACAGTCCATAGTGTTGCAAAGAGTCGGACATGACTGAAGGAACTTAGCAAAAACCCTGTGCTTGTCAGCAGAGATCTTCTTTCCACTTCAGCACCTAATCCCCTCAGCCTTAGGTCATCACCAATCTCATTTTCTGTCTATACAAGCATAACCTATTTAGACATTCATGTAAATGAAAGGATATATGAGTCTTTCATGATGGCTTCTTTCACTTAACATCAAGGTTCATGTATGTTGTATCAGTGCTTCATAATTCATAATATGGATAGTCCATGTTTTATTTACTATTCATTTATTAATATAGTGTATTAAATTAACAGCTTTTCAGATGTTAAACCAACCTTGCTCTGTTGTTAGGTGTACATATGATAATGATATTCAAGGCATTTCAGTTTTTCCTCTGTGACAGTCCTCCTCAAGGAAGAGAAAAGCTCTTTTAAAGCCTCTACCCCTTTCCCCTACCATATATATAATGCATACTGCTCAGAGTTTAGCCCAACCAGCACATTCCTTTCTATACTACCCAGTGATTTCCCTCTCTTCACCACTTAGACATTCCAGCAAATGTCCCCATTACAGGATTATTTTCACATCACCAAATCTCAAGTCTGATTTTTCTCTTGCTGGACAGGGAAAAAATATCATACTTTGAAAAAACTCAAGACTCTTTGTTCTTAAACATGCAAGGGCTTCATTTATATTTCTGAATTCTTTTCTCATTTGAATTAAAAAAATTTGCCAGGCTCATAATGGATACATTTAAGGTGAGAAACAATGTTTAGCTTTAATTCAAACATCTTAATCATCAACTCTCTCTTTTCATTCTTATTTCTCTTGCTCTTTGTTTGTTGTTCAGTCTCTCAGTCATGTCGAATTATTTGTGACCCCATGGACTGCAGCATGCCAGGCATCCCTGTCCTTCATCATCCTCCAGAACTTGCTCAAACTCATGTCCATTGAATTGGTGATGCCAACCAACAATCTTGTCCTCTGTTGTCCCCTTCTCCTGCCTTCAATCTTTCCTAGCATCAGGGTTTTTTCCTAATGAAACTGCTCTACGCATCAAGTGGCCAAGTATTGGAGTGTCAGCTTCAGCATCAGTCCTACCAATGGATATTCAGGGCTGATTTCCTTTAGGATGGACTGGTTTGATCTCCCTGCAGTCCAAGGGACTATCAAGAGTTTTCTCCAACACCACAGTTCAAAAGTATCAACTCTTCAGCACTCAGCTTTCATTATAGTTCAACTCTCACATCCATACACGACTATGGAAAAACCATAGCTGTGACTAGACAGACCTTTGTTGGCAAAGTAATATCTCTGCTTTTTAATATGCTGTTTAGGTTGGTCATAGCTTTTCTTCCAAAGAGCAAGTGTCTTTCAATTTCATGGTAATTTCATCACAATCTGCAGTGATTTTGGAGCCCAAGAAATAACGTCTGTCACTGTTTCTATTGTTTCCCCATTTATTTGCCAAGAAGTGATGGGACTGGATGCCATGATCTTCATTTTTTGAATGTTGAGGTTTAAGTCAGCTTTTTCACCCTCATCTTTCATTTTCATCAAGAGGCTCTTTAGTTTCTTTTCGCTTTCTGCAATAAGGGTGGTGTGATGTGCATAACTGAGGTTATTGATATTTTACCGTCAATCTTGATTCCAGCTTGTGCTTCATCCAGCCAGCATTTCGCATGATGTACTCTGCATAGCAGTTAAATAAGCACGGTGACAATATACAGCCTTGACATACTCTTTTTCCTATTTGAAACCACTCCGTTGTTCCGTGTCCAGTTCTAACTGTTGCTTCTTGACCTGCATACAGATTTCTCAGGAAGCAGGTAAGGTGGTCTGGTATTCCCATCTCTTGAAGAATTTTCCAGTTTGTTGTGATCCACACAGTCAAAGGCTTTAGTGTAGTCAATGAAGCAGAAGTGGATGTTTTTCTGGAATTCTCTTGCTTTTTTGATGATCCAACGGATGTTGGCAATTTGATCTCTGGTTCCTCTGTGTTTTCTAAATCCAGCTTGAACATCTGGAAGTTCTCAGTTCATGCATTATTGAAGCCTAGCTTGGAGAATTTTCAGCATTAGTTTGCTTGCATCTGAAATGAGTGCAATTGTGTGGTAGTTTGAACATTCTTTGGCATTGCCCTTTTTTGGAGCTGGAATGAAAATGGAAATTTTCCAGTCCTGTGGCCACTGCTGAGTTTTCCATATTTGCTGGCGTATTCAGTGCATCACTTTTACAGCATCATCTTTTAGGATTTGAAATAGCTCAGTTGGAATTCCATCACCTCCACTAGCTTTGTTCATAGTAATGTGTCCTAAGGCCTTCTTGATTTCATACTCCAAGATGTCTGGCTATAGGGGAGTGATCAAATCATCGTGGTTATCTGCATCATTAAGATCTTTTTTGTATAGCTCTTCTGTGTAGCTCTTCTTCTTTTGCCACCTCTTCTTAATATCTTCTGCTTCTGTTACGTCCATACCATTTCTATCCTTTATTGTGCCCATCGTTTCAGGAAATGTTCCCTTGGTATGTCTAATTTTCTTGAAGAGATCGCTAGTCTTTTCCATTCTATTGTTTTCCTCTATTTCTTTGCATTGTTCACTTAAGAAGGCTTTCCTATCTCTCCTTACTATTCTTTGGAACTCTGCATTCAGATGGGTATACCTTTCCTTTCTCCTTTGCCTTTCATTTCTCTTCTTTTCTCAGCTATCTGTAAGGCCTCCTAAGACAACCTTTTTGCCTTTTTGCATTTCTTTTTCTTGGGGATGGTTTTGATCACCTCCTTTATAGTGTTACAAACCTCCATCCATAGTTTTTCAGGCACTCTGTCAATCAGATCTCATCCCTTGAATCTATTTGTCACTTACACTGTATAATTGTAAGGGATTTGACTTAGGTCTTACCTGAATGGCCTAGTGGTTTTCCCCACTTTCTTCAACCTAAGTCTGAATTTTGCTGTTTACACCTCTGCTTTCTACCAGAAGAACTTCCTCTAAGGAAACAATTTATTTTGCTTCTCAAGAGCTCAACTCCATGAATGGGGTATATACACAACATGGCTTATGTAAATATACCAGCTCAAAATATTTTAAGATTCTCCCTTCTTCTTTTAGAGATAGCTAAGCCCTGCCAGAGTCAACTGAAGATGACACCAGGCAAATTTAATCCTTTGTTTTGACAGTGGACATAAATTCCTGAGAGAATGATTTGCACTGTTTTATAAACCTCTTTAAGAACTAGAAGTTAGGATGCAGCTAATGGGAAATGGGGCTGGGAAGAATAATTAACTTATTATCTTTAGGCTCCATTATACTTTCATCACTAATCCTCACTGGTTGTTTAAGTTGAAGTCTTTTTCTTTATAGTAATTTGAGAGAGCCATGAATGATAATGTCTAGATTGTTCTATTATGACACAAATCCAACAAATCTAGCCTAATTCAGTATTTACAGCTACATTTCTGAAGGGAAATATAAAGAGAAATTATGACCAAAAATTTTCCTAACAATGTTTACTGTCTATGGACAGTAGCCTCTTTGTCTATTGCCATAAAATATAGTTCTTTCACTCTTATTGCAAGCTATGCAATTTTCAGTAAGCCATTTACTCTCACTAAATATCAGTCTTTTTATCTGTATAAGTAGGATGATAATATAATTCAATTGCCATGAGGATTAGTTAAGCTTGACACATATCAGAGCTGAATGTATGTTAGCTAAAATTATTATTTTTTAATCAATATATGAAGAGTTATTGGACACCCACTTAACGGCTAACATAAAGCTAAGATCATTGGCAAAGAAACAAGAGACATGGTTCCAATTTTCAAGGAGTTAAACCTTCTGTGAAAGAGTAAAGATTAATTATTAATAAAACAATCTGAGACCAGATATATTGAAGTCCAGAACTCTCTGCCAGTGCTGTAGTTGTTGAGAGATGGGATGGATCAGCATGAGCTGGAGTAGAAACAGTGACAGATGGAGACTTCCATGTACCTCCCATAGAGTATAAGACTCTAAAACTCCTAGTCTATTTCATAAATTTAAAGTAAATTATAGTATATACAGCAGAGAAGGCAGAGCTAATGTTACTGCCAAGACAAGAGAGAAGAAAATATTTAACATGAGGTGATGATCTTTCTATTGCTCCTTCACTCACAGTACCTGCCCAGTGTCTTTGCAGGCTCACTCCTTTCCAACTTGGCTATGAAATTTACGAGTAACACTAAATTTTACAGTAACATTAGTGGATATTTTATGGTGAAAGAATTAAGGGAAGCTGCTATTGTAGCTTCTCATCATATACACTGGAAAATCCACTGCCACTGTATTAGAGCTATTTTAATTTTCTAAACCTATCATTTGCACAGTGATTGTAAGCTGTCAATAAGAGCTTTCCAGAAAGATTGATCTCAGCAGGAGGAAAAGAAGTAGGAGTATATTTGTAATTATGGAAACACACACCCTACATTTTTTACACTGAAGAGATGCATGCTTTCAATCTATGTGGTAAGGGAAATATTGGCATAATCATCTATTTCTTATGAATAATCACTATCTTTACAAGAAAGACAGATAAACTTATCTGGAAGCTATATGCTAGGTTAAAAGCAGATATGAAATTACGTTTGAAGTCTGGATGCAATTGAAGGTGATTTGGCTAGGATTTTTCTATCATAATAAGATTTTAGAAGTGAATGCAGAAGACTAATAGGCTCCATTACAGACAGGTCACCTGATTCAGTCCTAGAGACAATGTGAAATTGTTCCTTAGAATATTGTCTATACAATCCTTTGTTCAGACCAATCTGAAATGAATACTCAGGAAAATGCACAGATCTTCCTGTCTTAGTTTTAGCTTGAAAAGCTATTTCATAATGGTAGTAATGACCATTACTACCTAGACTAATGATTAATGACTAGTCTTCCAGCCTACTAATCATCCATTAAGATGGAAAAGAAGCAATATCTCGGGACTACCATGCAACAAAGGAGAGTTACTCACTGATCCTAGGTGATAACCAAATGGTAGCTGAGGTTTCAACAATGTTCTAGAGTCTCTGATGTTATAAACATTATTCTAAAAGGGGGCTGGGAAAATAAGTCAGACCCTGAGAAACCTGGATGATGAGTTTTATGGACAGTTTTGTGAGTGATGCAGTTATCCTGGAGTTGCAGAGGTGTGTATCTCTCCTTGGATGTTACTTGTGGAGAAGACCACTGATCTTTGACTAGGACGTGAAATTTTGTTTGCTATATTATTCATTACGACTTTCAGATGTCAAACTAATTAGTGCTAAGATTCACTGTCATAAATCATAACACACTGGAATAAGCAGAGACAAGTAGATTAATGGAACAAAAGTGACTAGAAATGATCACAAACACATTTAACACAGAAATAAAAGTCTTTTTGACAAATGGTTCTGGAGTATCTAGAAATCTGGACAGAAAAAAATGAACCTTGTTTCCTATCTTACACGAAAATTTAATTTGAGATGGATCACTTAAACACTACTGCCAGAACCATTAGACTTCTAGAATACAAGTAGAATATTTTCATGACTTTAGGAAAGATTTCTTAGAACACAAAAATCATTAAAAACATAAGAAGAGAAACAATAAATTCAATTTAACTAAAATAAAAAAAATTCTAGTCATTAGAAGATGAAAAAGTATGCTGCATTCTGGTTGAGAATATCTGTAAAAACATATCTAACAAAGAACTTATATCAACAAAATGTACAGAGAGAATTTTTAACTGTAGAGTGACATGGTTATATTTTCATCTTAAAATGTCTCGTGGTTAGCTATGATAGGTAAGTTGTAAGGAAATAGACCTAGAAACATGGGACAGGTAGGACGCTGAAGTGGTTGGTGATGAGGGCCTAGTATGTAAGTGGCAGTTTCATATGAAAAATTCTCTGAAGGCTTTGAATGTAGTTAGAACCAGGAGAAAATCTAGTATGTATTTTTAGTTCCTTCTTATAAACAAGAAATTGGTATATACTGATGTTTGGGATTCTAGATTAAGATCCCCACCAATAAATGAGAGAAGAGAAAGCTTTATTTTCGCTATAGTAAGAAAGGCCATCCAAAACTCTGATTATGGGACTTCACTGGTGGTCCAGTGGCTAAGATTCCACACTCCCAATGCAGGGAACTAGATCCCACATGCTGCAACCAAGAGTTTACATGCCTCAATGAAAGATCCTGCATGTTGCAGCTAGGACCTGGCACAACCAAATACATTAAAGCAAACGAACAAAAACTCTGATTGCTTTAGACTTCTGACAGAATTCTGAAGGGGAAATAGGATGAATGGGAATGATAAACAGGGAATTTGAGGGCAAAGAAGATACTCTACTAAGTTGTTTCCAGTTCTTAAAAAGAGGGTCTAAAGTTTAGAAAAGTGCATTGAAGAGACTAACCATTCTCAGTCCTTGAATGGTGGTTTAGAGTTAAGTAAGTCCAGGAAAAGTACCTTTATCAGTTTTCAATTTATCAAGAAAGCTTTCAGTTTAGGTCCATCAATGAAACACACATTTTCTTGTGTTTTTGCTACACAAGAGTTGCAAACAGTCTAATTCTTCACACTCCTATCAAATTTTAGTTTTTGACTCATTTCTTTAATTTTTTCCTATCCCAGTGTCTTTCTTTTTTCCTTTCTGATATTCTCAAATGAACATTAGAATCTCTTTTTATGTTCCACAACTTCCAAAGGCTCTGTTCATTTTTTTCAACCTTTTTCTCTGTGTTTTAGATTAGAAAATTCCCATCTTAAAGTTCATCTTAAAGTTCAATAACTCATTCCTCTGTAATCTTCATTATTCAGTTAAGCCCATTCAGTTAATATTTTATGTCAGATACTATTATTTTCAGTACTGAAATTCCAATTTGGCTCTTTTTTAGTTTCTGTTTATCTGCAGAGAACTCATATATCTTTCCATTAATTCCAAGTATTTTTACTTTTATTTCTGAGGCTAATTATAATAACTGCTCTTAAAAGTCTTAGATAATTTCAACATCTGGGGCATCATGGATTAGCATCTGTTGATTGTCTTCTCCCTTGAGAATTGAGCATTTTGGGAGTTCTTTAAAAAGTAATTTTGGATTATATTCTGGACATTGTGAATATTATGTTAGATTCTTGGTATTATCTTGGTATTATATAAATCCACCTGAAGACTGTTTATTTATTTAGACTGCACCCTGTGACTTGTGGGATTTCAGTTTCCTGACCAGGGATTGAACCTGGGCCAAGGCAGTGAAAGACTGAGTCCTAACCACGTGACCACCAGGGAACTCCCTATTTGTTTTATAAGGAAATAATTCAATTATGTGCAGCCCATGAGTTCTGCTTAACGTTGTGTGTGGAGATTCCAATGTTAGTTCAGTTTTCAAAGCCTTTTCTATGCTCCTTGGGGTCTATCCTAAGCATGTGTATCTTGGGGGTTGAGCCTGGAATTTGTTCATGACAGAAATAGGGGACACTCTTTTCCAGTTTTCTCTTCTGGGATTTCCCTCACATTCTCTTGCTCCTAGTTTCCTAGTCATCTCTTTTGTTTCCTAGTCATCTTATTAGAAACACAGGACTCATTTTTTGGAATTTCACCCACCCTTATTTCTACACTGTTCCATGTGGTTGGGGTTACCCTGGAGTCAAAGCAGAGAGAGAAAAGGGAGAGAAAAATAATGGGATTTCTCCACACTGTTTGAACCACTGGTCTCTTTTTCTAAATTCTTCTGTATAGAGAGAAATAGGCTTTTCTCTTGGGGTTTTAGGTGACTATTCTGCTTCCAGAGCTCTTGCTGTGTCTAGGGCTGCCTCTGGACAAGTGATCTGAGAAAAAAAGAGAGAAACAAAACAAAAATATTAATTCCCCCCATAATCTAAGGTTTACAGGGGCTCCTTTTCCTGGTCCTCTGTCCAGAAAGACAGAGTTTCTCTCGGAGATTTTGCTTTGCTCCCTCACAACACAGTCAAGCACTGAGGTAGCCCTCAGGCTAACCTGAGAAATAGAGGAAAAACTTGAGAAACTTACCTCTTCCCAGTGGTCCCTAAAGTTTTGTCTCCATTCCTCAATTTTCTTATTATTAACTTCTCTGGGTCCTCAAGTAGTTGCTTTTTGTATTGTCCCAGCATTTTTAGTTGATACTAACATGAGATACGAGCTTCCCAGGTGGTGCAGTGGTAAAGAACCCACCTGCCCATGCAGGAGACACAGGAGACATGGGCTCAGTCCTTGGGTTGGGAAGATCTCCTGGAGCAGGAAATGGCAACCCACTCCAGGATTCTTGCCTGGAAAATCCCAGGGACAGAGGAGCCTGGGGGCTATACAGTCCATAGGGTCACAAAAGAGTTGGATGCAACTGAGAGACTGGGAACTCACGCATGCCCAGGAGGCACTGGAAATCTCAAAAGGGATGATAATACGTACAGAATTCAATCAAACTTGACATTTGTTGTGGTTCAGTTGCTAAGTCATATCTGACTCTTTGCGACCCCATGGACTGCAGCATTCCAGGCTTCCCTGTCCTTCATTCACTATCTTCTGGAGTTTGCTCAAACTATGTCCATGGAGTCACTGATGTCATCCAAACACTTCATCCTCTGTCGTCCTCTTCTCCTCCTGACCTCAATTGTTTCCATCATCAGTCTTTTCCAGTGAGTTGGCTCTTCACAATAGGTGGTCAAAGTACTGGAACTCCAGCTTCAGCATTAGTCCTTCCAATGAATATTCAGTGTTGATTTCCTTTAGGATTGACTGGATTGATGTTTGTGCTGTCCGAGGTAGCCTCAAGAGTCTTCTCCAGCACCACAATTCAAAAGCATCAATTCTCTGGTGCTCAGCCTTCTTTATGGTCCGACTCTCCCATCCATACACGATTACTGGAAAAACCATAGCTTTGACTATAATGACCTTTGTCAGCAAAGTGATTTCTCTGACATTGGTAGACTGCTCCTATTTGAAATGTGTATAATTCCATAGCAGATGACTAAGTGATCCTTACTCTACACAAAAGACAACATTTGTAACATTCTCTTCTTCATTTACTGCTTTTCTGAAGTTTCAGTCTGACAGGTTTTTCCAAATTCAAAGGAGCAATACACCCCTCCCCATCATTACTCCACTTTTGGAAGTGATCATTATACCTGTGCCAGATAAACCAGTCATGTTTATACACTTCAAAATATTTTGGCTACCAAATAAAAATATTCTGACTTCCTCTCCATTCTTTTCTATGAATCGGTACCTGAAACATTTAGATTCTTGGTATTGCTTTTTCATACCAAAAATTACCTAAAATATCCAAAATTAGTCTTATAATTCTGCCTGTCTAAGAAGCCATGTTTTCAAAAGTAAGGCTCTTGGAAGAGAAGGCCTTATTTTAATCATAGTTTCTATAATCCCAGGGTACCTAATACACACTAGGCAATCATATATATTATTATCAGAGTAAGTGAATGAATGAGAGAAACACTGGCAAATCAAGAGGCATGAACTTCCTTACTGACACCTATTTTCTGCAGACCTGTTAGAGGGCAAATCCATACCCAGATTTCTTTTGTGCTGGTTCTAGTACTGCCCAGTGTTTTCCTATATGGAACAGGAAATAATTAGTTGTGAAACTCCTAAAGGAGAGGATTGAATTAAGACTCAAAGACTTTCAGAACCCAGATGCATACACAGTTTCATTTCATGGCAATGACTGAAGAGAATCCCATAGTAATTTCCAGTGCGTGCATTTGAATCTCATACATGAGGTCCTCAGTCGAGGGTATTGATCCCATCTGTGACAATGGCAAAGAGCCCACAGGCAAGATCAGCAGTCTGGCTCAAGTAGGAGGAGGTGACTTGGTGGAGTACAGTTGGCATAAACACTGCAGTGGAAAGCCGCCAAGTCATTTCATAGCAGCCTGACCTGGCATTCACAGTCATTAATAATGATAATAATAATATCAATAACAATAATGATTAGAAAAGGAAACATCATTAAAACATGAAATTAAGAGGCATGGATAAGATGGCCTAGTGACAGTTTGAAGCAGGAAATGTAAAGATAAATTAGTGGTTTGAATTTCATGGAATAGAGGTTTGAGAACTTAAAGCAAACTTAAGAGTGTAAAGTCCATACTATATGTTTGAAGAAATGAAGGCTGAGAGAGAGAAGTAACTTTTCTATTTCTCACTCAGGATTATACAGATAAGTGATTAAGATCTCAAACAAATCTGTAAGAACATTTACCTTTCTCTTTTCTGGAACGTCAGCTCCATGAAGGCATTGTTCCGTACATTCAGTATATGTTCCCTATTACCTAGAACAATGCCTGATACACATCAGGCAGGTGCTCAATTCTTTGAGAGTCACTCAATTCTTTGAGTTTGGAATCACACAGATATGAATTGAAATATTGACTAACACCTACTAGATATGTTACTCTGGACAACTTATTGAACTTTTACAAACTGTAAATAAGATATTAAATAAAATAACACATACAAATCAACTTGATCAGCCTAGTACTGCCTAGTGAGCACTCAATGAATGATAAACATAGTGATAGTATCAGTCATATTTTATGTAACTGTTGATAACATTATTACTTCTAACAGATACTATTTCATTCAACTTTTTTCCAAAGTACAGGATTTTGGCACCTTGCTTTCATAAAAGAAATCTTGGGCCATTCTCATACTCAGTCATCCTTAACATGCTTTAATTTTCTTCATGATCATACATTAAGAAGTATGTTGAGAATTAGCATTCATATTATGACCCAATTTAACTTGCTGAGCAGCCTGTCAATTGCTGTTTTCTTTTTTTAATCACAATTACTCCCCAATTGTTCATACGTTTAAACAACCAATACCATTAAATCAGAGAACATTCTCAGCTGAGGATATCAAGATAAAAATTATCTGATGGGAGAAGCAATATTGAGTACTATTTTCAGTTGTATAATGGGTGTGCAGCAATTTAAAATAGTGTCCCCCAGTGTTTATGTTTATTAACCGAAAGAAAAATAAGAAAGCTCCAGGGTTCTATTTACCTAGAAATCACTACAGCACCAACAAACAAGGGGAAACAATTCCAGGTCAGGATTGCCAGAAACTACATATGGAATGAATGATGAAAAGATCTGCTGGGGTAATTCACAAAAACTGTTAGATCCTTGTAATGCAAGGTGTTGATCTTCATTCAGCAGCATTGGTATCACCTGGGAGCTTGCTTAAATGCAGACTCTGGCCCCAACTCAGACCCTGAACAGTGAGTAGAGTCAGAATCTGTATTTTATCAAGGTTTCCAGGTGATTAAGTTTAAGAAAGCGCTAGTGTAGGTCATCTTAAAAGGTACACAGAATAAAAACCATTTTCTTGTTTTAAAGCATTTTGTTTTATATAACAAATTCTTAGAGGCAATTGAAATGATATTGAATCAAGGACATAGACAAAAGTAAAAAAAAAATCCTCATAATCCCATCATCTAGCAAAATTCACATTATCTATGAATTTAAGTCTGCAATTTCATGTGTACCAGGCCACACTTTATAAGCTATTTTGTAAATACAGCTTTTTTCCCTCAAATAATACATCAAGCTCCTCTACCTAGGACAATAGAGCTCTAAGTTATGATTTTGAACGGCTAGGTAGGATTCATGGTTTTTAATGTACTTTTTTTTTTAAGTCAAGTGTTCTATTGTTTGAAATGTTGGTTATTTTCAATTTGATGCTATTATAATCTCTAAGTGGAACTCTTTTGTGCTATGTCTCCTTGTGCTTGTGTAGTTATATTCTAAATCCAAGAATATTCATCACTTGTCACAAGTTGCACAATGTTTTAACAGAAAAAGCACTGGACTAAGAATCAAAAGATCTAGATTCTTATTCTAGGTTTGGTTTCTACTTACTTCTCCATTGCTAACTCAGTTTGCATATTCATGGATGAGAAGTTTGAAAATCATCTTTAAGGCACCCCATTGTTTCAAGTTTCAAACTTTCAATGAAAATAATGAGTTGTATATCAAATTTGATATCATGATGCATTTGTGAAGCTTGCCTTGTTTTTCAATGATAAACTCTGCTAACTATATTAATTTAATCTAATATCAAATGTTATTTGCACTTTTTGAGTTCGTATCAACTTGTCAGGAAAAAAGATGGCATAGGGAAATCCT
Source organism: Cervus canadensis (assembly GCF_019320065.1). Classification (NCBI taxonomy): domain Eukaryota; kingdom Metazoa; phylum Chordata; class Mammalia; order Artiodactyla; family Cervidae; genus Cervus; species Cervus canadensis. Next base: position 21,199,925 of record NC_057393.1, read on the forward strand.
AGGAGCCAGAAGGAATTTAACCTGGCATTAGATACTGGCATTGGGAAATTATAGCTTTTCAATCAGGCTTTGATCCCAAAATACTCACAGCAAGTATGGCATAAGAAAACCAAGGTTTTAGGCCTAGTTCTCTTATTTAGTAACCATGGGAATTTGGGCAGGTTATGAAAAACTCCTCTAGCCTCACATTCTTCATCTAAAAAAATAATGATCTTCAGAGGTTGTAGGAGATGGTGTGTGTTATTTGAAGTCCTGAGTGCAATGCTTGGTGTGTATAAAATTCTCAGTAACTTTTCAGCATTTATTATATTTTCTAGAATTGTAAACCTCTTTCTACTTTGGATGCTTTGAGGACAAAAAAAAAGAAATGTCCAGATACCATGGGTAAAAAATGATGAGAATGTGAAAGCAGTTGAGGCTTCAGGAGATCTGGATCATATACTCATTTCCTCTAAATTCATTCTGTAGATGTAGAATATAGGATTTAGATGAAGGGGTGTGTGTGTGTGTGTGTGTGTGTGTGTGTGTGTGCGCGCACGCTCAGTTGTATCCAACTCTTTGTGATCCCATGAACTGTAGCCCGCCAGGCTCCTCTGTCCATGGGATTTCTCAGGCAAGAACACTGGAGTGGGTTGCCATTTCCTCCCCAAGGGGATCTTTCTGATCCAGGGATTAAACATGTTTCTTTCCGTCTCCCACACTGCAGGCAAATTCTTTAATGCTGAGCCACCAAGGAAGCCCTTAGACTAGGAAACGGTCATTCTATCCCATAAGATTGCAGAGTACAGGTTTAGGTTATTATTTCTCAGATGGGGAAAATAGGGTACAGGTAAGAATTAACTTGCCAAATGCTGTAGCAAGCCACTATCAGAGCTGTGGTTGACTTTCTCTTTTTGGCCTAAGTTTCAGTCACCAGTCTCACTACTGACTCAGGAGAAACACTGGAGTCAGCGATGTCTGAGTGCTCTAGCCAAGTGACAAATTATTATTATTCTATGGAGCATGAATGAGCAGCTTAGAAAATGTCCAAATGGACAAATTATATAATCATCCTCACTATTAATCAGAGAAAAACCATATGAAATGTTGTGCTTGACCTATCAAATTTCCATTTTTTAAAAATGTTAATACTCAGTCTTGGCAATAGACCATGGAAACAGCCATTTGGCAGTAAGTATTAAAAGCTAAAACTGTTCATTCTGTTTTATCCAGTATTTCTCCACAAAGGGATTTATCCTAACAAATGAGTCATAGGCACACAAATATTTATGAACAAGTATATTGGGAACAATAGGAAACAACATAAAATCTAATAATAGGACAGTGACTAAACAAATTGCAGAAATAATGTGGCCATACAACATCAAATTTTAAAGGAATACTTAATGGCATGAAAAATATTCATCATATATTAAATGAAAAAGTAAGTTACAAAAAGTAGGTGCAGAATATGCTCCATTCTGCAAAATACAGCTAAATGAAAACATGCAGATATGAAAACTCAGAAGGGTTTACAGGAAAATTTATATACTTTGCCTTTGGAATGAGGAATAACTAAGTAATTTTTTCTGGATCTTAAAAAAATCTCCACTGGATTATCCCAATATAATCACCTGCACTAAAACTAAGTACTGAGGTGCCTCTCCTGAGTAAATAATTTCAGCCCCAAGTGTTCTTAAAATCAGCAGTGATAAAAAAATTGCTCTTCCTAGTCATCCTCTTTTATGGACCTTCAAATTTAAAAGGCTTCTCCACCTGGGGAGTTTCTGCATGCGGCAGTGGAATCAGATGACTGGGGAGACAATATGGAGCATAAGATATTTTATTTTTATCTACACTGAGCATGAGGGAAAATCTATGAAAGATACAATAGATCTGCAATGTCCAAGAAGTTCCCTAACAAAGCTCAGAGCAATGAATTATCACAAACCAAAATCTACCCACTGTGTTACTACTTCCTTTTTCTACTGCAGGAATCCTTCCCAAACTCTCTCAAAATATTTCTCCAAGGAAGCAAACTGAGATTTGGACCTTATCAGCGTATGCTTTCTGTTGTTATATATTCACATGGTTTTGATCGTTATACTATTATTTTCAGAGGTAGGGAGTCTCTGAGAGTCATGGAGAAGAAAAGCAGTTCAGCTGATAAATCAAAATCTATGGCTACTTAATTTGTACCACTCTTTGATAACCCCAGTGCAGGAATTCTGTAACATTTTTCTATGTTGTATGTTTTCTCATAGTATCTTGACCTGTACAGATTTTTTTCTACACTTATTAAATTCATTTATTTTGTTCTACTTGAAACTCTTTACTTTTTAAAGTACAGTGATTCCTTTACTTACTGATACTGCCCAAGTCTGTCTGCCAGAGTTCTTAATTGCTCATTTCACACGTATTCCATATTTTTGAGCAATTTTCCATTCTCTCTCCACTAAACAAATCACCACAACCATTAAACAAGGTGAAACACATGCTCCCAGCAATCATCTTCCCAAAACAGATTACCCAAAATAAGTCTCTGTCCTCTCACCATTGAAACTTGTCTGGTTGCTTTCTCCACTAAGAGACAATAGTTTAGATGGAGTTGTGGTTTGATACATCATAAAGAATTCTGAAGTTCTTTACTTTATTGACTAACCAAGTGACAAACTAAAGATGTCTTTTCTAGTGAAGAACCTGGACTCCACATCATACAATTATCCTTCGGACTCTATAGGAAGAAAAGCATTTCGATATACTTAAGGAAAAAAAATCCGTAGCAGGGATTACATACAGGAATTTCAAAAGGTTAAGAGTTTTCAAGTAGAACTTTTAGTGCTGGAGTGAATCTTAAAATCACTGGATCTATCATTCTTTCTGTATATATAAGTATATCTTTGTGTAACTTCAGAAGACTCTCCTGAACTGAGGTCAAAGACCAGTTTTGACTCATATTAAGAAAAAGTGTCTTAGACACTTTCCCAAAGATACAGTTAAACAATTTACTTGCAAAAATAGTAAGTAAGAGACTGGTGAGAATTTGTCAGAGAAATTTAGGAGATGTTGGGTAGGAGTTGGGTTCATGATCTCTGTTTCATACCAAATCATGCATCTGAGAATATTTCAGTGAAAAGGTGTCCCATGAAGCCAATGAGAGTAAATAAGAAAAAATTCAATGATAAGTGTGCCCATCTCTTAAAGATCATTGATTTGGCAACTAAATGTCTATTTTATGCACCTTAAATGTGACTCCTGAATCCAGAGATACAAAGCGGTACTGGTAGAATGAAAAATGAACTGGCCCTCAGGTAGGAAAGACTGAGTTCCCTCTTGACTGGAGAGCTATGCGACCTTGAGTACTATTATCTCTCTAAAGTTGTATTCCAAGGCTTTGGTTATCCAAAGCCTTCCAAAAGCTGTAAAATATTTTACAAATATTGAGTAATTTTACTTACATACATTTTATAGAAGTTATTTCAATGACAATTCTCATTTATAGTTAATAAACTCTTTTCCAAATCTCTGTTTTCTAAGTAACAAAAAGACCAATTACGTAGCTCATATGACTGATAGGTAGTTTCTAAGCCCCCAGAAATGCTGGGGTCTTTTTGGATTTTTGTTCCTGCCTGCAGTTGACACACCAAATGTATTTGGTTTTATACTGTAAATAATTGCCTGAAATAACTTCCTTTTATTAGCTATTATCCATTGTTGGCTTTCATCTTGATTTCTCTACATCTGCAAAAGTAATAAGCTGATTTATGTAAATCATCTAGAGTAAGAGCAAAGTAGAATAATTATGCACAGAAAAGCCACTGAATAACTAGTTCTGGCATAGCTGGCATGCATGAAGAACAACAATATTAACAAGAAAGTCTACTATCTTTAAGGGAATAGGGAATGATTTACATAAGGGAAATTATGGTTGTTCAATACTAGATACAACAGTCAAGTTACATGGCATTTCACTGCTGAAATAGGCTGATCATCCATCTCCATTGTCACAAGCCCGAGGCTTTTCGCTCACTCATTGTGGGAATCAGTGATGGCTAATGGACTGAGTTGGCTGTGTGGGCTGTTGACTCATTTAGTCACCTTGGGCAAGATACTCATGCCTTTGGAACACATGACTCATTCATGAAAAGTGGAGACTCTTTTTTTCAGTTGTTTTTCGTTTTTACCATCAACCCATCTCAAAGGGTTACAGTTGGACTGTTATCATTCACTTGAGTTTGGAAAATAAAGCAAAATCAAAATCTACATCCTAGAATCTGCCCCCAGTCATCTCAGAATATTTTCTAACTATCTGTATTTGTTTGGATGAATAGGAAACAGTGTTGTTTGGTGGTTAAGTCTTTAATTTTTGGAATCAGACTGCCTGGTGTAGATTCCAAATCTGCTATTACATAGCTGTTCAATGCCAGGAAATTATTTACCCTCTCTGGTCTCAGTCTTTTCACCTGAGAATGAGGATTACCATTGTAAAATAGGCTTGCTTGGAGCAATTAAATGAAACAATTCATTTCATGGGATGTGCCAGTGAATGTTTAACAACCAGCTTTTCTAGTTGAGACGGAAAGGTTAGTGTGTACTGATTTCCATGGTGTAACTGCTTCTGCCAGGGCCATTTCAAGGTGGGAAGATTTCCATACAATCAGCTTGCTGCCCCAGCACACACCACTGATGTAAATCACTTAGCACTGTGCCTGGAAAATTAAAGTGTGTTAGTCGCTCAGTTGTGTCCAACTCTTTGGGACCTTATGGACTGTAGCCCACCAGGCTCCTCTGTCCATGCGATTCTCCAGGCATAAACAGTGGAATGTGTAGCCAGTCCCTTCTCCAGTCTGGAATATTAAAGGGCTCAGTTATTAGTGCTGGAGAAGACTCTTGAGAGTCCCTTGGACTGCAAGGGGATCAAACCAGTCAATCCTAAAGGAAATCAATTCTGAATATTCATTGGAAGGACTGATGCTGATGCTGAAGCTCCAATCTTTTGGCTACCTGATGGGAAGAGCTGGCTCATTAGAAAAGACCCTGATGCTGGGAAAGACTGAGGGCAGGAGGAGAAGGGACCGACAAAGCATGAGGTGGTTGGATGGCATCACTGACTCAATGGACATGAGTTTGAGCATGTTCTGGGAATTGGTGATGGACAGGGAAGCCTGGCTTGCTGCAGTGCATGGGGTTGCAAAGAGTCAGATAGGACTGAGCAACTGAACAAAACAACATAAATTTCCTCATTATCTTCTTTTGAATTTTATTATTACTGACCTTTACTAAACAAAATTTGCCTTCTCTCCTTCCTTGCTACCTTTCCTCTGAAATATAACAAAAGAAAGAAAAATTATAAACTTGGGAAATAATAATGACAATTAAAAAATAAATTCCAACAAAAAAATCTCCTGATGTCTCTTGTTTAGAAGGAAAAGCCAAAAATTAGAAGACTTTTGTTTCAGGCCTTATTCTGCCACTGTGATTCATCTGTTTTGGGAAAGTCATTTAATCTCTCTTTGGCTCAGTATTTCTGCCTGTAAAATGGGTGAAATAATTTGTGCTTTGCCTACTTTCCTGGAAAGTTTGAGTCTTAAAATATGAAACTTAAGAGAGAAATTCTTCATAAACTTAAGTTTTGTTTCACATTAAAAATCATTGATTCAGTAATCCAACTTGTGGGATGTATTCTAAATCAGCGGTTTCCTGTATCCAGAATCCTCAGCCCTGAGTATGGAAGGCCTACTGTGTTACATCATAATATCCACAGATTTTGGTATCTATGGGGGTCCTGGAACCAATTCTCTGCAGATACCAAGGGATGGCTGGTAATTATAAAGAAGTAATAAGCCTTTTGGGCTTCCCAGGTGGCACAGTGGTAAAGAATCTGCCTGTCAACCCAGGAGATGTGGGAGACACAGGTTTTCCCTGGGTTGGGAAGATCCCCTGGAGTAGAAGATGGCAACCCCCTCCAGTATTCTTGCCTGGAAAATCCCATGGACAGAGGAGCCTGGCGGGCTACAGTCCATGAGGTCACAAAGAGTTGGCCATGACTGAGCACACACACACACAGAGCTTTTTAAAAAACCAAACAATTGGAAACAAGTGAAACGTGCATGAAAGTATTTAACCTGTTTTAGGTAATTTATCTTAGGTAAATGCAATGGAATGTTAGGTTAGTGTAAATGAATTTTATGCAAATAGTATATGCATATTATGCTAATATCATTTTAATGTTAATAAAAGATAACTTTGCCATAGAAAAATATTGTCTTCATAAATATAAAAACAGTACTTTTATAACAGAAAAATTTTATGATAGATTATATGGCACAGTCACAACTGTATTATATTGCAGACATAATGCAATATATGGTACATTTGGGAAAAAATGGGAAAGGAATGCAAAAAGGACAAAACTGTGGCATTACAACCATGGATTTCATGCTATAAAAGTCATGAGTAAAAATCAAAATTTTAAAAACCCATTATGAAAATAGTTACAGGGTAATAATGTATTAATGGAAAGCCAATAAGTAAAAAGACATCAGCCCAGAGAGTCATCTCTTTCAAAATGACCCTCCATATTTTTTCCCATATTAGGCCTAGTTATTTGGCTAATTACTCTAACAAAGGTGCTTTTCCTGAGACCTGAGAGAAAATGTAAAGAGTGGCAACTTTTTAGAACTAGATATATATTTGATATTTGAGCTGGTGATAGCCGTTCTTTTCTAGGTAAAACATATATCAGTACATACACTGTCATATACCCTGTTTCATGCCCATGGTCAATCCTATGAGAGAGGATGGTATATTGGAGACTTCTGAGGGAGGCAGGCCCTGCCTCTCATTCTGGTCCACATCTTGGTTCTCAGAGCACTTGAGTTTTGACTTGATGTATTTGTAAGCTACGTCTCTCAGGCCTTAGTCTTCCTTGACCTCGAGTTTGCGGTTGACTTCTTTCAACCATATGCTTTGGTACAACACCCCAGATCCCCAACTCCCAGGCATACCCATGGCACATATTCCAGAGCTCCCTGGAGGCCCTGTAACGAATGACTCAGAATAAGAACCATATCTCTATTCTCTCATAGGTTTGAATCACCATTACCTTGGGGGGTGGGGGGGGGGTGGGGCGAATCTTAAAGAACACCGGAATGAAACTTGGAATGCGCAAGAAAATGAAGAGCATTTTACTGACAACACTAGACAGAAACAACAGCTGTTCTCTGTGGTTATCAACAGGGTTTAACTTGAGTTTGCAAACTCAGAATCATTCAGGGGCAGGCAGATGGCACAGAAGGTGACGACAGTGCTGAATTCTGTTACAATCCAGAGTAGCACCTTGCTAGTTGTGTTATGTTTTAAAACACTGTGTGAACTGAAAACACTGACTGCACAGAACACGTCTACAGACTGCTGGTCTGCTCAACCTCATGCCCGCTGCCCAACACAGTGCAGGGAGTAGCAGGGATGCTCCTGTGGTGATGGACCATATTTAGCTGAGAGAGTGTGACCTCTGCTCTACATCTAAGACAATCTGAGCTTAAGCCAGAAAGGATGTGTAAACAGCTCCTTTCTGCTTTGACAGAGTAATGAATACCCTCTGATTCCCCACCTTTTTCCCAGAGTCTCTGTCCATCCCACCTTCACAAGCCCAGTCAATTCCTAGGCTCACGCATCCAAGCACCTGGGCTATCTATACTGACTGCCTTCCAATTGACTCAGTCTCTAGAACATGATACCTACATTAGTTCTTTCAGAAATGAAAGCCAGGTCCTGCCTTCACAACAGATGCAACTTTCTTCCTGTGGCCTTGTGTCAAATGAAATACTTTGGGACAAACCTGACAGTTCTCTAAATATAACAACTAAGCTGATGCATTCATTGCCTGATTATAGAAAAGGTTTTGTGGCTTAGATGATCAAACGTCTATGGATTTTATCAAAAGCTGAAGTGAGTTGCTAGAATGCAATTCTGATTTTTTAAAATATATTTGACAGAGCTAAAGATGATTTTGAGTTTCCTGTCAGTAAATTAATCAGAATAGCTATTATAGTTGTTATACCTCTTTACTGTATGCTCAGTACTGTGCTAGAAGCATAAGGGATTGAGAGGAAAAGTAAACCACAGTCTTTGTCCTCAAAAAGTTTATGCTTCAGATGTGGACCCCCACAATCCCCCGCAATCACACTCAGGAAAAGAGTACACAATAAAAGTCAGTATATAATAATAACAGCTAGAAACTACTGAGCTGAGCAATTCACATAAGGGATCCAGTACCCTCACAAAACTCTGAAAGTTGTCAGTCCTCCCTTCCCATTCTACAGTTTATAAACTGAGGTTCAGAGATCTCAACTCAAAGTGACATTGCCAGCAGATTGGTGCAGCCATGTATGTCTGACTCCAGGTTGCTGCTCTTTCCTCTGAATGAATGGTTTTCATTCTTCTCTGTGCATTTGAATCAACTGATATACTTAAAAACATACAGGTGCCTGGGCCATGCCATCAGAAATTCTGATTATTTGAGGCCTGGGTGTGGCATATTTAAAGAACCGTAGGTGACAAATGTCCATCAGAAAATGACTAAAGAAGATGTGATATTAATATATATACACAATGGAATACACTCGGATAAAAAAAATCAAATAATGTCATTTGCAGCAACATGGATGGACCTAGAGATTATAATACTAAGTGAAGTAAATCAGACAGAGAAAGACAAATATTATATGATTATCATTCATATGTTGAATCTCAAATATGATACAAATGAACTTATTTACAAAACAAACAGACTCACAGACAGGAGCATAAATTAGGAGTTTGGGATTAGCAGATACTACTATATAGCTCAATTGGTAAAGAATCTGCCTGCAATGCAGGAGACCCCAGTTCAATTCCCAGGTTGGAAAGATCCACTGGAGAAGAGGTAGGCCACCCATTCCAGTATTCTTGGGCTTCCCTTATGGCTCAGCTGGTAAAGAATTCGCATGCAGTGTGGGAGGCCTGGGTTCGATCACTGGGTTGGGAAGATTCCCTGGAGAAGGGAAAGGCTACCCACTCCAGTATTCTGGCCTGGAGAATTCCATGGACTGTGTAGTCCATGGGGTCTCAAGAGTCAGATGTGACTGAGCGATTTTCACTTTCATTATGTATAAAATAGATAAACAAGAAGGTACTACTATATAGTACAGGGAACTATATTTACTGTCTTGTTATAAACTATATTAGAAAAGAATATATATATACACACACACATACACATATACACACACACAGGCTTCCCAGATGGTGATAGTGGTAAAGAATCCTCCTGCAATGCAGGAGATGTGGTTTTGATCCCTGGGTTGGGAAGATTCCCTGGAGGAGGGCATGGCAACCCACTCCAGTATTCTTGCCTGGAGAATCCCATAGACAGAGGAGCCTGACGGGCTAGAGTCCATAGGATCACAAAGAGTCAGACACGGCTGAAGCGACTGAACAAACATGCACGCATATCTATAATTGAATTAATTTTCTGTACACCAGAAATGAACACAGCATTGTAAATTAACTATACTTCAATTAGAAAAAAGAATCCTACGAAGTTCTAACACACCACCAAGGTGAAGAATCATTGTGCCAAGTCATACTGCCATTGTGTAGCCAAATGCTAAAACCAAGTATACCATATTCTAAACAGAGAGTTTGGTGTGGGATGAGACAATTGGTCCCCAAACCACAGACTTACAAGTTAAGCATCTTGCTCCAGAGTTGCAGCAACAGGTACTTTACTTCATTAGAATCTGGTCTGTAAGAAAAAGATAAATGGATGAAATTTGGAATATGTGCATATCGCTCATTTCTGATTGTACTATGTCTTGATACTCTTTTCTCATTTGAGCGTCACAACAGCCTGGGGTGTGGTAGGTCAGGTAGCTTATGTACCAATGAGAAAACAGACCTACAGTGACCAAGTGACTTACTGAACCTCCCTTGGTTCGTTAGTGACTCTGTCCAGTGCTCATTTCATTGTATCACCCAGACTTAGCTGCTCCCACAGCATGGAACTTCCTGGCCCTGCTGTAAACTGAATGGTGGGATCAATCATCGAAGAAACTGGTAATTGAGTGGGGTGGTGTAGCTATATTAAAAGCAATCACTACTCCAGGAAGTACTTTTTAAGCTCCTATGACAGATATAGCTTAGCCTGTATTATCATAATCATCCCTCTAAATAAATTATTTAAATTAGGCCATGCATGTTCATGAGCTTGTGAAATGCAGATAAACACATGTTTTCCCAAGCCACTTGCTCCAGCTATTAGTATGCATTTCCCTCCGCCCCACATTCCTCCAAATACAATGGCTTGAAACACTTCAGACCACGACCAGGAGAAGGCTTCGAAATGCCCATTCTACACGGGGCAAAGCATCGAATTAAGAGCTTTCAGCAAAACTACGCTATTTGGCCTGTGCTTCCAGAAAACAAGTTGTTATAGAATAATTAATTTGAGAAGGCAGCTACAAAGAGCTTCTATAATATAGCAAGGAGCTGAAATACCAGATGGTACTATCACTGAACAGCAGATGTTTGTCAGTGAGCTGGGATCCTGGCTTTAAATTCCCAGAGTAAAAGAATTTTCTAAAACAGAGAAGAGCCCCTGTTATGGGTCCCCTTTGTGGAATCTCTGTACATGTGGAACTTTCCAGAGTTGTAGACCCAGCTCATTATGTGTCAGGTAGCAGACAGAAGCCAGTGCATTCGTCTTGGCCTCTTGTGGGCCATTTCACTTTTCTAGAAGATTTAAAGAAAATGAAGACTTCTGGTCCTAGAACACTCAAGAAATCTGTTGACTGGTAATTACAGAATAACAAAGGGAAGAAGAAAAACTTACTAAATGATTAAGATGTGAAAAAAAGTGAAAGTGTTAGTCACCCAGCTTGCAGTATGTGGGTATTACCATACTGTTTTTTACCCCCAGCAGAAATGGCAACCATGGACACCTCCACCATGCATTTGAGAAAGTAGTTGTCAATGAGAGTGGTGTCTACTGAATGTGTGTGTGTGTGTGTGAGTGCTCAGTCGTGTTTGGCTCTGTGCGACTTTATGGACTGTAGCCTATCAGGCCCCTCTGTCCATGGAATTCCCCAGGCAAGAATACTGGAGTGGGTATCCATTCCCTTCTCCAGGGGATCTTCCTGACCCAGGGATCAAACCTGGGTCTCCCGCATTTCAGGCAGATTCTTTACCGTCTGAACTACCAATATTGTCTATTAAATAAAATGATATTAAAGACAACTAAAAATAAATAACACAATCAATATGAATATTTACTTCTTCAAAAATGTACCTACTGCAAATATTTTCTAAAGAATTATTTCTGACAATTTTTTTTTCTATTGGATTACAACTGCTTTACAATATTGTGTTAGTTTATGCTGTACAATGAAGTGAATCAGCTATATGTACACATATATGCACTCCCTTTTGGACCTTCCCTGAAATTTCCTCTCTCATCCCATCCCTCTAGGTCATCACAGAGCACTGGGATGAGCTCCCTGTGCAATACAGCTTGTTCCCATAGTTATCTATTTTACACACGGTAGTGTCTATATATCAATTCTAATTGCCTATTTCATCCTATTCTCCCCTTCCCCTCCTGTGTCCACATGTCTGTTTTCTATATCTGCACCTCTATTCCAGGCCTGAAAATAGGTTCATCTGTTCCATTTTTATAGATTTCACATACATGCATTGATGCACGACATTTGCTTTTCTCTTTCTGACATTTCACTCTGTGTGACAGACTCTAGGTTCACCCACATCACTTCCAATGACCCAAGTTTGTTCCTTTATATGGATAAGTAATATTCCATTGTATATATGTACCACATCTTCTTTATCCATTCATCAGTCAATGGACATTTAGGTTGTATCCATGTCCTGGTTATTGTAAACAGTTCTACAGTGAATGTTGGGGGTACATGTGTCTTTTAGAATTATGCTTTCTCTCAGCATATAAGCCCAGTTGTGGGACTGCTGGGTCATATGGTAGTTCTATTTTTAGCTTTTTAAGGAGCCTCCATTATTGTTCCCCACAGTGGCCATATCAATTACATTCCCACTGAAAGTACAAGTCTGCATGCTCAGTTACTCAGTCATGTCCGACTCTTTGTGACCCCCTGCCTATTTCCCAGGCAAGAACACTGGAGTGGGTTGCCATGCCCTTCTCCAGGGGATCTTCCTGATCCAGGATCAAATCTGCGTCTCCTGCATTGGCAGGTGGGTTCTTTATCACTGTGCCACCTAGGTCAGGAACCAGCATTTATTGTTTGTAGATTTTAATAATGGCCATTCTGACTGGTGTGAGGTGATACCTCATCATAGTTTTGATTTGCATTTGTCTAATAATTAGTGATGCTGAACATCTTTTCATGTGCCTCTTGACCACCTGTATGTCTTCTTTGGAGAAATGTCTGTTTAGGTCTTCTGCCTATTTGTTGATTGGGTTGTTTGCTGTTTTGATATTGAGTTGCATGAACTGTTTGTATATTTTGGAGTTTAACCCCTTGTCAGTTGCTTAGTTCTCAAATATTTTTTCCTATTCTTAGGACTGTATTTTCATCTTGTTTATAGTTTTCTTTGCTGTGAAGTAGATTTTAAGTTTAACTAGTTCCCATTTGTTTACTTTTATTTTTATTTTCATTACTATAGGGGGTGGGTCAATGAAAAATTATCATCATTAATATCATTTACATGTGAGAACACAGAGTTCTCATCTTGAGGTTATCAGATCAGGGTTTAAATTCTAGCAGCAATTCAAGGATGCATACTACTCTGTATTGCTTTCAAGTAACACACAGCGTATTGAATAGGAAATGAATGGATCCAAAAAAGAGCCATATGACTGGGCCTTGGAAAGCAGACATGACAGTCTTTCTTCTCTCAAGGAGTTGGAAGTGACTAGACTGTAGCTTGGAAATACTATTAAGATGGAAACTGTGTGAAACTCAGGCAGAAGGAGGCCAGCAAGCCTCAGGCACTTAAGACACAACAGGGCCAAAGAGTTTCCCATGGGTCCTCATTACTCAAGAGTGAACAGATAAGCACAACAGTTTAGGTCTTTCTGAAGATGTCCTGGTTTGCGAGCTCATCCTTTCTAGTTATCATCAACCTTGAAGAGTCCCACCACCTTTTATGAAATGTGAGGCATGTCTAACAGACAGCCCCTCCTCAACATGCAGACAGAGGAAAGGTAGGAGATGGAATGGCGGGAGCACAGGGGTACTTTCCTCTGACTCATAAGACCACTACATCTATATCCACAGAGGAAAACTGTGACTAAGGACATCCCTTTCCCCACGTCCAACACATCTTTTCAAAGTGGCAATCACTGACTGCATGTGAACTGTGTCAGAAGAAATATAATTGAAAATTAAAATTCCAAATCCAGAAGTTTTGTCTACAAAAATGGTAGAGAAATAAAACAGTTTTCTTATTAAATAAGCATTAAAGCATAAGCACGTTGTAGTAAATCCTGAGCCTTCAGGAAAGGCTGATAAGCAGGAGAGGCTGGCACCTCCCATCCTGGGACAGGTCAAAGTCATCACATTCACCGAAGAGAAATAAATCAATACTGTGTCCTGCATCAGTATCTAGTGAGGATTTGATTGACACTTGTCCTTCTCCCGCTGGAGATAGGAGGCCTCAGGAGAAAACAATTCTTCCAACTCCTCTATCAAGGTATCTCCCTTCTCTGCCCTCACACAGCCTTTAATTGTTTGCTCAGACTCAGACTGTAAGGGCCAGAAAAATCCTTTTGAGAAGTGGTAACCCTTAATCAACTGGCAGATGCCAGTAAATATTAAATAGTTCCCAAATTTCAAGTGTTGGCAAGGCTTATGGGAAATGGGTCCTGTCATGCATACCTAAACATAATCTAAATTTGAAAAATCGGTTTCTCTTTCATTCATGTCTTTGATCATTTAATGGAAAGGTGCAAGAAAATATGCACATTTAATTCCTAATTTTTGGAATACCGTAATTTCCTAGGCTGTTATAAGGCATGGGTATTATGGGCATTTCTTGGCCTACAGTAGACATCTGCGATGACACAAGTGACACAATAATGGTCACACATAGAGCGCTAATTATCAAAGGTTGGGACTGCAGAAATTACACATAGTACTCAAAATCGCTGTGCATGGTAGCCTATTAGATCAGAAATGCAAGAAATATTACTTTCATTCATTTAAATCAACATAATTTAGCCCCATGTATCATCTAGCTGGACTAGACAGGAGATCAGTTTCAGTCCTTATGGGGCCTCTTCCATCCACAGAACTAGTCTAGCATCTGGAGGTGTAGGTACTGTCCAGAAAAGGGAGGCAGAACCCCTCCTGCTGCACGCTGGCTGCTGACATCTTCATTATCCATGCCTGTAGGGGGCACTCTCCTTACTGATTCCTTCTGGGGTATGAGAGTCGGGGGAGAGGCTAGGTCCCTGGTGCTGGTGGTGTTATCCTGGTAACGCTCTCATCTCTTCTTCTCTGGAACCTGCCTAGGAGCTGTCTCAGCATCTCCTACTCTAATCTGCCAGGGGTCTGGTGTTCTTTCTCCTCCCCAGCATGGGGGCGTTGCTTCCTGCCTTTGGAAAGGCTCTGCACTCTTCTTTAAGCCACTCTCACTTTTCCGTAAAACTCTTTATCTTTAACAGACTTGTATTTTCATTTTTAAAATAAGGGGGCCAGACAGATGGGCAGTCTTCCTGTCTTCCAGAACAAATACATGTGCATATACACTTACTATAGATGGTTCTGAAATCATTTCACATTTTTGCAGTGCTTCAGAGCATAATTACGAACAAAACTGACAGAGATGGTTAAAGGATTCAAGTTGTTAGAAATTCTGGAGTGGCCAGAAACTTAGAAATTATCTAAAAGTTAATCTTTTGTGAAGTTTCTGAAGTTCTTTACTTTTTTATTTTGTGCAGACATCTGAGTTACTGACCTTCACAGATCTATATTTAGGTATATTTATATCTTTATTTTGGCAATATGGAAGATTAGTGACTCAGAGCAGTTAAGCCATTTAAGTTAGGTTACACAGGGGCTTTCTGATTAAAGGCTAAATGCTATTCAGAAGTGTGTGTGCACACACACACACTCAGCCAGCTATCTTTTCACTTAAATGTGAACCGCCTTAGGTTAATAACACTCAGAGGGGCCACCAAGTTTATACTTTATCAGAGACAAGGGCTGAAATACAACATAACAAGAAAGACTAATATATTAGCCACACACTGGACCTTTGTTTCCAAGTGAAAAAACCCAACTCAAACGTTTTTATAGAAAAAAGGAATTTATTAGATAAACCCCAGGTTTTCAGGACAGATGGATCTAGAGACTCCATTTATAGTTATCAAAAATACAGAATTAATTCTTCCCCTTCTCTCCTTTCTTTGATTGTTCCATTCTCTGACCATCTCCCTCCCCTTTTTCTGAAAGAGTAAGATCCTGGCTTAATGGTCATTAACCTTATGTGATCTTGTAAGGAAAGAAACTCTTTCTCACCTAGCATCCAAATGCAATCTCTAAAAATGGCCTCTGGTTTATTTTTGTTGTACCTTTCTACTCTTCTGGTAGAAAAGTACTGCATGTAATTCCTGATTTTTGTACTACCATACTTTCCTAGGCTGGAATGAGACGCAGGTATTGTCAACACTCCCCTACAATTCCCCTCACAGGGAACCTGAGAGGGGCAGTTTCTAAAAGGAAGGACATAGGGAAAGCAAGTCAGATAACAGAAAGCTGTGACAACGACTGACATTCTGACTTGATTGTAAATGGATGATTTTGATAGTTTCTGGGAATAAGTTTGAACAGGGCTTCTTTCTTGCTTACGGTTCTTACCTAAACTTCTGTTGACTCAGCCCAGCTCCTAAAAATGAAAATCCACAAGCCTGCTGCAAATACCTTTGATACAAGAGAGATTAGGAGTCAGTATAGCATTATAATTGATAACATGGGTGTAGATGTTGAAAATGATCATCAATAATTGTGATCAATAATTAATTACTCATCCTATGATTTAGCCACATCTTTCATATTTTTCTTTTCAAGCTCTTCTGTTTTCCTCATCTTTGCATCATTGCAATCTAGAGACACAGGAATTAGATACACCATTGCCCTTGGGTTTATTTCATAGCCCCCATTTTGTATAAACACATCTCTAAACTCTCTTGGAATTCTGATTCGCAAGTAAGTTGATGTAGGAACCTCTATAGCCTGCCTTGGGGCTTTAAGTCCATATGATTGTCACCTGCCATCAGTACTATCCAGATACAGAGCCTTCTTTATAAAGCAAAAAACAAAGCAAACAAACAACTTATTCCTCTGAAGATAAAATGACTAAGTAGGGACTGAACTATTTTTCACCATCCTGAGCCAAACTGAGGATATCATAACAATGGCAAGGAAGAATGAAGACAGATTTGATGATTAAATATGTACATCAAGAAAAAAGAAAACTCTCAAATAAACAACCTAACTTCACAGCTCAAGGAACTAGTAAAACTAAAATAAACAAAGCCCAAAATTGGCAGAGGAAGTAAATATTAAACATCGGGGCAGAAATAAATAAAATAGAGAATAACAAAACAGAGAAGATGAACAACATTAAGTTGGTTATTTGAAAAGATAAATGAAATTAGCATATCTTTAGTTATACTAACCAAGAAAAAAGAGAGAAGACACCCCCAAATAAAGTTTTAAATAGGAGACGTTATAACTGATATCACAGAAATATAAAGGATCATAGAGATTACCATGAAAAATTATGTACCAACAAACTCAACAACCTAGAAGTAATAGACAAATTTCTAGAAACCGAGTATACCAAAATGGAATTATGAGGAAACTGAAAATAATGAGTAAGACCAGTGTTGAACAAGGATATTGAATCAGTAATAAGAAAACCTCCCAATATAGGAAGGCCCAGGGCAGGATGTTTTCATTGGTGAATTCTACCAAACATTTAAAAAAGAATTAGAGTGAAGTAAACCAGAAAGATAAACACCAATACAGTATACTAACGCATATATACGGAATTTAAAAAGACGGTAACAATAACCCTATATGCAAAACAGAAAAAGAGACAGAGATGTACAGAACAGACTTTTGGACACTATGGGAGAAGGCGAGGGTGGGATGTTCTGAGAGAACAGCACTGAAACAAGTATACTATCAAGAGTGAAACAGATCACCAGCCCAGGTTGGATGCATGAGACAAGTGCTCAGGGCTGGTGCACTGGGAAGACCCAGAGGGATGGGATGGACAGGGAAGTGGGAGTGGGGATCGGGATGGGGAACACATGTAAATCCATGGCTGATTCCTGTCAATGTATGGCAAAAACCACTACAATACTGTAAAGTAATTAGCCTCCAATTAATAAAAACAAACGGAAAAAAAAAAAAAAAAAGAATTAGTACCAATCTTTCTCAAAGTTTTCCAAAAAACTCAAGAGGAGGGAACACTACTATATGAAAGTCAGATAATGACTATAAGTAAAGAAAACTATAGACCAATATCTCTGATGAATAAAGATTCAAGGCTTATCAACAAATGCTAACAAACTGAATTCAACATCTCTTTGAAAGGATTATACACCATGGTCAAGTAGGATTTATCCCCAGGATGCAAGGATGGCTCAATATACACAATCAATAAATGTGATGTGTATGCTCAGATGCCTAGTCATGTCAGACTCTTTTTGACCTCATGGATTGTAACCCACTAGGCTACTCTGTCCATAGTATTTTCCCAGACAAGAATACTGGAGTGGGTTGCCATTTCCTCCTCCAGGGGAATCGTCCCAACCCGGGGATCAAACCTACGTCTCCAGCATTGGCAGGTGGATTCTTTACCACTGTGCCACCTGGGAAGCCCCAAGAAATGTGACATATTCTTTTCACAGAATGAAAGAAAAAAATATGATCATTTCAATGATACAAAAAACAAAAACAAAAACCATTTGACAAAATTCAACATCCATTCATGGTAAAAACTGTCAACAAATTTGGCACAGAAGGAACATCCCTTAAAAAAATAAAGCTACATAGGACAAGCCCAGATCTAATATTACACATGTGGTGAAAGGAGAAAGATTGAAAGCTTTCCTCTGAGATCAAGAACAAGACAGGGATTCCCACACTTACCACCACTATTCAACACAATCCTTTAAGTTATAGCCAGAGTAATCAGTCAAGAAAAGAAATAGAAAGGATTTAAACCAGAAAGGCAGAAGTAAAGTTGTCTCTGTTTGTAGATGACATGATCTTATACATAGAAAAACCTAAAGAGTGCCACAAAAAAAAACTATTAGAACTAATAAATTTAGTAAAGTTGTAGGACACAAAATAAATGCTGGTGAGGATGTGAGGAAAAGGGAATCATTGTACACTGTGAATGCTAATATAAATTGGTGCAGCCCCTATGCAGACAGGACTTCCCTGGAGGCTCAGACGGTAAAAGCGTCTGCCTATAATGCAGGGGATCTGGGATCGATCCCTGGTTCAGGAAGATCCCCTGGAGAAGGAAATGGCAACCCACCCCAGTACTCTTGTCTGGAAAATCCCATGGATGTAGGAGCCTGGTAGGCTTCAGTCCATAGGGTCGCAAAGAGTCGGACACGACTGAGTGACTTCACATTCTTTATTTCTATGTAAGGAAATAAGGACACAGCATTCACATTTTGGCCTCAGTTTCTTCATCTGTAAAATATAGACTTATACCTGTCCCACAATTTCACAGAGTTCTTGTGAGATCCAAATAAGAGAGCAAATTGTTTTGAAAAACTAGAAGAACTCTCCAAATGGGAGATCACATCATTATTTCTTATTATGTGCTTCCTCCTAGACGTAAAATGAACAGATTTCATTTTTCTGACAGACTTTCTGAAATTAGAGGGAAAGGGAGACTTTGACGCAATAGCAGTTTTATAAACAGGTAACTGCAGAGGCAAAATTTATAGGAAATAATTTATCCTTCTATTTCTATCCTGTTCTAAAATAAGACTTTTATATTTGGATGCTGTTTTTGCCAACTCTGTAGCAGGACAGTTCAGCTCAGTTGAGTTGCTCAGTCATTGAGTTGCCAACTCTTTGCAACCCCATGGACTGCAGCATGCCAGGGTTTCCTGTCCATCACCAACTCCCGGAGCTTACTCAAACTCATGTCCATCGAATCGGTGACGCCATCCATCCATCTCATCCTCTGTCATCCCCTTCCCCTCCCGTCTTCAATCTTTCCCAGCATCGGGGTCTTTTCTAGAATATGTGCTGCCAAAGCGAGTACCATCAGGGTCTTTTCTAATGAGTCAGCTCTTTGCATCAGGTGGCCAAAGTTTTGGAGTTTCAGCTTCAGTGTCAGTCCTTCCAATGGATATTCAGGACTGACTGGTTTGATCTCCTTGCTGTCCAAGGGACTCTCAAGAGTCTTCTCTGACACCACAGTTCAAAAGCATCAATTCTTCGATGCTCAGCTTTCTCTAGAGTCCAATTCTCACATCCATACATGACTACTCAAAAAACCATAGCTTTGACTAGACAAACATTCATTGGCAAAGTAATGTCTCTGCTTTTTAATATGCTGTCTAGGTTGGTCATAGCTTTTCTTCCAAGGAGCAAGTGTCTTTTAATTTCATGGCTGCAGTCACCATCTGCAATGATTTTGGAGCTCCAAAATATAGTCTGTCACTGTTTCCATTGTTTCCCCATCTATTTGCCATGAAGTGATGGGACCGGATGCCATGATCTTAGTTTTTTGAATGTTGAGTTTTAAACCAACTTTTTCACCCTCCTCTTTCACTTTCATCAAGAGGCTCTTTAGTTCTTCCCTTTCTATCATAAAGGTGGTGTCATCTGCATATCTGAGATTATTGATATTTTTCCCAGCAATCTTGATTCCAGTTTGTGCTTCATCCAGCCTGGCATTTTGCATGATGTACTCTGCATAGAATTTAAATAATCAGGGTGACAATATATAGCCTTGATATACTCCTTTCCCGATTTGGAACCAGTCTTTCGTTCCATGTCCAGTTCTAACTGTTGCTTCTTGACCTGCATACAGATTTCTCAGGAGGCAGATAAGGTGGTCTGGTAATCCTATCTCTTTCAGAATTTTCCAAAGTTTGTTGTGATCCACACAGTCAAAGGCTTTGCCATAGTGAATAAAACAGAAGTAGATGTTTTTCTAGAACTCTCTTGGGTTTTCAATGATCCAACGGACATTCGCAATTTGATCTCTGGTTCCTCTGCCTTTTCTAAATCTAGCTTGAACATCTGGAAGTTCATGGTTCACATACTGTTGAAGCCTAGCTTAGAGAATTTTCAGCATTACTTTGCTAGCATGTGAGACGAGTGCAATTGTGTGATAGTTTGAGCATTCTTTGGCATTGCCTTTCTTTGGGATTGGAATGAAAACTTATCTTTTCCAATCCTGTGGCCACTGCTGAGTTTTTCAAATTTGCTGGCATATTGAGTGCAGCACTTTAACAGCCTCATCTTTCAGGATTTGAAATAGCTCAACTGGAGTTCCATCACCTCCACTAGCTTTGTTTGTAATGATGCTTCCTGCTGCTGCTGCTGCTAAGTCGCTTCAGTCATGTCCAACTCTGTGCAACCCCATGGACTGTAGCCTACCAGGTTCCTCTGCCCCTGGGATTTTCCAGGCAAGAGTACTGGAGTGGGTTGCCATTTCCTTCTCTGGCGATGCTTCCGAAGGCTCAATTGAGTTCATATTCCAAGATATCTTGCTCTGTGTGAGTGTTCATACCATCGTGGTTATTTGGGTCATGAAGATCTTTTTTGTATAGCTTTTCTGTGTATTGTTGCCACCTCTTCTTAATATCTTCTGCTTCTGTTAGGTCCATACCATTTCTGTCTTTTATTGTGCCCATTTTGCATGAAATGTTCCCTTGGTATCTCTAATTTTCTTGAAGAGACCTCCAGTCCTTCCCATTTTATTGTTTTCCTTTATTTCTTTGCACTGATCACTGAGGAAATCTTTCTTATCTCTCCTTGCTATTCTTTGGAACTCTGCATTCAAATGGGTATATCTTTCCTTTTCTCCTTTGCCTTTCGCTTCTCTTCTTTTCACAGCTATTTGTAAGGCCTCCTCAGAGAACTATTTTGCCTTTTTGCATTTTGTCCTGTAGCAGGACAATGTAAGATAAATTGTGTATCCAATAAAAAGTTTTTCTCGCAATCAAATGATGCGTCTCCTCATGTTTACCTGTGTTTGGTAAGCAGAGATGTCTTGTGGATGCCTCCTTCCTACTACTGAAAAATTAATTCATAGTCTTATGCATTCACCTGAATGTTTTCTTCTGTAAGCTGAGCAGAAATTCCTCCTAGGAAACACTTCAAATATTCTAAGAGGTCCCTTCTTTGTAACTCCAAATGAGACTGAGGCATGACTTTAAACTAAATTGTCTTTCACTGCTCTAAGGAAACAGGCAAAATGTTGCATTTTGTGAATGACTGAATCAAAGAACAAACCCCAAACTGTCAGGCTAAAGAAATGAAATTCATGCTTTGTGTCATTTGTTTTAAGAGGTGAAGTTATGCATGCTCACATAGGTAAAGTGGCAGGCAGCATATTGGCAAATAGGAAAGACATTTTTCTTTTTTTGCGAAAGTCTTACTATAGCTTGAAGGTTCATCAAATTTCGCCTGAAATGAGCACCAAGCTCCTTTGTGTGTTCTTACAATTTTTTTTGTAATGCACAGTACTGGCAATCTTTTCTAAATCTCATCCTGCAAGGAGATTTAGAAAAAGCAGCCACATAGGAAATCCCAGGTTTGGTGCCCTGCTGGTGAGGGACTCTGACTTTGGCCTCAGAGCATCTCTCTCTCAGACATCACTGATCCTATGGAGCCCTGGGACTTGAGAAGAGGAGGCAGAAAGAGCTTCCTTTTCCTTTCACTGTGTTTCTTTTGGATACAAGGCTGGGACAGAATAACTAGGAGAATTGTGAAAAGAAGAGATGAAAAAAAATACAGAAAGCTAAAGCAAAGTATATATAAAGGGGATAAACGATGATACACTGGCATGAATTTAATACTTAAGAACTATGGCTATAACTCAGCAGGAAACTGAAACCAGGAAAATGATTAAAATTGATTAATTCCAGCAAGCAGGATTTCAGGTGAGGAGAAGTGAGATTGAAAGCTGTTGCTTTTTATGATAAATCCATAGTGAATTTTTATTTAACCATCAGCATGTATTACTTTGATATAAATAACTAATGAGGCATAGTATAAGTATGGCAAAGATTGAAAGGACAGAAGTTGAGATAGAGTGTGAACTAAATCCCAGAAAACTGGTTGGTATCCACGAATCCCCATTTTAGAAATCTCCTCAGAAAAATAATGATAACCAATCGATATTGAATTCTTATGATGTATCAGGTATCATTTTTAGAGCTTTATGTATATTAACTTATTTAATCTTTAAGAAACATTGTGAAGTAGACACTATTGTTCCCATTTCACACAGGATGAGACTGAGTAACAAAGTTAACTAAATTGATCATTTGCTCAAGCGGACACCACTAGCTCCAGAGCCAGGATTCAATCCCAGGCACTGTGCTGCCATTCTGCATTTGTCCACTCAGCTACACCCAGGTGATTCCCAATGCACAGGAAAGCCTGAAAACATTGAGTGACAGGATGGATGTGTGAGGGCTCCTGATGTAGAAGGTCCAAGGCCCAACCTGGAAAACACTGCCCTAAATATTTAATGGTCTTTACTTTTTCTCCTAAACTGAGATCTCTTGCCCAGATATTTCCATTGAACTCCATACCTCTATATTGTACAACCTATTCCGTACATTTCAAATGCACCTCACCATGTCTTAGAACAAACCTGGTGCACTGGGAAGACCCAGAGAAATCGGGTGGAGAGGGGGGTGGGAGGGGGGATCGGGATGGGGAATACGTGTAAATCTATGGCTGATTCATGTCAATGTATGACAAAACCCACTGAAATGTTGTGAAGTAATTAGCCTCCAACTAATAAGAAAAAAAAAAAAAAGTTGAAACTCTAAAAAAAAAAAAAAAAAGGAACAAACTCACAAAATCCTGAGAGGGGCAAGTCTGAAACTTGGGAATCACCCCCACATCTCCATTCCCTCTTACTCTGCAGTCAATAACTGTTGTCTGTCACGCTTTCCTACTAAATCACAAAACCACATGTTTTCTTCTTGGCTTCTTGTTTTCATCTCTCAAATGGGAGTTAAAGTGCTATAGTTCAGAGTTATTAAAAATAGAAAATAAAAAAGATATAATATTCCTGGCACAAAACAGATGTTCACTAAATTTGCTTCCCTAAAAATATCCCAGAATCTTAAACTTTCCCCAATAATCTTCATATAAAGATAAATTCATTTAAACTTGTTCTCTAATTGTGATTTACAAAAATTCAAAGTAGGAAAGAACCTTTAAAGATTTGTTTATCTCATTTTAGAAATTTATTAAAATCATAACACATCTTTTCAGTGAAGTGTTTGTGGTGTAGTTTTTAACTGTTGTCAAGTTAATAACATGCCTGAGAGTGGGGGGAATTGGTTAAATGTAGGTATTAGAAGGCTATAATTTTCAAGATTACTGCTTTGTTCTATAACCCATCAGCAAAAATATTCCGTGAGAAGTATACACCTTTAGAGGTTATGACATGAAAAAGGATTTCAAATAATGAGCAAATAAAGAAAATAAATCAGTATCTAATTTGCAATCATAGATTATAATCCTTGGTAACTGGCAAATGAATTGAATCTTTTTGTTAATATACAGTTGATCCCTGAACAACGTGGGGATTAGGGGAGTTAACACTTCATGAAGTTTAAAATTTGCTTGTAATTTATGGGTGGCCCTCCACATGGAGAATTCCCACAGACAGAGGAGTCTGGCAGGCTGCAGATCACAGGGTTGCAGAGTTGGACGTGACTGAGTAACGAAGCATGGGCTTCCCTCGTAGCTCAGCTGGTAAAGAATCTGCCTGCAATGCAGGAGACTCCTGTTCGATCCCTGGGTCGGGAAGATCCCCTGGAGAAGGGAATGGATACCCTCTCCAGTATTCTTGGGGCTTCCCTTGGTAAAGAATCTGCCTGCAACATGGGAGACCTGGGTTCGATCCCTGAGTTGGGAAGATGCCCTGGAGGAGGCATGGCAACCCACTCCAGTATTCTTGCCTGGAGAATCCTCATTGACAGAGGAGCCTGATGGCCTGCAGTCCATGGGGTCACAAAGAGTCGGAAATGACTGAGTGATGAAGCCCCACATGCATGATTTTTCTGCATCCTTAGTTCCAAATTGGCAGATTTAATCAACTGTGGATCATGCAGAACTATAGCATTTACTATCGAAAAAAATTCTTCTGTAAGTGGACCCACATGGTTCAAAGCCATGATATTCAAGAGTCAACTGTAGGGTGGGATGGGAGTGAGATGAGAAGGAGGTTCAAGAGAGAGGGGACATATATATATCTATGGCTGATTTATGTTGATATTTGGCAGAAAATAACAAAATTTTGTAAAGCAATTATCCTTCAATTAAAAAAAATAAAATCAGAAGAAAAAAAAAGGGTCAACTGTATAAGGTGGCAGCACAGTCACATTCTCACTAAGAGTAAATAATTTCAATAAATATGCTATCAAGTTGGGGGAGGGGAGAGATAAAGAGGCTGAACACAGGATGCTTTTAGGGTAGTGAAACTACTCTGTATGATACTATAATGATAGATACATATAATTATACATTTATCCAAGCCCATAGAATGTATAATACCAAGAGTGAACTGTAATGTCAACTACGGACTTTGGGTGATTATGATGTGTCAGTGTAGGTTTATCAGCTGTCACAAATGTACCACTCTGCTGGGGGATATTGATGGGCCAAGCTTGTGCAGGTCAGGGGCTATCTGGGAAATCTAGGTACTTTCCATTCAATTTCGTGGTGAACTTAAAACTGCCCTTAAAATGTTTATTAAAATACTATAAAGAAAGCAGAATTATTGAAATAACAAAGTTATAATTATATAAGGAAGATAAAAGAAAACCTCACTTGTTATAGCTACAAAGGGAGTATTTAAACTACAGTACACACATGCTAGCTTTTGAATATAAAAATTAAGGATATAGAAAAGCAAATTATTTCATTCTTCTCCCCCGACTGTGTCATTGTCTGGTCCTGCTGGAATTCCCACTCTGACTATGAATTTTGTACTGAAGAGATAGAGAAGGAATATCAGGAAACAATGATGGGAGTGTGGAAGCTGCTAGGGTAGATGTGATGAGAAGGAGAAAGAGTTGAGATATATTCTTCATGTAGAGAATCTTCAGATTTCTTGTAGGAACCACTCGTCTATACCCACTGCCTGGCTCCTGACATCAACTCTCCCCTCCTGTATCCACTGGATAGCTTATTCTTCTAGCATCCCATCAAGGAAATCTGTTCAAAAATCTTAAGGGAATGCTGTATTAGAAACTACTTAATTAGATTAGTTCACTTCTTTACCTGATTAGGCTATTTCTGTGGTAGTATTATTTAAGGATATGTGTTTGGGGAAATGGTGGTATTTTTCAACCACTCCCTGTTGACAGAGGGCAGACAGGAGCAGAGATATATGAATTTAAAGGTAATGTAACAGTAGCAACCATATAAAACTCTCCCTGCAAAAGCAAAAAAACAGACAACAATAAATCTTAGGAGCTAATTTAATCTAGATCTTTCTGATTAAATCTTACTTCAAATGGAAAAAACTAAAATTGGGGATGAAAAAAATAATGAAGCCTCAGTGAATTCCTTTCAAGTGAATCTCAAACATTTCCTCTTCAAGCAGATTTTTGGGAGAGGTCAGTATAGGAAGAAAGGAAATGTAACCTTTATGCGTAGATAAATCAGCTGTATTTTCACACAGTTTCTGCATGCAGTACTTCATTTTGGAGAAACGATTTAAGGCAGTAATGGTCCTAAGTTAAAATGTAAGCTTGCTGTGCTTAGTCACTCAGTCGTGTCCAACTCTTTGTGACCCCATGGACTGCGGCCTGCCAGGCTCCTCTGTCCATGAGGATTCTCCAGGCAAGAATACTTGAGTGGGTTGCCATGCCCTCCTCCAGGGAATCTTCCCAACCCAGGGATCAAACCCAGGTCTTCTGCATTGCAGGTGGATTCTTTACCTTCTGAGCCACCCAGGGAAGCCCAAATGTAAGCATTTTAAGGCAAAATAAGTATTGACTCATAGCCTTCAAATATTCTGATTTCTTCTCTCCTACCTTCTTTATATTTGCTTTTCCCAGTCCTATGTTTGGTTAGGGATCTATCTGGGTTCTACTTTTTCATCTGCTTTTCCTCTCTTGGAGGAACTCCAGCTTTACTTACTCAGGTTGGAAAGGAGGTAAGGTGGGCATCAAGAGACAGCATTAAGCAAATGATTCTGCAAAGTATTTCTGAGTACAAGGGAATGGCTGGTTTGGATTTCACAAAGAACACTTGTAATCCGGGGTGAGGGAGTATTTCCACTGTCCTCTCTCCAATCTAGAGACTGCAGCCCACCAGATGTTGCTACCTTTAAGGAAGGGTACAGAGCTAGGTTCCAAGAAAGAGCCATTAGTCAAGGGCCACAAAAGGGAAATCTGTTAGGAAACTGCAGGTGGTTTTAATGTCAGGTATCCCTCCATTAAATAACAACACGTTCAACTTCATTGGCTGAGAAGCCTGCTCTCCTGTTTCTACTTACCTTGGAGTGATCTTAAGAATTACGACTCTGGGAACTTTGTCATAATCCTGCCTTGGGAAAGTCTGTGTAAGACAAATTTTCTTGCACCTATTGGAAACATTGATGAGCATCTATTCTTACACTGTCTTCAAGGTAGGCCTGTCACAGACACAAGAGCCAAATTTTCTGTGATGTTACCATGGAAAACATACACACACATTGGAGTTTGTATTATTGTTTTTGTAACAGGCATTAATCATCATGGTATTCATTAATTTAGTCATGATATCTATTGTTTAATTCTTATGCATGAGTAGCATTGTTACAAAGTCTGTGAGAACCTAGAAATGTGAAGATATTTTAGCCCTATTTTAAAAAACTATTAACTTTTAAATAAAAACAATAATTTAAAACATATTTTAAAATTCACCCAGGAAAGATCTTCATCTAAACTTTTCAAATAACAATTGAGGTTCTGGGCTGACATCATTAAACAATTCAAAATTTTAGATATTGGAGGGAACTTTGGTCGTCCAATACAACCCTTTCATTTTAAGGCTCACTTAGCTGAGCAGCAGCTAACAAACAAGTAACAGGATATCCAGTACTGGAACTGAAGCTGGCTTAACTTCATTTAGGCTCATTCGGAGACACTAAAAGGCACATATCGCTCTCCGCCTGAAGGTGAAAACAAGACCAATGCTGCTGGGTACCTGCGTGAGATATGTCTCATCCTTGGTCTTCAGCACATTTCTAAGTAGGGCAGCAAAGTTGAGCAAAATCCAACAGAGGGCTTTCTCTCTTGGAACTAGCGGTTTAGTCTTTCTGTCTTCAAGAAGTTTACAGTATTTTGCAGAAGCCAAGACACACACCCATAGATCTGCAGAATGTGGCCAGTAGGCAAGTGTTCTTTTAAATAGGAAGGTGCAGAATGACAAGAGGAGCACACACAAGATCAGTGATTAGCATCATTTTTTTGCCCACGCCAGGAAACAGTCTGTGCTCCAGGTCAGGTCATGATGCCCCCAGAGAGCAGGAAGCCTCCACGTGCCAGCTTTGAGATCCTACAATCCACTTCGTTAGAGCAGCCGGCGAGCTGGGTGCCACCTAGCGGAGGGGAGCTCTTGGCACTTGTGGTGCACCCAGTGTGTCCACAGCTCGCGCAGGCGCAGTGGGCAGAACAGGACCTCTAGCAGCTCCCGGCTCTGCGCATGCGCCCCGCAGGTGGCCGCGCTAGGATTGTGTCGCGAGACTACAGTTCCAGGCCGCTTGGTGGCGCCAGGCTCCTCGCTGGCGGCCGCCACCTGCCTGTTACGCTTCCGTCCGCGCCCCCCCCATCCCCCCCGCCCCCGACCTCAGCCTAACTTCTCTGGAATTGGAGTCCTGAAAGCCTCTGCTCCGCAGTCCGCCAGTGGAAAGCCCCGCACCGCCACACACTGTGCGGGATCCCGTCTCTGTTTCCTCTCCGCTCCCGCGACAGGAAAATTTGGCGGAGCGGCGGCTCCTCACCTGGTCTGAGGCGCGGGGCTCTCAGACCTCCAGGTACCGGCGCCTGAAGCGGCGGCTCCTCTTGGGTCCCTCGTTCCTAGGGCCCCGCCCCAGCACCTCCTTCCCTCACCAGAGGCCACGAAACCCGGCTCCTGCCACTTTTTTTCTTGCTCGCTCCGTGCGCTCCCTATACTGAGGGGGCCAAGGCGAGGACGCAGTCTAATCCTGCCAACCGGAGTGAAGGAACGCGGTTCCCAGGGGGAGCCAACCGCCGGGAGCTGGGGAGCTGTGGCCAGTCAGCATCGCACGGGCCCTCGACAGGAGACGCCGTGGGCGTCTAAGCCTTGGTGCACTGTTGAGGCCACCACAGCAGCCTGAGGAGAGGTGGTGTGGTTGGAGACAGACTCTTGAAGGGTGGACAGGGTTATAGCCCGCTAGGGGAGATCCTGGAGAATGTGAGTAGCTGGGGCTTCTGATCTGCCATGTTGCTGCAAACTTAGAGCCTTTGCTTATCTTCCACAGAAGTGATAACTCCTTCTGCAAGAACCACCTCCATCACACCCAGTCCCCATGTTCTTTTCCAGAAACTTCACAGTGTGATTTGTCTGCCTGCTCACGGATGTGAAGGCCAGGCAAAGAATTCGGAGCCATAGAGTGTCAGGGCTATGTAGAGGAAAGAGTTAAAATTCTGCAGGTGGACATTCCTTCCAGGGACTTTACTTGCTAGGATTTCTTGTGGACTCAGGTGAGACCAGAAAGGCTTTAGGGTTTGTAGGGTGATTCAGATGAGGAGTCTCCACCCCTTCTTCCCTCAGAGAAGAGAAGAATGTCGGCGGACAGTCTCAGATTCCCTGAGTGCCCTCAGAGATTCCCTGTCTGTGGGAACTCACCACAGGCGTTAGTGGGAGGGAACTCTGTGGCATCTTCTCATTGCATGGAGCAATTGGTCAGACTGTCCAGCCTGTGAGTGAACCACTGATAGCTGGTGTGATCAGTCCTAGCGAAAGATCCCAGTGACAGCAACCGCCTGTTGTCCCATTGCTTCACCCCTTCTAGGGAAGGGAGCAAATCATAGCCCTGCTCTCTGCTTTTGGAAGGAGAAAATGGATCGCTGGATTCCTGGAAGCTGAAACTTGGGAGAGTGGCGTGAGTAGGCTTGGGCTAGACACAGCAGGCAAGCCAACAATCTTGAGTCTTTTCAGGGAAGGATTTGTTTTGAGAAAATTCTGTGTCTTTTCAGCCTGAAAGAGCTGTTACAATTTAAGCTGGTCCTGGAAACTTTACCTTCCTGAAAAAGAAATCGTGGGTGCAGTAGCTGAAGACCATTTCCAAGTGTTCTCAAGGTATTAAGAATCCCAAATAAAGGTATCTTTCATGTTGTTTTCAGTTGTCATGTAATTGGCAGAAGCATTCCCAGAGGGGTATCACTTTCAGTTGTGATTTATTGTCAGCTGGTAATGAAATCTGCGAACATTTAAAACATTTTTATGAATCCCTTTGCTGTCCAGGCATAGATTGCATTAAGATAAATCAGCATAATAGCAGTTCTTACACAATCAGTTAATTTTGCCTGTTTTTGAACTTCAAGTAAATATGTACTATTTTGGATCTGGCCACTTTAGCTCAACATTATGTTTGTGAGATTCATATGCAGCTGTCCTTTTAGCAGGCAAGTATTGCTTGCTAAAGAAACATAATCCTATGAATATCTTTGTTTTTAACTTGGTGTGGAACAACAAAAATAAGATGTCAAATATTTTATCAGACTTCTACCATGCATCCAGGCTCTGTGCAGGCACCAGGGAGACTTAGATGACAAAAGTTAAGGGAGCTTTTTCCCAAGGGTTATTGGTCTATATGAGTCTTATCGACTCAAGACCATCATGTTGTGACAAGTTGCAGAATGTGTGTGCAAAAGTGAGCTGATTGAAGGTCACATTCTCCAGGGCATTGTCACAGAGGGGGTGAGCATTGTCACAGAGGGGATGAGCATTATCACAGAGGAGGTGAATATCTGCTAGTTACTGAAGGACAAGTAACAGCTCACCAAGTAGAAACTTGACCTGGAAACTTGGAGGTTGTTATAGGAAAGTCTGTTTCAGTTTGTCTTTGTCAGCCTGACTTGAGATATGGTCTCTGAATCCAGATTCCTTCTCTGGCATAGTAAGATGTTCTGCACTATCCACACTCACAGGCCTTTAGGTGAGATCTAAGGAATTCCTATGATACACTTCTCATGCTAAGAGTGCTGTATAAAGATAAGCATCATCATTAACTGCAAATGGATTCATCAATAATTATGGAACACAACCCATGTGCCAGCAACTACTCTGATGATGGAATCAAGAATAGACTGTGTAGGGACTTCCCTGGTGGTCCAGTGGCTAAGACTCTGCACTCCCAAGGCAGGGGGCCAGGGTTTGATCCCTGATCAGGGAACTAGATCCCATATGCCACAACTAAGAGTTTGCAAGCTACAACTAAAGATCCTGCATGCCCCGACTAAGAACCAGTGCAGCCAACTAAATATTTTAAAAAGGAAGATGTAGCTCTCCCACCATGGATATATTTTTGTTATGCTTTTTACAAGATGCTCTGAAAACCTGGTAGTTTCTGTGAGGAGTAGCTGCAAAAGTGAGGAAACCACCAAGAAAAGGTGGTGAATATAGAACTTGTCAACTTCAAAAATAAAATGGCCAGTTATTTTACCAGCAAAATAAGTTTACTTGGGAATGGCAGAGAATTGCAATTTGGGACAGGTGAATCACAGGCAAATCTAAATAGACAAAGAGATTGATCTTGGAGGGAAAAAGGTGAGTGGTCCTGAAAAGAGATCTTAGTTCCCTGACAGGAATTGAACTTGGGTTCCTGGATAAAAACCAGGAATCCTAGCTACCAGACCACCAGGGGCTAGAGGCTAGAAGCAAAATGGTCCCAGCTCTTTACTCCGTTTGAAAGCAAAGATGTTTCAAGGAGGCAAAAACTATAAAAATAGGTACAAAGTTTATTAAAGACACAGCACGAAGTATGAGAGAGCATACAGAGAAACAGTTTGCTTATTTAAGATTGAAGCAAGGCAAAAACACACACCCAAACCTGAAGAGAAAGGATATGGGCATTCTCTCTAATGAGGAGGCATGTAATATGTTGGAAACTAGGCAGAAATACACACCCAGAGAGGAGGGTGGGCGTTCTGAGTGAGGAGCGCAGTAAGGAGGTGATTTAAATCGTGTATGTATGACAGTCCTTCCCATTCTTCATTTTCCTTTGGCCAATTGTTTCTTTCTTCACACTTGACTAGTCTAGGACCCTCCCTAAGATGGGTGCACAGCTTTTTGTGGAGATGGCTCCCACCACAGGGACCTGTGGGTGCATGTCCACACTTATTATGGGGTGGTGTCTCCTTCCTTTTTGACCCCCAAAGAGCCTTCTTACACATGTGCAGACAAGGAAGTTTTCCTTGACCTTGAAAGTGACAATGTTAGTCACTCAGTTGTGTCTGACTCTTTTGCGACCCAATGGGCTGTAGCCTGCTGGGCTCCTCTGGCCCAGCTTGAAATTCTCCAAGCAAGAATACTAGAATGGGTAGCCATTCCCTTCTCCAGAGGATCTTCCTGATCCAGGGATCAAACGCAGGTCTCCTGCGTTGCAGACAGATTCTTTACTGTCTGAGCCACCAGGTACATGCATCTTTATCTCTTTACTTCAGCAGAGCTTAGCTTCCATCACTAGCTTTGTCCTTGGAGTGTCAGTTTTGCTCTACTTTACAAACACCAGCTGTCCAGCCCAGGGGCCTACCTATTATCTCAGGATGGTCAGCTTATATTAGAGTTTAGCAGGAATTTGGGGAGGGTTATTTTGACTTATATGCAGAGTACATCACGAGAAATGCTGGGCTGCAAGAAGCACAAGCTGGAATCAAGATTGCCGCTAGAAATATCAATAACCTCAGATATGCAGATGACACCACCCTTATGGCAGAAAGTGAAGAGGAACTAAAAAGCCTCTTGATGAAAGTGAAAGAGGAGAGTGAAAAAGTTGGCTTAAAGCCCAACATTTAGAAAACTAAGATCATGGCATCTGGTCCCATCACCTCATGGGAAATAGATGGGGAGACAGTGGAAACAGTGTTAGACTTTATTTTTTTGGGCTCCAAAATCACTGCAGATGGTGACTGCAGCCATGAAATTAAAAGACGCTTACTCCTTGGAAGGAAAGTTATGACCAACCTAGATAGCATATTAAAAAGCAGAGACATTACTTTGCCGTCAAATGTTTGTCTAGTGAAAGCTATGGTTTTTCCGTGGTCATGTATGGATATGAGAGTTGGACTGTGAAGAAAGCTGAGCGCTGAAAAATTGATGCTTTTGAACTGTGGTGTTGAAGAAGACTCTTGAGGAGTCCCTTGGACAGCAAGGAGATCCAACCAGTCCATCCTAAAGGAGATCAGTCCTGGGTGTTCATTGGAAGGACTGATGCTGAAGCTGAAACTCCAGTACTTTGGCCACCTCATGTGAAGAGTTGACTCATTGGAAAAGACCCTGATGCTGGGAGGGATTGGGGGCAGGAGGAGAAGGGGACAACAGAGGATGAGATGGCTGGATGGCATCACCGACTCGATGGGCATGAGTTTGAGTAAACTGTGGGAGTTGGTGATGGACAGGGAGGCCTGGCATGCTGTGATTCATGGGGTCGCAAAGAGTTGGACATGACTGAGCGACTGAACTGAACTGAACTGATTTTGGATAAAATTTCCTTAGAGAGAAACAGGCTGTTTGAAATTGTAGCAGTTTCTTACTGGCTGAAACTGGTGGCTAATACATTGTTGCTGAGTCAGGGAGATGCTTAAAAGCAAGAGATGAAATTCCTAAGTGCAAAATGTTCTCCTTTGTATCAGAAGAAAAGTAACATTCTTATCATCATGGATAAGAAGTTGAGCCAGAATTTTACCCAAAGAATTCTGTCCAAAACAGATCTCATTAAAATAATTTTTACTGTTCTTCCTGCTGGTTATGCTGGGAGCCATGAGTGGTGCATGCATGGAATCAGGGCTTCCTGACTCCATTTTAAATGAAGTTTTCTTTGATTATTTTCACATTTTTCTCTTTTGCTCAAGATCTTTCCTCCAAAGCATCGCTGATCAAGAATCAGTTTCTCCATATTTAGTGGTTTTGTCCCTCAGTACCAGGAAAGGCTTTTCCTGGTTCTCATGTCCCACATCAGAGGGAAAGTGCATGACAAATGGAAATCATTGAAGTTATATTTACATTTAAGTAAAAAGGAAGGGCGTGAGGAAGAACATTCAGGAATTTCTCATTTAAAGTCTATATTCTATCTAGGTTGTAAGCATTAGAGATCATTTTGAAGCACTGAGCTAGCATCACTCTGTTAGCTATGTCTTCTACCAAGATTTGAGAGGCAACAGGTACAGAGCTTAATAATAGTAGTATGCAAAGCAGAGTTAAAAGTAATATGACAAGTCCAGTTTGTATGATGGTAGCAAGCTAAATAGATCAAAAGACCATGGAGTATCAGGGGAAATTTGTTGTAACCAGTGTGCTTGCTCCCTGATTTTCTATAATTGAATTTCTACCTCTCCAGAGGTATTTATCTAAATGCCACAGGTAGTATTTGCAATTACACAAACGCCTCCTTGCTCAGAAAGTAGATAATTAAGGACCATGCTATTGTTTAAAACTACTTTAATGAAATCATCATTGTTGGCCTGCTGCTGCTTTGGCTGTGAATTGCCTTGCTCTGCTAATGTTAAGTAGAGATTTCTGATCATGTGTTCGTTGGCGCTTATTCTGGTCCTAAGGAGAAAGGCTCTTTTTACAGAGACAAACTTAGAATCATGAATGCCCCTGGGTAGTACTTGTGTAAGGTGGCCATGGCCATCTCAAGCAGGAGATGGCAAGAGTGAACATCGACATTTTAGGAATCAGTGAACTGATTGAGGTGGAATGAGCAAATTTAATTCAGATGGCCATTATATCTACTACTGTGGGCAAAAATCCCTTAGAAGAAATAGAGTAGCCATCACAGTCAACAAAAGAGTCTGAAATGCAGTACTTGGATGCAATCTCAAAAATGACAGAATGATCTCTGTTTGTTTCCAAGGCAAACCATTCAATATCACAGTAATCCAAGTCCATGCCCCAACCAGTAATGGTGAAGAAGCTGAAGTTGAACGGTTCCATGCAGACCTATAAGACCTTCTAGAACTAACTCCCCCCAAAAATGTCCTTTTCATTATAGGGGACTGGAATGCAAAAGTAGGAAGTCAAGCGATACTTGGAGTAACAGACAAATTTGGCCTTGGAGTACAAAATGAAGCAGGACAAAGGCTAACAGAGTTTTGCCAAGAGAACAAACTGGTCATAGCAAACACCCTCTTCCGAAAACACAAGAGAAGACTCTAGAAATGGACATTACCAGATGGTCAATACCGAAATCAGATTGATGATATTCTTTGTAGCCAAAGATGAAGAAGCTCTATACGGTCAGCAAAAACAAGACTGGGAGCTGACTGTGCCTCAGATCATGAACTCATTATTGCCAAATTCAGACTTAAATTGAAGAAAGTGGGGAAAATCACTAGACCATTCAAGTATGACCTAAATCAAATCCCTTATGATTATACAGTGGAAGTAGACTGTATAGATTCTGAGAAATCTATTCACAGAAATAGATTCAAGGGATTAGATCTGATAGAGTGCCTGAAGAACTTTGGATGGAGGTATCTGATATTGGCACAGGAGGCAGTCATCAAGACCATCCCCAAGAAAAAGAAATGCAAAAAGGGAAAATGGTTGTCTGAAGAGGACTTACAAATAACTGTGAAAAGAAGAGACATGAAAGGCAAACGAGAAAAGGAAAGATATACTAATTTGAATGCAGAGTTCCAAAGAATAGCAAGGGGAGATAAGAAAGCCTTCCTCAGTGATCAATGCAAAGAAATAAAGGAAACAAGAGAATGGGAAAGACTAGAGATCTCTTTAAGAAAAATAGACATATCAAGGGGACATTTCATGCAAAGGTGGGCACAATAAAGGACAGAAATGGTATGGACCTAACAGAAACAGAAGAAACTAAGAAGAGGTGGCAGGTATACACAGAAGAGCTATGCAAAAAAAGATCTTCATGACCCAGATAACCATGATGATGTGATCACTCACCTAGAGCCAGACATCTTGAAATGTGAACTCAAGTGGGCCTTAGGAAGCATCACTACAAACAAAGCTAATGGAGGTGATGGAATTCCTGTTGAGCTATTTCACATCCTGAAAGATGATGCTGTGAAAGTGCTGCACTCAATATGCCAGCCAATTTGGAAAACTCAGCAGTGGCCACAGGACTGGAAAAGGTCAGTTTTCATTCCAATCCCAAAGAAAGGCAATGCCAAAGAATGTTGAAACTACCACCTAATTGTGCTCATCTCACATGCTAGCAAAGTAATGCTCAAAATTCTCCAAGCCAGGCCCCAACAGTATGTGGACTGTGAACTTCCAGATGGTCAAGCTGGATTTAGAAAAGGCAAAGGAACCAGAGATCAAATTGTGAACATCTATCTATTGGATCATCGAAAAAGCAACAGAGTTCCAGAAAAACATCTATTTCTGCTTTATTGACTATGCCAAAACCTTTGACTGTGTGGATCACAGCAAACTGTGGAAAATTCTTCAAGAGATGGGAATACCAGACCACCTGACCTGCCTCCTGGGAAATCTGTATGCAGGTCAAGAAGCAACAGTTAGCACTGGACATGTAACAAAAGACTGGTTCCAAATTGGGAAAGGAATACGTCAAGGTTGTATATTATCACCCTGCTCATTTAACTTCTATGCAGAGCACATCATGCAAAGTGCTGGGCTGGAAGAAGGACAAGCTGGAATCAACATTGCTGGGAGAAATATCAATAACCTCAGATATGCAGATGACACCACCCTTTTGGCAGAAATCGAAGAAGAACTAAAGAGCCTCTTGATGAAAGTGAAAGAGGAGGGTGAAAGTGTTGGCTTAAAGCTCAACTTTCAGAAAATGAAGATCATGGCAAGGATCCCATCACTTCATGGCAAATAGATGGGGAAACAATGGAAACAGTGACAGACTTTATATTTTGGGGTTCCAAAATCACTGCTAATGGTGACTGCAGCCATGAAATTAAAGCATGCTTGCTCCTTGGAAGAAAAGCTGTCATCAACCTAGACAGCATATTAAAAAGCAGAGACATTACTTTGCCAATGAAGATTCATCTAGTCAAAGCTATGGTTTTTCCAGTAGTCATGTATGGATGTGAGAGTTGGACTAATAAGAAAGCTGAGCACCGAAGAATTGATGCTTTTTAACTGTGGTGTTGGAGAAGATTCTTGAGAGTCCCTTGGACTGCAAGGAGATCAAACCAGCCTATCCTAAAGGAAATCAGTCCTGAATATTCATTGGAAGGAGAGATGCTGAAGCTGAAACTCCAGTATTTTAGCCACCTGATGTGAAGTACTGACTCATTGGAAAGAACTGTAATGCTGGGAAAGATTGAGGGCAGGAGGAGAAGGGGACGACAGAGGATGAGATGGTTGGATTGCATCACTGACTTGACAGACATGAGTTTGAACAATCTCTGAGAGTTGGCGATGGACAGGGAAGCCTGGCGTGCTGCACTCCCTGGGGTCACGAAGAGTTAGGTATGACTGAGTGACTGAACTCAACTGAAGGTGGCCAAGGAGACATGGGCCATAGGAGGCTTCAAATGTCCTACTTTGTATCTGATGTCAACGGGACATGTGGAATTAGTAATACTTTAGAAAAGTGAAAAAAATTGTTACAGGTTGTACCCCAAAGTCACCATTGTCAAGAATGGGTCGAAGCTTCTAGTGACAAGCCCAGCAATTTGGTGAGTTTCCCCTTTCGTAATAGTTGAGAAATGCAGATAAGAATGTTCCTTCCCAGGAAAAAGGAGAGGATAAGATAAGTAGTAACTGTGGGAAAAAGATACACAGGCCTGGTCCTCACATTTTGAGAAAGCTGTCTCCTTCATTTGTCTTCTGCTTCAATTCCTGGTGAATTTGATTTGGGAAGTCTCCAGTGCTTATACTAGACTACACATCAGATGGAACCTTCTTTAATTGTAAGGTGTGCATGTAGGGCTTGAGTCTCTGAAGTTTGGCTGCCATCTGGGTAAAGTGAGGAAGACATGGTATATGTGTGTGTGTATTAGTTGCTCAGTCGTGTCTGACTCCTTGCAAACCCATGGACTGTAGCCCGCCAGTCTCCTCTGTCCATGGGATTCTCCAGGCAAGGGTAGTGGAGTGGGTTGCCATTCGCCCCCCCCCCCCCCCCCCCCCCTTCAGGACGTGGTATAGTCCCTTCCAAAGAAATAAGGGAAGTCTTTGTTCTTATTGATTCCAAATCAAAAGGGTGAGAGAAAACTGGAAACATTTAGTTTGGAGATTTCTAGTCAGATATTTAAGGAAACTAGAAGAGTTAAGTATCAAGTCCAGCTTACAGGTGTATAACAGAACCTTAAAGATAATTAGTAGGATGCTGTGCTATGCTGTGCTTAGTCTCTCAGTTGTGTCCAACTCTTTGTGACCCCATGGACTGTAGCCTGTCAGGCTCCTCTGTCCATGGGGATTCTCCAGGCAAGAATACTGGAGTGGGTTTTCCATGCCCTCCTCCAGGGGATCTTCCCAACCTGGGGATCAAACCCAGGTCTCCTGCGTTGCAGGCGTCTGAGCCACCAGGGAAGCTCAAGAATACTGGAATAGGTAGCCTATCCTTTCTACAGGGGAACTTTCTAACCCAGGAATTGAACTGGTAATCTCCTGCATTGCAGGCAGAATCTTTATCAGCTGAACCAACCAGGAAGCCCAATTAATAGGGCACAAAGTTGCAACTCTAAGTTCTCTCTCCATAATTACCTCCCACTTTTTAAAAAAAAATCAAAGACAATCATAGTAAAACTAACTGGTTTGCATTAGAATGACCTGATTATTTACATTAATGCATTAGGAATAACGACTGACTGTATAAGCTCTTCTTAAGATTACTTTGCTGGATCTTTATAAGCAAGGTTTATTCTTGTTTACTTGCTAAGTTGTGTCTGACTCTTGTGACCCCATGGACTGCAGCCTGCCAGGCTCCTCTGTCTTTGGGATTTCCAAGGCAAGAATACTCTGGGCCAAGTGGAGGTGGGGGGTGGGGCGGTGGTGGGGAGGGGTTGCCATTTCCTTTTCCAGGGGATTTTCCCTATCCAGGCATTGAACCTATGTCTCCTGCATTGGCAGATGCATTCTTTACCACTGAACCACCAGGGAAGCCCCTTAGAAGCAAGATACTAGGCTGATTTTACCTAGCACTTTCTTAAAATTGTTTGATCATGTCTGAGTCTTTGTATCTCTCTCCAGTATGACATTCTAGTCAAATTCTTGGTATTGTAACCAATATATCTGATTGTGGTGTATCCTGTTACAAGGAGAACAAGTTCTTATTGAACTCATGCAAATGACTGTACTACCATGAAAATAAGAATACTCAATGAGAGTTTCCAAATTCTGGAGAGATCAGACAGAGGGAAAAAGTAAATTCTTTGTTTTTGTTTAAAAAGGTAGATTTTTATCAAATTGCTGTGAGTCATAGATAGCCTAAGAGAAAAAGTTTCCTTCAATCTGGAAAACTAAAATGTTAAAAAAAATTCAGCCATGTGTCAGATTAAAAATTCACATTATAATTATTCTCCTCAGTTCATTTCAGTTCAGTATTTCGTCCCATCCAATTAGTTCTTGTTGGTTTTGATCTTTTGTTAGAAGTTTTGCAAAACCATCAGTATTTTCATTAGAGTTCTGTGAATTCTTACCTAGTTCAGTGGTATGGTTTGAAAAAATTCTCAGAAACCTATATTCTTTCGTTCTTGTCAGAGTTCTTTCCGTGAATTTCTTTGAAGATGAAGCACATTTGCAGGAACACTTTTGTAATTTTTAATTTAATTTGAGGTGTGAAACTAACCAGCATTGATTCCTACTGTTTTAAGGAAAATTCTGTTTTTCCCATTTTTAAATTTAACTTTCTATCATAAGCAGACTATTCAGTGTTACACATCTCTGGCCTGTTAGAAAATTTAATGATTTTGAATATATATGTGCCTATTACTTATTTTTTCCTTGCATTATTTTTTATGTGAAAATTGCAAGAAATATGCACACTGGATCAAAGAGTGTGCATTCTGCATGCCACTGTTCGTTCCTGAAAAGTGGTAACCATTTATACTCCTTCCAGTAGTGTGTAAAAGTGCTAATTTGATTACATCTTTATTTACATGGTTGACATTATCAGTGACAAATATTTCTACTCTCTTCCTGGGTGAAAAACAGTACCTTAATGTTTCAATTTTCACTTCTCTGATTACTAGTGAGAATAACATTGTCCCCTTATTTTGTTTACTATTTGAGATTTCCAACTGGTTTTTCTATTCACAAGGCATGTGTGCTAAGTCCCTTCAGTCAAGTCCAACTCTTTGCGCCCCTGTGAACCGTAGTCTGCCAGGACCCTCTGTTTATAGTATTCTCCAGGCAAGAATACTGGAGTTGGTTTCCATGCCTTCCTCCAGGGGATCTTCCCGACCCAAGGGATGGAACCCATGTCTCTTATGTCTCTTGCATTGGTAGGCAGGTTCTTTACCACTAGTGCCACCTGGGAAGTCCATGTTCACACAAAGCAGGAAGGTAAAATAAGCGTATATAAAATTGTAATGTTCATCTTAACAGAGTTACAAATCCCAAACCGCTACACCTATTTGAGCAGAATGGGCAAACTGATGAAGTTGTAATGAGGGGAGGTAGGGGATTCAAGAGGCTGAGAGGCAATAATGTCTTTCAATCCCGAGATTTGTTTTTTTTCAAATTCTTGGGAGGAAGAAAATGTGGAAGCATCTGTGCCTACAAGTACTGAATTCATAGTGGAAAATCACCAAGGAAAAATTCTTTCTTTCATAGGTTCTTCCTTAGTGTTCTCATTTCTTTTCTTATATATTTTCTTTTTCCTATCCTAGTAAACTAATTCTTGGCAACATTTCTCAAATGGTCACTTTCTAATTAGTATCTTTTAATAACTGATAAGTTTTAACCTGGCATATTCTTTCCTTCACTTCAAAGGTCCTAAGGTCCAACCTTGTGGTTTCTCTAAGAGGATTTCTCACCAGTGAGTGGCAGCCTCTTGCTTTCAAGAGAAGCAGTTACAAACTTTTGTGTGTGGGGGTGTGTGTTCGGGGTGCAAGGAGTATGGTGTGTAAGAGGTAAATAGAATTTGGGGGCAGATAAAAGGCTGTTGAATCTACTTGATAGTAGAATCAATTTGGATATTTGCTTGAAAATCTTTTAAAGATGACCGATTTGTACAAGCACGTATTGCATAAGCTTTAGGATTACTCTTGTAAGTTTTGGGGGGCACCCTTCAAAGAAAAATGTTTGTTTGAGATATATTTTTTTCTGCTTCCAAACTCTCACAAAGAGATTTGATTTCATCAAAAAAATATAGGCACCTGGCCCTCCCTGCTACCTCCCCAGGGAGTTTACCACCCTGAGTCAGAGGATAAGAACAGGGAAAACTTCTCTTGCTACAGATAAGGTTTGCATTATGCTGATGACCATTTCATCCATGTGCTAAATAGTGGGCTTGGGAGGAAAAAGAGGAGTTTTCCTTAATTCCTAAAGGAGAAGAAATTTTGTTCATTTTATTGGGTGAATCAAGGAAGTAGAAACTCCAGGGCTAAAATGGTGCCTACACTGGTTAGTGAGTCAACCAGTCAAACTGGTCAACCAGTTTGTCTTTGCACCTCCAAATGACTTTGTTCAAGCCATTCTCCAGGGAAGTAAGGAGCTGGAAAGCATGGGAAGAGCAGTAAATGACGATTAACTTAGCTGGGGTTCTTGATTGCAATCCACCACCAGTTAGCTAAGGGGTTGAATGGACACTTTCGTATCTCTCTCGGGCACCAGGCTTTCAACTACAGCAAGAGACAACTGTGCTGGACAGTCTTCAGGGTCAGTTCCTGCTCTAAAATTCTGTGAGGCTTCCATCTATCCTGTCATAAACTTCTTTAAGCAATCCAATCCCATCTTTTAAAATGAATATTTCCTTAAAATGGACTTTGGATACATAATGGGTTGAATGTTTTCATCACATTTCCCACACTGGGAACAGCAGCATACTTCTTATTTCTCTATTGAATATTTTCCACACAGGAAGATTCTCCTGGTGAGAAAGTTAGTGAGCTCAGTATTGTCAACATTTTGTGCGTCCTTTAGTTGGCTGAGAGAGCCCTCTGAATTGCCTGTCAGGTCCATTAGATTGCTAAAGAGCAATTCATTCATTCAATCATTCATTCAACAAATATTCAATGAGACTTACTAAGTTGCAGGTACTCTGCCAGCTGCAGTAGTACTTCCCAAGGACTCTTTTAAGAGTCTGTCATTCTTTTGCCTAAATATGAGTCTGTCTACATGCCTCTCAGAACTTCTCTAGAGACAGGAGTTGCAAGTGAGGATATAGCCAGGTCCTCCATAGAACCTTCCCCATAGACCCCCACCATCATTGTGCACTTAGTTGCTTAGTTGTGTCCGACTGTTTGCAACCACATGGGCACAGCCCACTGGGTTCCTCTGTCCATGGAATTCTCCAGCAAGAATACTTGAGTGGGTCGCCATTTTCTTCTTCAGGGGATCTTCCTGACCTAGGGGTTGAACCCAGGTCTCCTGCATTGCAGATGGGTTCTTTACTGTCTGAGCCACCAGGGAAGCCCCCACCATCATTAAGCAAGATTTAAATCATAAGGCACCCTTCTTTGAAAGTGAGTGGGTCTGAATCCTGGGCAAAGGTAAGCTTTTTCTAATATGTACAAAAGCATCTAATGAAATGTGATGGGTCTACTTCTAGGATCTAAACATCTGAGGTTTTATTCCTTTCCTTCCTCTTCTTAGATTCTTTTCCATGTTCATCTTTAGATCTCCACTCCCACAAATGAGAGATTTTGTCCCATTCTGAAACCTTCCTCTTTCAACACTTTTTCTTGGTAAAAAATGCTCAAAAATGCATTTACATTTCTATGAAATATTTGGTTTATTCTACCAATAAATCCTGTTTTGACTTGTGGAAGATTTACAGTAAACATAATGACTTTATATAGAAATTAAGGTAGTACTACATCTTTTGAATTAAACAGACATATATGTAAAAGAAAGCAATTGTCTACTGGAAGGGAAGAAGGATTGGGCTTGGAGGAGAATTTCTCCTCTGTTATTTTCACATATTAATTTGCAGACTATTGACTCACAGGGTCCATTGTGGTAGTGCCTCCTCCTTAGAAAGAGGGAAGTTCTGTTCTTTTCTTTCTCCTTCTCCCCCTGATATTATTGATATCTCAGGCAAGGAAAGCAGTCTGCATCTTTCTAGGGAGAATGGAAGAGGCCTGTCCATTTGCCTGATATAGTCTTTCTGAACAGTGTCTGCACATTGGAATTGCCTGGGTGCTTCACAACAAACTCATATTTGGACTCTACTGCAGAGTAATAAATGATGATTATAATCTCTGCAAGTGGAGATTGGGCATCAGTATTTCTTTAAAAGGCTTCTCAGTTGGCTCGGTAGTAAAGAATCCACCACCAATGCAGGAGATACAGGAGATGTGGGTTTAATACCTGGGTCGGGAAGATCTCCTGGAGTAGGAATGGCAACCCACTCCAGTATTCTTGCCTGGAAAAATTCTGTGGACAGAGGAACCTGGTGAGCTATAGTCCCCAGGGTTGCAAAGAGTCAGACATGACTAAGCAACTGAGCACACAGACACATTTGTTTAAAGGCTCCCTAGAAGCTGTGCAGATAGGTTAAGAACCAGTGGTCTGTGTTTCCTAAAAGTTTGACAATAGCACAGACTAATTAAGAAGTTTTGATGGACCAATTTGAAATTGTTCACTTTGGTCTTCTGTCATAGAAACACACAACACAATCCATTTGGTAAGGGATGTAAACTAGAAGCTTCAC
The DNA here is from genome assembly GCF_019320065.1 of Cervus canadensis. Lineage (NCBI taxonomy): Eukaryota > Metazoa > Chordata > Mammalia > Artiodactyla > Cervidae > Cervus > Cervus canadensis. The sequence goes on from NC_057393.1 coordinate 21,243,176, forward strand.
TGACAGACACAACACAGACAGAACATAGATACACATACAACCCTGATGGAAGACTCATGCATCACAGAGACGTACACATACACACACACACGTGGTCCATAGTTAGAGAATGTGGCTCTTGACACCACATATAGACATATATCCTGGTACAGAGACACAATCCTAGAACTTCATTAAAAAAGGCACAGGTGCAGACACATACCCACACACACTCATAATGTAGATAGAAACATTCACACAAAAATAGGCAGACATATAGTTTCATAGAGACACACTGTTATACACAGAAAGACACACAGACACACACACACACGAGTTCACATATTGACTATTGATGTAGCCCAAGATACACAAAGAGACACACAGAGACCTACATTCACAGAGGTATGAAAGGCACATAAAGGCACATTCCAACACCCTGCAATGAAGAGACACATGCTAAGAAATGCATTCTCAGGCAATGTTAGGGCATTTTGTATATAAGATGCGGAAGCAAAGAAGTCCTTTTGTCTAGATCTGTTTCCAAGTGGACGTGAGGCACAAAAGTTGTGTACCTTCAGAGGAGTGAACATACTAACTTTCAATGGAAATAGATCCTGCTGAGAGGTCATCCTTCACAGGAACCTGCAATCTTGGGTCAGGAACAACAACAACACAACAGCAATGAAATTACCCTTGTTGGATGATAGCAGCTCTGGAGACTATAACAAAAGATCTTGTGATAATAATTCCTTATAGTATGCCAAGTTTTCCCCCACCTTTGAACTCAAATCTATCATTTGTAGCAAACTTTACAGGTGTAATGTCATTTGATCTTTTGAAGAACTTAAGTGGGCTAAGTTCTTTTTTTTTTGCCTTCATCTTGTAGGTAGGAAAACTCAGGTACAGAGAGAATAGTTTAGTAACTTTCCCTGGGTCACAGTCAAATTCATGTCTGACTTGAAGCTGTGCTTCTTACCACTCCTGACACTTCTTATTCCACAGAGAGGGGGTGGCAATGTGACTGTTCTTAACTTTTTAGATGAGAAGATAGAGGGTCAGAAAGGCTAGGCACCTTGTCCCTCTTGCAGGACAAACTGTTTGGTTTGGTTCCTGATCTGAGCCTACCTTTACTACAGAGACAGACCCTTGGTTCATTTCTGAGGCTTTTTGTGAACTTGATACATTTTGAGGGTGAGGACCCAGAACTATGAATTAACAGTGATGGCTGGCCATGTCACAACTTTAGTAAGCGTCAGTATTTTCCTAAAAGACAGAGATTGCAAGCCTTTTATGTTTCTCTCTACAACTCTATTTGCCTCTCTGAGAACCGGGAATCTTTTCTTTGTACTACACAGACCACTGGAACTTAAAAGCTCTTGAGTTTGAATTTGTCCTGGCAGAAGCATCCAGAATGTGACCTGGCATCCCATCCCTTGTGGAAGGATGATCTTGACTTTGGAAGGATCTGTTTTCTGTGCATGTGTGTCTAACTGGATGGGTATCATCTTGGTCATAGTGTTCCACTGAGGGATCCCCTCTAGTCCTCTTTCTAGGACTCCTTTGTGGAGAGGACTGTGACTCAGGGTATACAAATGATACCCTGCCCATCAATAGTCAATCATTGGTTTATTGAACATTTGTCATTTGCTTTCTCTGTGACAGGTTCTGTTGTAGTTACAAAGTGGGTGTTCCTGTGCTCAAGGGGTTTATGATTTATTTAGAGAGAAAATTAAATTGATCAACTGATTAGCAACAATCAAACCAGAGGTTAGAGATTAGTGGCGGGATAATTGAATCTGACCAGGGGATAACTCCCCTACCTCCCTTCCCCAAACACACATATGTAATGCTTAAAAAATATATTTGAACAAGTTGGCAATATTTAAATCTCAGAATATTTCACATAGAGATTTTTGATTTCTGGGTTTTGTTGAGAAAAGAAAGTAGATCTGGCGACTCTGAGCTTTGGTACCACATTGGAGTCATTGGCTAGAGCTGAGTAGCGGCTGCCCTTGAGACAAGACATGTTCTATTCCATTCCCCACTCTCATGATAGTCTTTTTTTATTTTGGCCTTCTTTATACATTAAGATGATCTGTCATGCATATGATCATTTAATCATATTATTTAACCATTTAATCTTGCTAATTCACTGTCATGCATATGGTCAATTGCTATCAAAGTTCAGTGATAAATATCTTATAAAGCTGAGTAGGGAAAGTCATTATGGAATGGTGCAGTCAAGGAAGACTTCATGAAGGAAGTGGTAACTAAGCTGGACTATAAGGAAGTTAGAACTTAGAGAAGGGGATAGAGAACTGGAATGTACTTTTGTGTAGGATACATAAAAAGAAGGACAAAAGGGGAGTACAAAGTTAAATTCTGAATGGATGAAAAGTCTAAATGGGAAAAGCAAAATTTTGGGACATTAGGAAGAAAATACTAAGACAATTTATTTTATCAGAACTGGGAAGAATTTATTTTAGTGACATAAAAAGCCCAAGCCACAAAAGAAAACATTCAGAAATTTGACTTCGCTAAATTAAAAAAAAGTTTATCTAAAAATGAAAAAAACAAAGTTAAGAAATGAGTTGAAGATAGGAAGAATATTTGCAATGTATAAAATAAAAGATAAATATCCAAAATTCGTTAAATAAAAATTCCCACAAATCAACAACAACAAAAAAACAACTCAATGGAGAAATGTAAAAACCATATGAACATCTGATTGACAGAAAGGAAACACAATAGCCAATAAATAATGAAGAAAAGCTATGACAAACCTAGGTGGTGTATAAAAAGTAGATATGTTATTTTGCTGACAAAGGTTTGTATAGTCAAAGCTATGGTTTTTCCAGTAGTCATGTATGGATGTGAGGGTTGGATCATAAAGAAGGTTGAGCACCAAAGAAGTGATGCTTTCAAGCTGTGGTGGTGAAGACTCTTGAGAGTCCCTTGGACAGCAAGGAGATCAAACTAGTCAATCCTAAAGGAAATCAACCCTGAATATTCATTGGAAGGACTGATGCTGAAGTTGGAGCTCCAATACTTGGGCCAACTGAAGTGAAGAGCTGACTCATTTGAAAAGACCCTGATGCTGGTAAGATTGAGGGCAAGAGGAGAAGGGGATGACAGAGGATGAGATGGTTGGATGGCATCAGTGACTCAGTGGACATGAGTGTAAGCAAACTCCAGGAAATAGTGAAGGACAGTTAAGTCTGGGGTGCTGCAGTTCATGGGGTCGCGAAGAGTTGGACCCTATTTAGCAACTGAACAGCAATGAAAAGGTGCTCTATCTCAAACATTTTCTGTGGGAAATGAAAATAATAATAATGGTATATCATTTCACAAATATCACACTGGCATAAAATTTTAACTATGATAGTTCCAACCTATTTGTAAGATGTTGAAAACTGGTACCTTTATGTACTGCTTAGAGGAGATAGCCTTGGAATAAAAACTGAGGATATAGTTTATATTAAGTTGTTAAAATGTATAAAAACAACAGCATGAAGGACTAAGGAAGAAACTGATGCATACTGTTCCAAAGTTCTTACATTATACATTATTTGAAGATAGACAGTGATGTTAAAGGTGTATGTTTTAAGCCCAGAGCAATCACTAACAAAACAGAATGTGTGTGCATGCTAAATTGCTTCAATTGTGCCCAGCTCTTTGCAACCCTATGGACTGTAGCCTGTCAGGCTTTTCTATCCATGGGATTCTTGAGGCAAGAATACTGGAATGGGTTGCCATGCCCTCCTTCAGGGAATCTTCCCAACCCAGGGATCAACCTCAGGTCTCTTATGCCTCCTGCATTTGCAGGCAGGTTCTTTACCACTAGGGCCACCTGGGAAGCCCAACATATGCATACTCCTATATATAAAATAGATAACTAACAAGAACCTACTGCATAGCACAGGGAACTCTACTCAATACTCTGTAATGGCCTATATGGAAAAAGAATCTAAAAGAAGAATGGATATACATTTATATATAATATGTACCCTTACATATATATATATATAAAACTGATTCACTTTGTTGTACTCCTAAAACTAACACAGCATTGTAAATAAAGTATACTCCAATAAATTTTTTTCTTTAAAAAGGAGCCAAAATGGAGCTAGAATGAGATAATATTCTTTTTTTTTATTGGGGGAAAATTTCTCCACAATGTTGCACTGGTTTACTCAGAAACAAAAGGGAAAATGGACTAAGGAAAACTGGGAAGTATAGAAAATAAAAAGCAAGATGGTAAATTTAAACATAATACTATTTATAACTAAATGACCTAAAAACATAATTAAAAGTAAAACAGATTGTAAAACTGGATTTAAAAAGAAGATCCAGTTATATTGACTTTATAAGAAACACATATTAATAAAAAGACAGAGAAGTTTAATTGAAAAGGACTAAAATATATTTAAATATATTGAATACAATGAGTAATCTTGAGAGGATAGCTATGACAAACAAACCTAGACAGTGTATTAAAACGTAGAGATACCGCTTTGTTTAAAAAGGTCTGTATGATGAAAGCTATGGTTTTTCCATTAGTCATGTACAGTTGTGAGAGTTGAACCATAGAGGAGGCTGAGTGCCAAAAAATATATGCTTTTGAATTGTGCTGCTGGAGAAGACTCTTGAGAGTCCCTTGGACTGCAGGGAGATCAAACCAGTCAATCCTAAAGGAAATCAGCCCTGAGTATTCATTTGAAGGGCTGATGCTGAAGCTGAAACTCCAATACTTTGGCCACCTGATGTGAAGAGCTCACTCATTGAAAAAGACCCTGTTGCTGGGAAAGATTGAGGGTGGGAGGAGAGGAAGGAAGCAAAGGATGAGATGGTTGGACTGCATCACTGACTCAACAGACATGAGTTTGAGCAAACTCCAGGAGATAGTGAAGGACAGGGAATACTTTTGTTGATGGGGTTCCAGAGAGTTGGACACGACTTAGCAACTGAACAACAACAATCATGAGAGAGAATAGCTGTGCAATATAAAAAAAATTAGTCTTCATAACAAGGAATATTTCCAGGTGTAAAGGAAAATTTTATAATGGATGAAAGAGTTAATTTACCAACAAAACATAACAATCCTAAATGTGTAAGCACAATAGCATAGCTTCACAATGCATAAAGCAAAATTTGGCATACTAAAAGGAGAAATAGATAAACCTATAATTATGATTGGATATTTCAAAGCATTCCTCTAAAATTTGATTTAATAATTGCCACAGAAAAACAGTAATGATGTAGAAGACTTGAATAGTGCCATTATCCAGCTCAAACTAATTGATGTTTATAGAACATAGCACTCAAATAAGAGCAGAAAACAATCCTATCATATGGGATATTTAAGACAGACCACATACTGAGTGAGACACAAACAATTTTCAATAAATTATGAAGACTGAACTCATACAGAGTATGTTCTGTGACCACAATAGAAGTAAATTAGAAACCAATAACAGGATATCTTGGAAATCCATGAAAATTAGAATTAAAGAACATACTTCTAAATAATAGATTCAAGTGGAGATCACAAGGGAAAATGGTTTTAACTAAATGAAAATGAAACAAAACTTCCAACTGTGGCATGTGAAGCAGTGATTGTGGGGAATGTATGTATACACACAGATCGAAAGTTTACAAGAATTATATCATAATGTTAACTCAGGCCCTGGGGTTTAGATTACAGGGAAATTATAATGTATGTCTTGAAACTTGCCATTGTTTCCAGTTTTCCACAAAGACCTTCATTATCTTAATATTCAGAGAAAATAATGGTAATAAAAAAACTGACATTCAAAGATATTTTGTAACTTTCCCAATCTCAAATAGCTGACTGGGGAGTGAGTCATTTCAGATTTGATTCCAGCTGTGTCTCAGTCAGAAAACTCATGTCCTGGAGAAAAGGGAACCCTCTTACACTGTTAGTAGGAATGCAAACTGGTACAGCCATTCTGGAAAATAGTGTGGAAATTCCTTATAACACTGGGAATAGAACTGCCGTACGACCAAGCAATCTCACTGCAAGGCATAAACCCCAAGGAGACCAGAAGTGAAAGAGACACATGTACCCCAATGTTCATTGCAGCACTACTTGCAATAACTATGACATGGAAGCAACCTAGATGTCCATCAGCAGATGAATGGATAAGGAGGTTGTGATACACACACACAATAGAGTATTACTCAGCTATAAAAAGGAATGCTTGTGAAAAAGGTCTAATGTTGTAGATGAACCTGGAGCCTCTTATACAGAGTGAAGTAAGTCAGAAAGAGGAAGGCAAATACTTTATATTAAAGCATATATGTGGAATTTAGAAAGATGGTACCAACAATCCTGATCCTACATGCAGGGTAGCAAAGGAGACACATATGTAAACAACAGACTTTTGTACTCAGTGGGAGAAGGTGAGGGTGGGATGATTTGAGAGAAAACCATTGAAACACATACATTACCATATGTAAAATAGATGACCAGTGCAAGTTTGATGCATGAAGCAAGGCAACCAAAGCCAGTGCTCTGAGACAACCCAGAGAGATAGGGTAGGGAGGGATGTGGGAGGGGGGTTCAGAGTGAGGGGGACACATATATACCTATGGCTGATTTATGTTGATGTATGACAAAAACAATCACAATACTGTAAAGTAATTATTCTCCAATTTCAATTAATTAATTAATTTTACAAAGAACAGCTCATGTCCTTATCTCTATGTTGTGCTGTTTCCCTATCATAATCTCTGGGCAAATACTTGTCTTAGTTAAGCACACCCATAGTACACAGTTTTTCTTGTGCTAGAGCACTCAAATATGTTACCTCATATCCATCCACTTGGGCTTCCCAGATGGTACTAGTGGTAAAGAACCTGCCTGCCAATGCAGATTAAGAGACACGAGTTTGATTCCTAGGTCAGGAAGATGCCCTGGAGGAGGGCATTCCAGTATTCCACTCATTCCAGTATTCTTGCCTAGAGAATTCCATGGACAGAGAAGTCTGGTGGGCTACAGTTCATAGGTTCACAAAGAGTAAGACACAATTGAAGTGACTTAGCAAGCACACTTACATGTCTATCCACAATGACCTGAGCAAGTGAAAGGAAACCTAGAGTAAAACTCTCCTGTTTTAGAATTAGAATTCATGTTCCACATCTTTTGGACATTTGTGAACAAGAGTACTTCTGGTTTTGTGAGCCTCACCTGATACTTATCAATAAAATCCATTCAAGTTAGCATGCCTGTATCAAAAGAGTTCAGAGTATGGATATATGAACTGAACTGAATCTTTCAGCAGAAATCATGTTGCTGTGATGGCAGAGAACAAGAGGAGAGATCTACTACGTTTATTTGAGGAGGTCTTTGAAGCTGTCCTGATTCTCCCTCTTCCTATGACCTGGTTATTCAACTATTTAGTGGATTCAGTAAGTAGCTTGGTATCTTTCCCTACTTGCCTAAGCAGGTTTTAGTTACTCCAAATTAAAAGAATCCAATATTCCTAATCAAGCTCCCCCAGATATTAAATAGGTATTGGGGATTTAAATAAAGACTGGTTGAATTCCAGTAGGAGCAACTGTTTATATTCATGTTCAAATGCAATAGATGATAACTGCTGTCCAAAAATAAATTGTAATCTGTACACACTTGTCTTGAAGAACAAAATCAACATTTGTATAACTTTCTCCTCAATCATATTTGATTTAAATGCTTTCTATTTCCTAGATTACATTTAGCTTATTTTTAATGAAAAAAAAAAAAAAAAAGAAAGAAGCATCCTGTTTATATACGAAAGTTTCCTTCTCTCCTTCTGCACTCCACAAATGCACATTTCCAGGTTCAAAAATCTTTCTGAAGTTTTCTTGACAAGAATTCCAGCTTTCAGAAGTTTTCTAATAAGATCAAAATACAGGTAACAGGACAAGAAGGCAATGTGCTTGTTCCTCACTTTTCCCTCATAAGGAATGGAGTTGGTTCTCACAGCCAAATAGTTCTGTGGGGTGGTGTTCAGGGATTCTAACAGAGGTGACTGACAACAGTAGGCTTTTTAAAAAAAATACATTCCAGAAGCTCATGTACTCTGGAAATTCAAATTGCAGATCCCAGCTGGCCTGCAAACATCTGCTGTTCATTGATAACACGGTCAGGCTCTCATTTCAGCTCTTCACTCTGTTGTGAATTCATTTGTGTAGCTGCCTTCCTGAAACTGTTTATTCTGAAATGGCATGCTAGAAGCATAGGCCAAATAGAGTAAGTTTGCTGAAAGCTACAAGTTAATTTGATGGTTTTCCTGCTCTTGAATGAACTTTCTGATGCCTTCACCTTGTCATAGTCTGAAGCATATCAGTTCATTACATTTGGGGATATACATATTAATGTGTTCAGTAAGTAACTTGGGAAGAAATGTGTTTATCTCATTCCAGCAAAAGCTGATGGGCATGCATTTCCTAATCTGAATAATTTACTTAGAGGAGGGTGATTATGATCATACAGCATGGACTGCTGGATTACATCTATCACAGGTACTTTTGCAGTGCTTCCTGGAGAAGTGATTATTTTTAGAACATCCATACCTTTGCCTTATTCAATTAGTCACTCTTTGAATTATTGGCTTCATAGTTTAATTTGTAGTAATGTCATCAGGGCCAGCTTCATGGGCATGGCACCTGTGCAGTTACTTAGAAGGGCCCATGCTGCTTTAATACCCTGCAATTGCGGTTTTGAAATTCCTAACACACTTTGAAATTATTAATACACTTTGAACTCTGGGTTTTCATTTTGCGTTGGGCCCCACAGATATATATCCAATCCTGGGTGTCATCAAGCTACAGGGACATGAGGGTGGGCTAGTCAGAATCAGGTAATGAGGTGAGCACAGAGCTTGGTTACTGGGTGACCTGAAGCAAGTTTGGTCCTTGGTTTTCTCGATAGGAAAGGAATAAATAAAATAACTATCCTTACGTACTCCCAAATTCTTTTGATATGTGAAGTAATGCTTGTGAAGATACAATGTAAGTGTTCATGAATAATATGTATGTATTAATATTAGTATCATATATCCATTTGTTGTTGTTGGTTAGTCACTAAGTCAGGTCGACTCTTTTGCGACCCTATGAACTGGTAGCCCACTAGGCTCATCTGTCCATAGGATTTCTCAGGTGAGAATACTGAAGTGAGTTGCCATTTTCTTCTCCAGGGGATCTTCCCAACCCAGAAATCGAACCCACATCTGTTGCATTGCAAGTGACTTCTTTACCACTGAGCCTTCAGGGACCTCTAATACCTTCATTTACTTTTTCTTAGACCTGAAGTCAAGCTATGACTATATTGATTAACATTTAAGTCCCAGATGGCTGGGGAACACCTGTTATAGGGCACATTGTTTCTTCCCAACATAGCTGTTAGAAATTTTCACTCACTAAACTTTTCTAATATGTATATTCTTTAGACCTTGGGCCATGTAATGAATTATCATTTCGGTTCAATTATGCTCCTTGGTTGTACAATACACTGGGTGACATCCTAAAAAGCTAAAAAGCTATTAAATGCCAGATTGCAACTGAGTAAGAATCTGAAGAGGAACTGAGGATCTTGCATTTGTTTGTTTTGCTTGATTTCATTTTAAGTGAAAATAGCACCAACTTTGGTATCAGACAGACTTGGCCCATCCGTTTTGCTGTGAGACTAAGAGAACTTTTGGAATTGTTCTGAGGCTGAAAAATCAATTTTGTAAAGTGTCTAGTTTCATAGATCCTATGTGGCAACTATTATTATTTATTTTCATCATTTACTATGTACTCTTGTTTCATGAATGGTGTGTGTGTGTGTGTGTATGGATCCACAACTGGACTGTAAAGTCTTTGAGGTTGTAAATTGTGGTTTACTTTTCTTTTTAATCCTCTATAGCTTCTAGTATAGTGCTGAGCATTTAACAGATAGGTTCAAAAAAACTACTTTTTGATTGATTTTTTGACAGAACTGAAATTAAAAATCAACTGCAGCTTTGTCAAATGCATTTATAAACACCAAAATTGCATTCTGGCAGACTAACTACAGATTTCAATAAGATCCTAAGAGCATCTGTGCATTTGTGTCTAGGCTATAGAGACATTTTTCAATAATCAGTCTGTGAAGCCCATCAGTTTAGAAATTCCATTTGGAGAACTGATAAATTTGTCCCGAGTCATTCTAGGCTATACTGGACTACAAGAAGCAAGCTGTGCCCAAATTTTGAGGACAGTGTCTGCATGTCATTTCTGAAAGGTCTAATGCAGCTGCCATATTTTTATAAACTGGAGATACTGAGGTAGTATGGTAGAAAGTATCAGGGGAGTGGTGTCTGAGCACAGAGAACAGGACTGGGACACAGCTTGGGAATGGGAAGTCGGTGGATGGTATCAGAATAACAAAGAGTGCCTGCCCCTGGGGAGTGACGATGTCTAACATCAGCTCTGACATCTTATCTTTCTGGAGCTCCCAAAGAAGAATGATTTGGCCTTAGTTAAGGATGACTGGATTTGGGGAGGAGAGTAAGGGGAAAGGATGAAAATACGCAAGGCTTTTGTGTTCTAAGCCTGGATTTATCTTAGAAGTAGAGCAGAACCGAACCGCTAGATGCGAGGCCTGTGGCCTCAATGGGCGTGCACTGCAGAGATGAAAAGCAAGGGAGGTCAGGCAGAGGGGATGAATTCCTCCCCACTGAGCTTACTTCACTCCTGGATGAGCTCCCCTGCTATTATCTCCACTGATCTGGGAAGCAGGCAGGAGTGAGGGCAGATTAGAGGCTCACAGGCGTGTGTTATGTTGTTTTTTTAAAATAGCACAACAGTGTTTGTGCCAGCTAGATCTTAGGGTGGCCTCATGATTTCTGTCCCGTAATATCCATGTGCTGTATATTCTTTTCCCCTTGAGTGTGAGCATGACTTGTGATTTGCTTCTAGACAAAGTAGCAAGGGATTTTGCAAATGTATTTAAGGATCCAAATCAGTTGATTTTTATTTGAACAGAGTGATTTATTCTGATCTATCGTGAGTGGATCTGGAGTGAAAGCTCTTAAAAGAGAAACTGTTCTTCCTGAGGTGAGAGGCTGTCCTCATGAGTTTGACAAAGTAAGTGATCATGTTGGAGAGTCCCATATGGCTAAGAGGTATGCTAAGAGGGCAGCCTTGAAGATCTGAGGCCGGTTTTCAGTCAAGAGATAGCAAAAAGTTAGCTTGTAGGGTTCAAGGAAATAAATCTGAATGAACAGACTTTTCCCCAGTTAATCCTGCACTTGATAATTCAGCCTTGCTGACATCCCTCCTGAAGCCTTATGAGACTCTGAGTAGAGGACCCAAATAAACCACGCTCAGACCCCTGACCAAAGACACTTTGTATGACACAATACATGTGTGTTGCTTTAAGATGCTAAATTAGTGGCAGTTTATTATGCAGAGATGGAAAACTAGTGCAGTGCTTTAAATAGCAATGCAACCAGGCAAGAGGTTTTCAGATCTTTGTTTTTATTTTATTTTACTTTATATTTTTCTAGCTTTACTGAGGTATAAATGACCAAGTAAAATTGTATATATTTAAGGTATACGAGGTGATGATTTGATATACATTGTGAAATGATTACCACAATCAAGCTAATAATTGGCTTATCCGTCAGCTTTCATAGTTATCTTGTGTGTGTCTGTGTGATTACGCTTAATATTTACTCTCATTTGAAGTATACAATGCAGGACTACTAACTATAGTTATTGTACTGTATATTACATCCCCAAACCTATTCTTCTTAGAACTGGAAGTTTGTACAATTTGGGTGACATCTCTGCATTTTCCTTACTCCCTGGAGACCACAGTTCTGCTTTCAGTTTTATGGGTTCAACTTTTTTGGATTTCACATATAAATGATATCATATGGTATTTGTCTTTCTCTGTCTGGCTTATTTCACTTAGCACAATGTCCTCCAAGTTCAAACATGTTGTCACAAAGTGACATATGTATCACATTTCCTATATCTATTTATCCATCATTAGACATTTATATTGCTTCTGTGTCTTGGCTCTTGCAAATAATGATGCAATAGACATGAGGGGTACAAATATCTGAGATACTGATTTCATTTTCTTTGGCTCTATACCCAGAAGTGGGATTGCTGGATCATGTGGTAGTTCTATTTTAAAATTTTTGAGGAACCTTCATACTGTTTTCTTAATGGCTGACCAATTCCCACCAACATTGGTGCATTGTACAACAAATGTACAATTGGTGCATTCCCACCCACAATGTACAAGGATATCCTTGTCTCTTACATCTGCCAGTTCTTGCTGTCTCTTATCTTTTTGGGAATAGCCATTAAAACAGATGTAAAGTGGTATCTCATTGTAGTTTTGATTTTTATCTCCCTGATTAATGATACTGAGCACCTTTTCATATGCCAATTGACCATTTGTATGTCCTCTTTGAAAAATGTCTATTGAGTTCTTTTGCTCATTTTTAAATTTTTTTTTTTTTTTTTTTGCTGGAGTTGTATGATTTCTTTATGTATTTTGGTTTCTAACTCCTTAGCAAATATAGTTTGCAAAATTTTTCTCCATTCTGTAGATTATCTGTTCATTTTGTTAATTGTTTTCTTTGTTAAGCTTTTTAGCTTTATGTAGTTCTACTGTACTTGATGAAAGTGAAAGAGGAGAGTGAAAAAGTTGGCTTGAAGCTCAACATTTGGTAAACTAAGATAATGGCATCCAGTCCCATCACTTCATGGCAAATAGATGGGGAAACAGTAGAAACAATGAGAGACTTTATTTTGGGGGGCTCCAAAATCTGCCAATGGAGACTGCAGCCATGAAATTAAAAGACACTTACTCCTTGGAAGGAAAGTTATAATCAACCTAGGTGGCATATTAAAAAGCAGAGACATTACTTTGCCAACAAAGGTCCATCTAGTCAAGGCTATAATTTTTCCAGTAGTCGTGTATGGATGTGAGAGTTGGACTATGAAGAAAGCTGAGCGCCAAAGAATTGATGCTTTTGAACTGTGGTGTTGGAGAAGACTCTTGAGAGTCCCTTGGACTGCAAGGAGATCCAACCAGTCCATCCTAAGGGAGATCAGTCCTGGGTGTTCATTGGAAGAACTGATGTTGAAGCTGAAACTCCAATACTTTGGCCACCTGATGCGACCAGCTGACTCATCTGAAAAGACCATGATGCTGGGAAAGACTTGAAGGCAGGATGAAAAGGGGACAACAGAGGATGAGATGGTTGGATGGCATCACCAACTCAATGGACATGAGTTTTGGTAAACTCCAGGAGTTGGTGATGGACAGGGAGGACTGGCGTGCTGCGGTTCATGGGGTCGTAAAGAGTCGGACATGACTGAGTGGCTCAACTGAACTGAACTGTAGTTTTATTTTGTTTTGTTGACTATGCTTTTGGTGTCATATTATAACATAGTTATCAAAGGGGAAAGTAGGAGGAGGGATAAGCTAGGAGTATGAGATTAACAGATACACAATCCCATGTATAAAATAAATAAATATCAAGGATTTAATGTATAGCACAGTGGCTGACTTTTCTTGGGGCGGCTCCAAAATCACTGCAGATGGTAATTGCAGCCATGAAATTAAAAGACGCCTACTCCTTGGAAGGAAAGTTATGACCAACCTAGATGGCATATTAAAAAGCAGAGACATCTGTTTGTCAACAAAGGTCTGTCTAGTTAAGGCTATGGTTTTTCCAGTAGTCATGTATGGATGTGAGAGTTGGACTATGAAGAAAGCTGGGCGTTGAAGAATTGATGCTTTTGAACTGTGGTGATGGAGAAGACCCTTGAGAGTCCCTTGAACTGCAAGGAGATCCAGCCAGTCCATCCTAAAGGAGATCAGTCCTGGGTGTTCATTGGAAGGACTGGTATTGAAGCTGAAACTCCAATACTTTGGCCACCTGATGCGAAGAGCTGACTCATTGGAAAAGACCCTGATGCTGGGAGGGATTGGGGGCAGGAGGAGAAGGGGACAACAGAGGATGAGATGGTTGGATGGCATCACCGACTCAATGGACATGGATTGGGTGGACTCTGGGAGTTGGTGATGGACAGGAAGGCCTGGCGTGCTGTGGTTCATGGGGTCGCAAAGAATCGGACATGACTGAGTAACTACACTGAACTGAACTGAACAGGGAACTATATTCAGTATCTTATAATAACCTATGATGGCAAAGAATCATAAAAAGAATATGCATGTAAACATATATATATGTATAAACCAAATCACTTTGCTGTATACCTGAAGCTAACACAATATTGTAAATCAACTATGAATGTGAAAGTGAAAGTGAAGGTCACTTAGTCATGTCTGACTCTTTGCAACCCCATGGACTATACAGTCCTTGGAATTCTCCAGGCCAGAATACTGGAGTGGGTAGCCCTTGAGTGGGTAGCATTTCCCTTCTGCAGTCAGTCTTCCCAATCCAGGGATCTAACTCAGGTCTCCCACATCGCAGGCAGATTCTTTACCAGCTGAGCCACAAGGGAAGCCCAATCAGCTATACTTCAATTAAAAATAAAAATAAACCTATTTACCATTTTCCAAATATATTTTGAATATTTAGTTTTTCTTTGTTATGATTTTTGTAGAAAAAATTCCCATGAATTTAACATAATTGGCTCATGTTTTTGCATTTCTTTATCATTCTTGTTCAAATGCATATTTATTTAAAAAAGTAATTTTATTGGCATAATTTGCTTAAAAAATAAGTAAAATAAAGAACATATCAGTGGTTTCCTATTGTTTGATATTATAAAGAGGTTTCTTTTTTCTTTTGAATTATTTTTTCATTATATTACTAGATCAATGGTCAAAAATATGAAATATCTTAATTTTTTATGTTTTAGGTTTTAATACAACCTCAGTGATGTGAGCAAATTATTTCCCCAGTTTTACAGCTGAGAAGCAGGCTAAGAAAGTCAAGTGATTTTTCCAATTTCAAGCAGTCAGTAACTGCCAGAACCATTCTTATAAAAGTGACTGCTGATTCTTGATTTTTCCTTTTAAACAAGGGATATCAAAAGCTTTTGCTTGTTTGGCTTTGTTCTATTATGGGTTTAAAATTTTCTTTATGATTTCCCCAATTCATAGTTTTTCCATATTTGATTACAAGATTTTGGAGAAAGGATTTCAAAGAAAGAGAGGAGAATGATAAAATGTAAGGCCCTACTATACATAACCCACAAACTGTCAGCCCATTCTCCCATATAATTTCAAAGAACCTAAAGCAAATAGGAATGCTTGAGGTCCTTCAGAAAGAGATTTGGCTACTAAGGGAAAGTCATTGAAGCTTTGCAAGCCTTGGTTTCCTAATTTGAAAATACAGGATAGTAATTTACCGTGCCTCACTACATTTTCTGAGGAACAAAGTAGAAAACACTTTGCCATTTTCTTAATAAAAGTTTCTTTTAATAAAAGCTTTCTTAATAAAAGGTGGCCAGGGTATCACCAATATTTGAGTGTATTTTCTATCTTAAAAACTATTCCAACACTTGCCTACATTATCTTAATCTTCCTGATATCATTGTGAGACTAATTACTTCCATTCTTATAGACAAGGGAGCTGAAGATTCATAGAAATTGTACTTGTTCAAGGTCACATACTGAGTAAATAACAGAAGTTAATTAAATGGTCTGATTCCAAAACCTATTTTGTTTGTTTTATTTATTTATTTTTCCATTATATATTATACTGAATCTAAAATAAAATAAATAAGTCTGTATTTATAACTCACATTATGCCTACTTTATAAACAGAAACTGGTATATTATAGAAATTTGATTATCTAGGAGGAACAAGAATGTGGCAATTGAATAGATTTAATTTAGTCTCCAAATGTGACATTGCACCAGTGCTTGTTCACGTGTGCGCATGTGCACACAAACCCAGGAAGACTAAATTTTCCAACAGAGTTTATAGAAGAGTTTAATATTCACATCTCTTCCAATTTTCCTTTTTTAAAGATGCCACAAAGATACTGATAATTCTTGGATTTTGTTTTTGCCTTGACTTTGACAGTCCAAGCCACTTCGGATAGTTTTCCTACTTTTTTGCCACAAGTAGCTATGTCTGTCTAGAAGCTGGATCATTTATCTTCAAACATTTTAGACATTTGAGAGTAGAGATGGTGACTTTTCATTGTCCTGCTACTACTACTATAGTACTGGAGAAGACAGGTGTTCAACACCAGCTGAAATGGTGTTGCCTAGGAATTTCCTAGAAATTTCCTAGAAAGTCTTAAAACTCCTATGGTAAGTCTTTCCTTCTCTCTTTTACTTTCCAAAAAGCCCCACAAACATTTGGCTGATGATAGCCTGCATTTTCCTTCCTATAATATTTGCTACCTAACTCAATGGGTTTATGAAGACTTCTTGGACAGTCTTTTCAAAATTTTTTCACTCTAAATGCTATGGAGTACTTCCTTGTTTCCAGTCTGAAGTTACTACTGCTCCTCACTTTTTTTCTGGCTTTTATTCTAGCATTTGCTTCTATTTACATGATTTCACAGGAATATACTTTGTTTCAGAACTATTGTATTTCCTTCTACTTTTTCAAGATTGGAGGTATTGAAATCTTCTCCCGTCTTCTGTGAAGTACATTTGGGTCGTAGTAGAAACTTGTGTTTACTCAGGAGAGAAACTAAGGCTTGCTTCTGTGGAATAGTATACTTGCTTACACAATCTGCTCTTTCGGTCATGCATAACCCTTGTAATTACTCTCCTCTTGGAAAAGTTTGTCACAGGAGGAAAATAGTAACAGAAAATGGAAAGAAAGAATGAAAGCTACTTAACACCTCCTCACCCCCAAACACATTTTTACTTTACAAGATAGCTTTCTTAGGACTTGTATAAATACGAGGATTTCACACTAAAACTATACTCACTCCATCAACCTATTCCCATTCTCCCTGCCGTTTCCCATCAGAACTTTTCCTGCATGGGCATTTTCTGATCTCTTCTCACCCTTGACTACAGGTGAGTGTGGAGGAGCATATACACTGATAAGATGATGACTTTGTGAAGATAATTTGTCATCAAGAACTTCATAACATCTCATCATGACAGTGGATATTTACTATTGTCTGAATGTCTGCCCATAAAATAAAAATCATTGCTTTTTAGTTGAATAAAATAGTATATATGCAATGATTTTGAAAGGTCTTGAAGGTGAACAGCCTTTGAAAAAAAAGGGAAAAAGTCATTTTGAATTAATTGGAGTATTAAGTACATTACTGCTGAATACAGCAAAAGAAAATTATTTTAGTCAAAGGCAGACTTTGAAGACAGCTTGTTTAACAAGGCAGGTCACATAGTGTACTGCAAGCTCCTGCTAACAAGGTTAGAGTTAATAGATTATTGATCCATTTAATGTTTAGTAGCAAGCTAATTTTTTCATCAGCTATGGCAATTGGGAATTTGTCTGTTTTAGAGGCCAATTCAATAAAAATCTTTCATTTGATATTACTTTCTAATGTCGAGTAGCATATGCCTTTGATGCACTAAACCCTGTTTATTGCTACAGTCACCCTGGGGCATTGATATTCCTGCCATTGTGAGCATTTTCTTTTCTGAGGTTTACTTTGCTTTGTCTCTCAAGAGACTGGTAAACCCTTTCTAGTGTAAAAAGGCTTGGGCTTGCAGGCACCGAGATAAGGGTAGAATCTGATCATATCACCCACTGCTAACACCTGCTCCACTTCACTGAAGTTCCTATTATATGGGACTTTATTCAATATTGCAATGAGGAACTTGAAATAATGTGTTGCTAGTTATCTCCCTGGTGTCCAAGTAGTTCTAATATTTAAATAATAACAAAAGGAAAATTGTGATAGCATTGAGGCCCTGTAGTCCCTAAGTTTTGAAGAAGAGGCTAGATTTAAGAAAGGACAGACATCAAACTCCAAATTACACGTGAAGTATGTGTGTTTGTTTTTACTTTTCCAGGCTTTAACAAAGAAGGGAAAATCTTTTTTAGTAAATACAATAAAGATATGTAGTCTGCTTCACCTCCTATGGAGATTCAACACATAGGGGAAGTAGCAAAGAGCAGAGGTTGAAAGTCTATATCCTGCAGCCAGGTGGTCTGGGTTCAAACTCCCTTTACCAGCAAGTAGCTATGAAATTTTGAAAAAGATATCAAAGATAACTTTGGCTCTGTGCTCTTTTCTGGGAAAAAAAAAGATATTAGTAACATTATCTTCATTGAATTTTTAGAGAATTAAATGAGGTAAAGTATGTAAAATGTTTAAAGACTGTCTGGAGGAATAGTATTTTGGAAAATACCTGACTTTGGTTCTAGGCCTATGTGTTTTCTTTATTTCCAGCCTAATATTTACTTAAAAAAATTAATGTTTTACTTCTAAGGCAGATTTAGTTTCACAGCAAAATTGAATGGAAAGTATAGAGAGTTTTCATATACCCACTGTCCTCATAAAGTATAGAGAGTTTCCATATACCCACTGTCCTCATAACCTACCCCCAAATTGACAGCCAGCACCACAGTGGTACATCTGTTACAATCCTTGAATTAAACATTGATGCATCATTACCACACAGAGGCAATGACTCCTCTTAGTCATTTTACTTTTTTCTTGTTCTAAACTTACTATTTCCTTGCCTGAGTTCAGTGAGCACTGGGAAACAGGTGATTGTTACCCTTAAGATACAACAGAAAATAATGAAGATGCAGTTACAAATGGAGACTGTCCCTTTAGTTTCTATAATAGGTAGGTATGCATGTTTTGTATTCATTCAATATTTAGATATTCATCCACTCAGCTAACATGTAATGGATTCCTTCTGTGTGCTAAATACTATTTTAGGTTTGGGGATATAATGATGAATGACACAATCTTTATTTTTTTTTTCCACTTATTTTTATTAGTTGGAGGCTGATTACTTTACAATATTGTAGTGGTTTTTGTCATACATTGACATGAATCAGCCATGGAGTTACATGTATTCCCCATCCCGATCCCCCCTGCCCACCTCCCTCTCCACCCGATTCCTCTGGGTATTCCCAGTGCACCAGGCCCGAGCACTTGTATCATGCATCCAGCCTGGGCTGGTGATCTGTTTCACCCTAGAGAATATACATGTTTCGATGCTGTTCTCTCGAAACATCCCACCCTCGCCTTCTCCCACAGAGTTCAAAATTCTGTTCTGTACATCTGTGTCTCTTTTTCTGTTTTGCATATAGGGTTATCGTTACCATCTTTCTAAATTCCATATATATGTGTTAGTATACTGTATTGGTCTTTATCTTTCTGGCTTACTTCACTCTGTGTAATGGGCTCCAGTTTCATCCATCTCATTAGAACTGATTCAAATGAATTCTTTTAACAGCTGAGTAATATTCCATTGTGTATATGTACCACAGCTTTCTTATCCATTCGTCTGCTGATGGACATCTAGGTTGCTTCCATGTCCTGGCTATTATAAACAGTGCTGCGATGAACATTGGGGTGCACGTGTCTCTTTCAGATCTGGTTTCCTCAGTGTGTATGCCCAGGAGTGGGATTGCTGGGTCATATGGCAGTTCTAATTCCAGTTTGTTAAGAAATCTCCACACTGTTCTCCATAGCAGCTGTACTAGTTTGCATTCCCATCAACAGTGTAAGAGGGTTCCCTTTTCTCCACACCCTCTCCAGGATTTATTGCTTGTAGACTCTTGGATAGCAGCCATTCTGACTGGCGTGTAATGGTACCTCACTGTGGTTTTGATTTGCATTTCTCTGATAATGAGTGATGTTGAGCATCTTTTCATGTGTTTGTTAGCCATCTGTATGTCTTCTTTGGAGAAATGTCTGTTTAGTTCTTTGGCCCATTTTTTGATTGGGTCATTTATTTTCCTGGAATTGAGCTTCAAGAGTTGCTTGTATATTTTTGAGATTAATCCTTTGTCTGTTTCTTCGTTTGCTATCATTTTCTCCCATTCTGAAGGCTGTCTTTTCACCTTGCTTATAGTTTCCTTTGTTGTGCAAAAGCTTTTAAATTTCATTAGGTCCCATTTGTTTATTTTTGCTTTTATTTCCAATATTCTGGGAGGTGGGTCATAGAGGATCCTGCTGTGATTCATGTCGGAGAGTGTTTTGCCTATGTTCTCCTCTAGGAGTTTTATAGTTTCTGGCCTTACATTTAGATCTTTAATCCATTTTGAGTTTATTTTCGTGTATGGTGTTAGAAAGTGTTCTAGTTTCATTCTTTTACAAGTGGTTGACCAGTTTTCCCAGCACCACTTGTTAAAGAGTTTGTCTTTTTTCCATTGTATATTCTTGCCTCCTTTGTCGAAGATAATGTGTCCATAAGTTCGTGGATTTATCTCTGGGCTTTCTATTCTGTTCCCTTGATCTAAATTTCTGTCTTTGTGCCAGTACCATACTGTCTTGATGACTGATGACACAATCTTTAATTCAGAGTTTATACTCTGGTTTGAGAGTTAGTGACTGATTTTTAACCATTCAACAAGAGGTTTTGGGGACAAATGATATCACACTAATGTTTAATGTTGAAATCACAATGATTGCCAATACCTTGTTGGTCCTTTAATGGACCGGAATCTGGTCATCCGGAGTCGACGATAAGAAAGTAAGGAGAGAAAGAGGCTGATAGCGCTTGTTGGTCCTTTAATGGACCGGAACCTGGTGGTCCGGAGAGTAAGAGAGAGAAAGAGGCTGATATCCCTTGGTTTATGTGGAAAGCCAATAGAGTCCTGTTCTTAAGGCTTGCGCTGCTGCACATAGGCACCGGGCGCCCTCTCAAGTGGGTGAAGGCACAGTGTGCCTTCTCGAGAGGGTCTTAGAAGCCCGGGCAAGAAAGTGAGCTCAGCGGGCCTCCGTGCTCCAAGGAATTATCCAGAAATAGAGAGAGAAAGACAGGAAGACAGAAAGAAAGAAAGAGAAAGAAGGAAAGAAAGAAGGAAAGAAAGAAAGAAAGAGAGAAAAGAAAGAAAAGAAAGAGAGAAAAGAAAGAAAAGAGAGAAAGAGAAAGAAAGAAAGAAAAGACACGGGGACCAAAGCTCTGATGGAGCAAAAGTGTTTTAATCAACATGGCCTGGGCATATATACTGTCTTACAAGGTGGTTATTCTCAGCAAAGATAAAGATTGAAATTCCAGACTTACAAAACATAAGACGATCCTTATCAAAGAGAGAGTTGCAAACGATC
This sequence comes from Cervus canadensis, assembly GCF_019320065.1. Classification (NCBI taxonomy): domain Eukaryota; kingdom Metazoa; phylum Chordata; class Mammalia; order Artiodactyla; family Cervidae; genus Cervus; species Cervus canadensis. Next base: position 21,264,356 of record NC_057393.1, read on the forward strand.
ACCTTTTCATAAGAAGGAAGAGGGTACTTATCATTGTAATGAGAAATGCCTGGATTCCTCAGCCCCGGGAAAGGCGTGCCTCTCCTCTTAATTCCTGAATACTCAGGAATTAATAAGGGCCAGAGGGTTCCTGACAGATCCAAAACAGCACACAGGAAGCCTCTTGTTAAATGCTTCCTGACAATACCTATTTCTTGCTAGCTTTCAGTCATTACTCCCTGGTCCTAAAAATCTCTTCAGTTAATTTTAGAAGTCAAATGGGGATATCACATGTTGTTGTTGTTGAGTCACTCAGTTATGTCCAACTCTTTGTGACCCCATGAACGGGAGCACACTAGCCTTCCCTGTCCTTCACTATCTCCTGGAGTTTGCACAAACTCATGCCCTTTGAATCAATGATGCCATCCAACTGTCTCATCCTCTGATGTCCCCTTCTCCTCCTGCCCTCAATCTTTCTCAGCATCAGGTCTTTTCCAATAAGTTGGCTCTTCACATCAGGTGGCCAAAGTATTGAAACTTCAGATACAGCATCAGTCCTTCCAAAGAATATTCAGGGTTTATGTCCTTTAGGATTGACTAGTTTGATCTCCTTGCTGTCCAAGGGACTCTCCAGCACCACAATTTGAAAGCATCAATTCTACATCGCTTAGCCTTCTTTATGGTCCAACTCTCACATCTGTACATCAGTTCAGTTCAGTTCAGTCGCTCAGTTGTGTCTGACTCTTTGTGACCCCATGGACTGCAGCATGCCAGTCCTCCCTGTTCATCACCAACTCCCGGAGTTTACCCAAACTCATGTCCATCGAGTCGGTGATGCCATCCATCCATCTCATCCTCTGTTATTCCCTTCTCCTCCTGCCTTCAATTGTTCCCATTATCAGGGTCTTTCCAGTAAGTCAGTTCTTTGCATCAGGTGGCCAAAGTATTGGAGTTTCAGCTTCAATATCAATCCTTCCAATGAACATCCAGGACTGATCTCCTTTAGGATGGACTGGTTGGATCTCTTTGCAGTCCAAGGGACTCTCAAGAGTCTTCTACAACACCACAGTTCAAAAGCATCAATTCTTCAGCACTCAGCTTTCTTTATAGTTCAACTCTCATATCCATATATGACCACTGGAAAAACCATAGCCTTGACTAGATGGACCTTTGTTGGCAAAGTAATGTCTCTGCTTTTTAACATGCTGTCTAGGTTGGCCATAAGTTTTCCTCCAAGGAGTAAGCGTCTTTTTATTTCATGGCTGCAATCACCATCTGCAGTGGTTTTGGAGCCCAAGAAAATAAAGTCTGCCACTGTTTCCACTGTTTCTCCATCTATTTGCCATGAAGTGATGGGATAAGATGCCATGATCTTAGTTTTCTGAATGTTGAGCTTTAAGCCAACATTTTCACTCTCCTCTTTCACTTTCATCAAGAGGATCTTTAATAGTTCTTCACTTTCTGCCATAAGGGTGGTGTCATCTGCTTATCTGAGGTTATTGATATTTCTCCCTGCAATCTTGATTCCAGCTTGTGCTTCCTCCAGCCCAGTGTTTCTCATGATGTACTCTGCATATAAGTTAAATAAGCAGGGTGACAATATACAACCTTGACATACTCCTTTTCCTATTTGGAACCAGTCTGTCTTTCCATGTCCAGATCTAACTGTTGCTTCCTGACTGGCATAGAGATTTCTCAAGAGGCAGGTCAGGTGGTCTGGTATTCCCATCTCTTTAAGTATTTTCCATAGTTTGTTGTGATCCACACAGTCAAAGGCTTTGGCATAGTCAATAAAGCAGAAATAGATGTTTTTCTGGAATTCTCTTGCTTTTTTGATAATCCAGTGGATGTTGGCAATCTGATCTCTGGTTCCTCTGCCTTTTCTAAAACCAGCTTGAACATCTGGAAGTTCATGCTTCATGTATTGTTGAGACCTGGCTTGGAGAATTTTGAGCATTACTTTGCTAGCATGTGAGATGAGTGCAATTGTGTGGTAGTTTGAACATTCTTTGGCATTGCCTTTCTTTGGGATTGGAATGAAAACTGACCTTTTCCAGTCCTGTGGCCACTGCTGAGTTTTCCAAATTTGCTGACATATTGAGTGCAGCACTTTCACAGTATCATCTTTTAGGATTTGGAATAGCTCAACTGGAATTCCATCACCTCCACTAGCTTTGTTCAGAGTGATGCTTCCTAAGGCCCACTTCAGTTCACATTCCAGGATGTCTGGCTCTAGGTGAGTGATCACATCATCGTGATTATCTGGGTCATGAAGATCTTTTTTGTACAGTTCTTCTGTGTATTCTTTCTACCTCTTCTTAATATCTTCTGCTTCTGTTAGGTCCATAGCATTTCTGTCCTTTATTGAGACCATCTTTTCATGAAATGTTCCCTTGGTATCTCCAATTTTCTTGAAGAGATCTCTAGTCTTTCCCATTCTATTGTTTTCCTTTATTTCTTTGCACTGATCGCTGCGGAAGGGTTTCTTGTCTCTTCTTGCTATTCTTTGGAACTCTGCATTCAAATGGGTATATCTTTCCTTTCCCCTTTGCTTTTGGCTTCTCTTCTTTTCAAAGTTATTTGTAAGGCCTCCTCAGACAGCCGTTTTGCTTTTTCGCATTTCTTTTTCTTGGGGATGATTTGCTCCCTGTCTCCTATACAATGTCACGAACCTCCATCCATAGTTCATCAGGCACTCTGTCTATCAGATCTAGTCTCTTAAATCTATTTCTCACTTCCACTGTATAATTGTTAGAGATTTGATTTATGTTATACCTGAATGGTCTAGTGGTTTTCCCTAGTACATGACTACTGGAAAAATCATAGCTTTGACTATACAGACCTTTGCTGGCAAAGTGATGCCTCTGCTCGTTAATATGATTTCTAGGTTTGTCATGGCTTTTCTTCCAAGGAGCAGTCTTTTAATTTCATGACCGCAGCCACCACCTGCATTGATTTTGGAGCCCAAGAAATCATGCACAGCAACATATTTCTGCATTTCTAACTACATGCACCACCGAACCAGAGCCCCAATTCAGACAATGCTTTCTTGTTTTATACAAACAATTTATACTGAGAATGTAAGTTACATTGTTTGCAAATAAGGACACTCATGATGGATGCTGTCTAACCTGTTTACTACAAAAATTCTGAGTACTTCTACATGCATATTACTCCTTTCAATTTTGTTTTTGTTTTCCTTAAGTGTCTGATGAAGTGCTGGGGAGGGCTAGGGTCTATTTATTTCATACAAAGGGCGGGGGTCCCTGGATTTTTGAAAACACAAGAGTGTGAAATCAATAGGAGTCCATGGAATCAAGGGAACCCAGTTAATCTTCCCTGGAGGTGGCAGCACCAAGTGTTAAATAACATAAAAATGTCAAGGAAAATGCCTTGACCATATGGGCCCTGATGGAAGACATTGTATCAGACCTCAATTATGTTTTTCATAGTGCCATCTGACTTTAATTTACCCATGACTTAACTGCCCATGCAGTAGTGGAACAATTAGGATATGATTTATGACACTGAATATTGACTGGTTAATTGACATCTGGATGTCATGGTGCAGAACACGGATTTGTTTCCTGCTCAAGGAGCAGTAGTGTTCTCTATAGACAAAACTCAATACCTCTGCAGTTCAATATGCCTTCACCTCCAAACCCCCACCACCTTGAAATAGCCTATGGAATTCTCTCTCATGTTGTTCAGGATCCTCTTTATTTTCTCAGACTCTCTGTGGGATAAAGTTTATTCTACCAAATGTCAGATGAGTTGGGGCTTAAAAAGCACATGATGTAACCACAGCTCCCAACTTTTTATCACCAAGGTCCTATGAGCAACTCTCCCTTGTGCCTAGGATGTTGCAAAACACTGTTTTCATTTACATCTTTAATGGAAGACAGAGTAGTTATTACTGTCACTAGGAGATAGGCTTTCAAGCTGAAAATAAAAGAGGGGAGTTTTGGAACTGTGCATTTTCCTCATTATCCATTTCAGACTAGTCTGGATAAAGAGCAGACATTGCTGTATGGAACAATTTCACATTATCTCTAGGGCTGAATCAGGCGACCTGTCTGTAATGGGTGCTTTTCTCCCTCTGTAGTCACTTCAGAAATCCTATTGTGATGGAAATGACCTGGCCAATTCTGCTTCAATTGCATCCAAACTCCAAAAGTCATTTCATTACTGCTTTTAATATAGCTATTTAAAGGTATAACCTCCAGATGAATTTCTCCATCTATTTCCCTTATAGAAATAGCAATTATTAATAAGGAAGAGATAATTACTTCAATATATCTCTTATCATTTGGCATTTTGAAGTTATACCTACCTTGGGTTTTTCAAGCACATTGTGCATGTTTCCATAATTGCAAATACACTTCTGCCTCTTTCTTCCTGCTAAGAAAAAAATCTTTTGGAAAGGACTTATTGATGACTTACAATCAAATGTGCAGATTATGTGCTTAGATAACATTAAACATCTCTAGTAGGGTGGAATTTTATTTCTTTTTCAATGCATATCATGAAAAGGTTCAAAAGCACATGTTTTTAATGATTTCACCATGAAGAATGGAATTCTACTCTAATGTAATTCTAAAATTTAGTGTTGCTGTACATTTCATAAGAAGGATGGATAGGAGAGCAGTAGTTTAGGAGAGGACCTGGGCCCTGTAAGACATGTGCAATTAGACCATCAGCTCGTATGAAAGCTTTTTTCCTTCTTTTAGAATTTGCAGAGATCAAGATCCTACTTCTCTACTAGAATTAATATATATTACTTCTGTAAAATAGTGACTCTGAAAATATCACTCCACAGCTACCTCCACTGAAGTGTCTGTGAGACTCAATTTTGGAGAGAGTCATTTATCTTTGACCATCTGGGTTACCATGTCAAGTTTCAATGGTCTTGTGTGTGTGTGTTAGTCATTCAGTCATGTCTGACTCTTTGTGGCCCCATGGACTGTAGCCTGCAAGGCTTCTCTGTACATGGAATTCCCCAGGCAAGAATACTGGAGTGGATTGCCATTCCCTTCTCCAGTACAATGGCCTTAGAAATATGTTAAGCCAGGTAATGAAGTCTCTGGAGTCTTTGGGGCAATAAATCTGGTTCTGACTCTTTCTCAACTGAGCATGATCTTCCATGTTGGCAGCATCCAAACTAGCTCTGGTATCATGTAGAGCAGCATGTGGTAGCATGTACAGTATCATGTAGAGTCCTCCCTTTTGATGAAGGGTTATTATTTTATTATTTTACAGAATAATGAGAACAGGGCAAAGTAGCACTGGGTTCCATCTCTTTGATGAAAGTTATAGAGAAGTCCAGGGAATATTTGGCAAATCATCCTCATGTTTACTTTTGAAACCATAGTTTGATTATCTCTACTGCTTTTCTTAGATGGGAGAGTTTTGTTACACTATGGAATATTGCTGCTAATGAACATTAAGATGAAAAATTCTAAATAAGGAAAGGTCCTACCCTCTATTAAGAAATCCTTTAAAACCCAGGCTCACATTTTGATAATTAAACCTTAGATCAAATATGCATAATAGTGACAATTTCTTCATTACATTTTCCAATGACTCTATGAATTATCTGTTGATACCCAGAGGTTGGATTATTCTAGTTAATTATTGTGATTTTATGCTAACATAATACCTTCTATTCCAAGGAATTCCTTAAGCATAGTGAAAATTTCATCCCCATCAGTACTTATGAATCTCTTTATTTGTTAAGTGGGAAGGCAGCCTGAGATAAATTACCCTGGATAATTTTAATCAAGAACTTAATTTTAATGATCACCTGCTGCACAAATAAAATAAGAGAAGCAATGACACCATCATTATCAAGGTAAGTCATATGTGTCTCTGAGGGATGTTATTTGTAACAATGTTCATTAAGAGTTTCTGTAAACTCTGAATGGAATAACAGGATGCTAGAACACAACTACAAAGATAGCATAAATATGTAACTACATAATAGAAAGCATCTTATTTTGCATTTGTTGGTAATTGCTTTGAGAGTGTCCTTTAGTTTACTTCTACAAGTCTAGTTCTATAGCCAGATTGAATATTTCTCTGAAGACTATGTCCACACTGTCCTAACAATTTGAATTTCTCAATGAATTACCAGAACCTAACAACATGTTCAAAATCAGCTCTTCTCTAAGTAGACATTAAGGGAACAAGCAGATAAAATTAGTTTAGATAAGTAGTAAGAGTCAGAAAGGAATAAAATATGAAAAGATAATGATGACTTAATGGTACATCCTTTCCCAAAAAACTGATTTTGCCTTTCTGTATTAGTGTAGAAGAGCACAGGCTAGCATTTCTTTGGACAAAGGAAATAATGCATTTTTAAAAAGTGCATTTATATGTTTTTCTCCTTACTAGTTTTCCAGGATTTCAGTTGTGCTGAGTTTCATAGCAATGTGATTAAATATAATAAATAGCATTAAGTGGATAAATTGAGAGCTGTTTTTTGGTATCAGATAGGGTCTTTTCCATTGTCTCTATATAACTGTACTGCCCATCCTTCTTTTCTTCCTTTCCTGGCTCCTTCCCTCCCCTCTTTCTCCTCCCTCCCTTCCTCCCTCGTGTTTTATTTTTGCATTAGCAGCACAAAGCCACGTCTTTCCATATGATGTGAAATTTGTCTAATACTAATAAAATCAAATACTTTATTAGGCCAAGTTCAAGTGATGAATTGAGGATAGTCTTCAAAAGATTTGTTGTTGTTGTTCAGTCATGCAGTCATGTCTGACTCTTTGTGACCTCATGGACTGAAGCATGCCAGGCTTCCCTGTCCTTTACTATCTCCCTGTCCTTTACAAATGAGTAAGCTACAAAGGAGGAGAAGGGGATGACAGAGGATGAGGTGGTTGGATGGCATCACCAACTCAGTGGACATGAGTTTGAGAAAGCTTTTAGAGTTGGTGATGGACAGGGAGGCCTGATGTGATGCAGTTCATGGGATTGCAAAGAGTTGGACATGACTGAGTGACTGAACTGAGCTGATATTCAGAAATGCCACTTTGCCTGGACTTCTTGGACAAGAAGTGCATATGTTTTTTCCAGACTGTAGGGTGAGAGCAAAACAAAACCTAGATTTCCAGATCCTCTAAGAATGACATTTTCTGTTCTTTTGCTAATGTTGGAGCTACATTGCCCTATGATGCAAAAGATTGCTGCGCTTGTAGTTCTTTCTAACTGTCTGAATTGAATCAGGCAGACATCTGGTACAGGAAAACTGGAGATTATGAAATGCATGATTAGTTGCTAATAATGTAAGAAAAAAACAGTTATAGAGCACTCAAGGTAGACACAGTCCTGGTAATTGTTGTCACCTTGGCCCCAGGGTTCACTGCTGAGAGACTTGGAAACTCATCACCTGGGTTTCAAGTCTTGGTATCACCATCATTTACTACAGAGAGTGGTGACATAAGATGGTAGGAAAGGCTCTAAAAATTGGGGAGCAGGAGAGGACAACTCATCCATCTCTTTCTGTCACCACCACTGAAGGAGCTCTAAAGACTGAGCTAAATCACCCTGTGACAAAAGCATCTAATTTCTGATGCTGTAACTGGTCACAGCTGCTATTCCTGAGTCCTAATCTGTTTGATTAATCAGGCTGTAAACACCTATACATGCCAGGTAAGTGTTGGGACTGAGAGCTGTGAATGGTTTTGGGATTATAGGTGGAAAGTTTGGTTTTGTCATTAAACGTTATGAAGTCAGACAAACTTCTAAATCATCTCAAGCACTTAGTAGCCTGGAGCAAATTACTTAATGTTTCTCTAACTCAGTTTTCTTCATCCATATATAAAAGAGAATAATAATATCTAAGAATGATATAGCAAGTAGTAAATAAAAGATACACTTAAAGTACTTGGTAGAGTCTTCAATGTTTGGGATTATTCACATATTATTAATGAATGTGAACTGAACTGAACTGAAAGCAAAGTTATAGAGTTGAATAAATATTGGGTTTTGACTTAAGGACTTCATTATTTAATGAGAGAAAGTGACATGAAGAATGATTTCTATATAACAAGTGCCATGACATAAATGTTTCTGTTTTGTTGTTGTTTACAGAGTGTAACCCCTCCAGACTCCTCTGTCTATGGATTTCCCAGGCAAGAATATTGTAGTGGGTTGCCATTTCCTTCTCCAGGGGATCATCCAGACCCAGGGATAGAACCCTTGTCTCCTGCACTGGTAGGTGGATTCTTTGCCCCTGAGCCACCAGGGAAGCAATGTTTCTATTGTCTTTGGAAATACAGGGAGATATATAACAGAGGGAGATATAGGCTTCCCTGGTGACTCAGACTGTAAAGCGTCTGCATGCAGTGAGAAAGACCTGGGTTCAATCCCTGGGTCGGGAAGATCCCCTGGAGAAGGAAATGGCAACCCATTCCAGTATTCTTGCCTGGAATATTACATGGACTGAGGAGCCTGGTAGGCTACAGTCCATGGGATTGCAAAGAGTCGGACATGACTGAGTGAGTTCACTTTTTTTTTAAAAATGGAAACACAGGGAGATATATAAATATATAGCTTAATCACTAAAGTATAGGGATGTCTGTGCATCTTTAGTTCAGGAGACAGTGAGCTTTGTTTGGATCAAAGTAGATATTATGGGGGATTAGTGAGGTGCAGGTAAGAAATTAGGTTGTCTGGGCCATGGCAAATTTACAGAATACAGGATCAATGAGGTTTCTCTGCCAAATAAGGTCCTTCATCCTAGGCAACTCAGTCTTAACAGATTGGCCCCTCCCCTGAAGTTGAATTTGCTAGGTCTCCAAAAGCTTATCAGAGCTGAGGGATTCACCTGACATACAAGAAACTTCAGGGTGTTTCTCTTCAGGGAGCATTGACTTTACCAAGTGAACACAGTGTTACTGAACTCAGGTTCTGCTGCTTGCCCACATGAAAGCCAATACTCTAGAGATGAGTGCTGGTAGAAATGGAAAGGTTGCTTTATTCAGGAAGCTGGCAACCTGGGGAGAAGGCAGACTCATGTCCCAGAATCGACTGAAGACTCTTCTCAGCCATGAGAGTTTTTAATGGGAAAAAGAGGGAAATAATCTGAGTTAATCATCAAAACAGGGGATAGGATCTTCACCATTTTTCACTGAGTTCAGACTTGTTGACTGTTTGTGATCTTTCTTTAGATGCTATTTCATTCACACATTTGCTTGAGAAATAACTGAAGTGGAAGTGGAGGAAAAGATCTCTTCATCTGTTAATTACTTATTCTTTATTTCTACTTCTTTAATCTAAAAAAAGAATCAACAGGTTAGAGGGGGCATTCTGTGATCAAAAGATTTGAAAGATGTGTTTAGGCCCGAGGTTAGTTAAAATATAGTTTTGCTAATGTGACAAGACAAAAGGGCCCATGCAGAGAGCTGCTTCCTGCAAAGATCTGTTTTCTGCAAAGAGCTGCCTGCAAAGATTTGCTTACAGTTCCCCACTGTCAGACATCATTCTATTTCTATGGAATTATGGGTAAAGGTTCAACTTCTGTAACTTCTTCTTGTTGATATAGAGTGCCATATTCTTAGAGTGGAAGGTGTTGACATGGGTCCATGGCATATTTTTACTGAGAGTTTTAGTTGCCTGCTTCCATATATGGGCAGAGCCAGTTACAATTAATTCGATGCCCACAAAGATACAGATTATTACGTGCAATAGTGTTAGTACCTTTCTCTTGAGACCAGTACTTGGCTAGCCATAGATTCAGTCAGTACTGCTTGAAATGGAGCAGCTACATGGCTACATGTCATGGCTACAGTCTGGTCATTATGCAGTTAGCTTTTCCCCTCTGGTGAAAGTTATACTATCTGTAAAACAATTCAGGAATGTGCATCAGACACTGAAAGATTCTGTGATTCTCTTGTCCTAATCATTAACTGCCTGAGCCTGCTCTTTTGTGACTCTGGGAAGCCTGAAAGACTTTGGCTTTTCTACAAACAAGAGGCAGGGGCCATGAGGGGCCTTTGTACTTGGAGGGGGTGGTCTGCATGGTTCTGCTCGGTTTCAATAGGATTCTATCTATCCTATTCCTCAGTAACTCTGTTGGGTCAGACTAAAAACAAGTTAGATCTATGGCTGATTCATATCAATGTATGACAAAACCCACTGAAATGTTGTGAAGTAATTAGCCTCCAACTAATAAAAAATTAAAAAAAAAAAACAAAACAAGTTAGAGATCTGCTGAATGAGGCTGCCCAGGACTTTGTGTAGGAGACACAAAAATAAGTACAATGTAGCAACTGATTTCAAGGAACTTATAGGTATCCTATCAGATAGGTATTCATTCTCACAGGACTCAGGATTTCAGAAGGCAATGAGTGAGGAGAATAAGGATTCTGAATGTTAGTCTTTAGATCATGTTTCAAAGTGGAACACGTTGTAAACCCATTCTAGATGATGAAGTTTTGTATCCTCGCTCTGCAATTCACCAGCTGTCTGATAGTAGACATTTAAACCTCTCTAAACCTTGGTGTTCTCATCTGTAAAGTGAGAAAAACAATAGTATACACTCCCAGGGTTATTGTGAGATGCTGAGATTAAATATGTCAAGTGCTTATCACAGAGTCTGATCTGATGAGTATTCAATAAATGATAGCTTCTTGTTTTTAAGCTTTAATATCCTTATTCTGTAGCCCACATGCTTTGAAGTGCTATCAAGTGCTACACTTTGGTAGCCCAGTGGTACACTGGACTAATTAGCTTGTTGGTTTCAGTTCAAAAAACGACTTGCTCTCGCAACTTATGAGCGCCTAAGAATTGATGCTTCTGAGCTGTGGTGTTGGAGAAGACTCTTGAGAGTCCCTTGGACTGAAAGGAGATCCAACCAGTCCATCCTAAGGGAGATCAGTCCTGGGTGTTCACTGGAAGGACTGATGTTGAAGCTGAAGCTCCGATACTTTGGCCACCTGATGCGAAGAGCTGACTCATTTGAAAAGACCCTGATGCCAGGAAAGATTGAAGGCAGGAGGAGAAGGGGATGACAGAGGATGAGATGGATGGATGGCATCACCGACTCGATGGACATGAGTTTGGGTGGACTCCGGGAGTTGGTGATGGACTGGGAGGCCTGGCATACCGCGGTTCATGGGGATGCAAAGAGTCGGACACGACTGAGCAACTGAACTGAACTGATAGGATTGCAAGAGTATATTAAAACCAACTGTGATCTTCATAGCTTTGCCAAAGCACTTGGGCTATAGAATAAGGTATTTAAAGTCACTAAAAGTTAAAATATTCTTATTAAAGTTTAAAAAATATTATTATTAGAGGAAATCAACTGATAATCTATGGTAAATATGACAGGGCATTTTATAAGGATTTTTTTCTAAGATTGTGAGGGAAGAGGTTAAATAACAACAGAAGAAACCTCCAAATATTTATGGGACGAAATCTCAGTTCATTTTCAAACTTGTCTGATGATTCCCAATTTTCCATACTAGAGAGTACCCATCCCTGTTGATGATTTTATGGCCAGTTTATTCAGTAGCTTTCATTCTCTTCTATTGTGGTGCTTTGAAATGAAAGCTGATGTCATGAATAAAAGTTAGTTGCTTTTTAGTATATTTTCTTTTAACTTTGTTTCTGTAATTTTTACTGCCCTCTTAAGTAAAACAAACCAATTGTTAAAGACCATGAAGATTGAATAATGAGAGGCCATTAAATTCACTATACTTTATGTTACCATTATCTAGATAGTAAATGCAAACAACATGAGTGTAAAATTAATGAAAGAAACTTCAATAGCTTTCATGGCTATGTAAGTCTAGAATTTTTGCCTCTCCAAAAGCCAGACTGCTTTTGTTCTTTCTCCCCTTCACAAAAAAAAGTCAAAGTGAAGTTCGTTGAAAAACTTCTCTTCCTCAACAGAAACTCTGCTACAGTTGTTAAAGTATTAAACACTGTCACCCATTTTGAAGGTGATTGCTGGGTGATTAAGAGTCCATGGGTACACCAAGCTAATTAGGCTGTCGGTTTTAGTCCAAAAAAATAACTTATTCTTGCAACTTATTAGTAAGTTTATTGGACTGCTAAATTAAGAGTATATTAAAACAAACTATGAATTTCCTCAGTTTTGCTAAAGCACTTGGACTATAGAATAAGGGGCTTAAGGTCATTAAAGGTTAAAAAATTCATAGACATAATACTTATTAAGCAAAACAAATTTGGTTTAAAAATAGCAAAGCGTTTGCTTCACACTTGGAACTCTTAGCAAATTAACTTTCATTCTGTATGGAAGAGAGTTCTAGGTTTGAAAGGAAATTCAGGTCTTGAATTTGGGTGAGACGATGGAAAATGTGAGGAAATAATTTTGTGTCTACATGGCATAGAAAGTTTCTTGTATCACAGACCCTGGACCTTTAAGAATTATCTTCAGTAACATCTGTCGTAGGGAAGCTTTTTTACCCCTTGTTTCCTATGAGTTTACAATGACTTATATACTTTCTAAAAGTTATCATCACCAATGAGAAATAAGCATCCCAATCCGAATCACTATTTGTTTTTCAAATGTGATTTTTTTTTTTCTCTTGTTGAAGACTCACCACTCCTCTTACTTATCCATTTTCTGTACATCCCTGAAGAACCTGACCAGTTTCCTTGGCATCCGTGCTCTTCACTGACTATGCCAAATCCCAGTCAATTTTCAAAGCAATACTCAACTCAGTGCTTGATTCTGTGCATTTTCATTATGCTTGCTTATTTTCTCATGAGTGAAAATTTGTCCTCCCAAAAGAATTTCAAACTCTTTAAAGGCAGAGGCAGTGATGCCTCCAGATGGCATGACTAGGCTTCCATGAAAAAAGTCAGGTATCCTTGGAACTGTTCAAGGAAGTCTTTTTGGGTACACTTTAATACTGTGGCTGGATTATTGTTATTACCTAGGCCAAGGGGCTATGGCCTGACTGGGCTGAACCATTTGACAAGTGAATTCAAGGCTTTAATATCATTACTGTCCCATGGCGATTAAATGAGCTAACTAGTCTCAGAATTAAGATAGCAAAGATAGAGTTAATTGAATAAAACAATAGCAAGGAAAATACAATTGCGGTTTTCATTTTATAGTTTTGAGTGGGGATGCTGAAGTAGAGAGCTGGGGATGGCACAAGTTTATTTGTGAGTGAAAGCCATATGGCATGCCCTGTCATGAGTTTATCTGCTTAGGGCCTGAAGCAGGGCCTGAGAGAGAACCCTAAGAGAGGAATGGTCTTTTGATGAAGAAAGCTTCTGTTGTTGGAGGTGAGTGGCAATTCTGTACTTAGGTGGAGTTTATTACTTAGCTTTGTCTCTTGATCCAGCAACCTCCTGAAGGAGTCATTTATAGTATAGCAAATGTGTGATATAAAACAGAAGTAAACTCTGAAAGGGCTTTGTGCATTGGAACATTCTTTGGGTGTCCCTGTAACAAAGCATGACCCAAGGTGAGACAAGATTCCTTCCCTGTATCACGGTAATAGCTTACCACACATCACTTGTCTTTAGTGCTTCTGCTATAGTAGAAAACAGAAGACTTGGTATTTTTCCAGTGGACACTCAGCTAGAAATAGAAACCTTGGAAGGGCTTAGAGAAAAATGAGGGACTTCTTCAGCTTTTCTGTTTACAGTTACCCTATGAAATACATCTGCAACGGCTAGCTTAAGCAAGGTCACCCCTTTCCTGTTTTTATTGAATCACTCAAGATAGCTACAAAAACCTAGTATATTATCATTCACTGTTCTCTCAAATTACCATAGAAATAAAAGACTTAAGTTTTAGACAAATAACCAAAGCATTAGTAAGGGAAATATAAATAGAATATGGATAATAAATATGTTTTTTTTCCTCTTCAATTTCTTCCCCATTTGTTCACTCTCACTTCTTGTCTTTAAATATTTGTGAAATAACAGACAGTGTTGTTCCTTCTGTCAGGAATATATACTTTACAGTCAAAATGAGGGCTTGAGTTTTCCTGGGACCATCCTCACTTTACTCTGGTGGGATTTAGTTAGCTCTAAGAGGAGTGGGAATCTTAAAATATCATGAAAGCTGCTATGAACCGTGTTGTGCAAATATGTTATTCATCCAGTCGGGCTCTTAAGAAGCAAAGTAAGTTGTTCTCTTAGAGGAAGCTGCCTCTGGTGAAAGGCAGAAATTTCTTTTGTTGTAAGTAGAATGAAAAGGGAGGCCTATAATTGAAATGTTTGAATGAGAGCTAAACATTGTTTCTGAATAGGGATTTAACCATTCTGAGGCTGAAAATTAAAAACATCAAATGGGAAAAGAATTCAGGAATAAAAATTAAGACCTTGCTTGTTAGTTAAAGAGCAAGGAGATTTGTGCTTTCTCAGAGTATAGTGTTTTCTCCTTCTCTTTCAAAAGAAATTCAGACCTGTGACTTGGTGATAGGGAGATAATTGTAAAATAGGGCTCCTGCTGAATTTAATGATGAAGAGGGGAAGTCACCCCTAGTGAATAAATGGGTAAGCTGGTTGGGCTGAATTCTGAGCCGTGTGAGTTGGTGAGTAGGGTGGAGGGAAGGAACTCAGGAAGGGGCAGTCACAGAGAAAAAAAGAAATGAGATTCTTTGATCCCTGGGTCAGTAAGATCCCCTGGAGAAGGAAATGGCAATCCAGTCCAGTATTCTTGCCTGGAGAATCCCACGGACAGGGGAGCCTGGTGGGCTATATTCTTTGGGGTTGCAAAGATTTGGGCACAACTGAGTGACTAACACAACTACAACTAGGCATTCAGTGATTTCTAGTGACCTTCATAGAAGGCTCTCAAAGAAAAACCAGAAAGTGGAAGTGAAAGTCCATGGAATTCTCCAGGCCAGAATACTGGAGTGGGTAGCCTTTCCCTTCTCCAGGGGATCTTCCCAACCCAGGGATCAAACCCAGGTCTCCCACATTGCAGGCGGATTCTTTACCAGCTGAGCCACCAGGGAAGCCCAAGATTACTGGAGTGGGTAGCCTATTCCTTCTCCAGCAGATCTTCCCAACCTAGGAATCAAACTGGGGGTCTCCTGCATTGTAGGTGGATTTTTACCAACTGAGCTATCAGGGAAGCCAAACAAAACAAAACAAAACCAGAAGTGAATAGTAAAGTGGTAAAAACAGATTTTATTCAGGACATCTGCAAATGGGGAAATGAGACCTCAATATAGAACCAGCTTATGTCCAAATATAGCATGCGCAGATGGGAATTTATAGCCAAGGGGTAAGGTGAGGGTTAGTGAATGGAAAGTTGCTAAAAGGAAATACCAAGGGTAAGGAGAGAATTCTGGCTAAAGGGATCTAATAGGATTCTGGCTGAAGAGAGACAGTATGATCAGATATCACCTGGGGGATGTTGGAAGATGATGTACCTAATTAGATATCAAGCATGATCAGACAGAGAGGATTAGGGACTCTTACTAAACTAACTTAGCAAGATTATTGCTAAAACAGAATTTTATGAGTATATAGATGTGTCTGTAAAAGTCTGGTCAAGCAAAGAATCTTTGTCAAAGCTTTTTTTTTTTTTTAACTGCATAAATGTCAAAGCTTTTTATAAGTGAATACCTGCTTATGGGTGACTGGGCTAGGAGAAAGGTACTGGCTGTCATGTCTTCATTGTTGAAATTGAAAGACTGAGTTAAAAGGGAATGAAGAACTTAAGAGTTGGCTTGTCATAGCCAAAATTTGTTGTTGCTGATATCCAGGAGAAGGACTGAGCGATTTCTTCAATAAATACTCCATAGAGAACTTCTGCCTTTCTCCTTTAAACATACCTCACCAAGAGCTGCCACCTGACAAGTGCCTCTGAAATATTTTCCAAGGATCTCTTAAGAACAAGAGCAGGGCTGGTTTTGGAGACTGAGAAGTGTAGCCCTGTAGTGGCAGAGGTTGATTGCTCTTTGGAATAAAAATCATGCTTGACAGCTGTGCATTCTTCAATGTGCTGATTCCAAATTGGTTTGTGAAATCTAGGTACTAGGCATGCCTCATCTGACACTGTAGTTTAAAACTCCTACAATTCATTTATAAGTGTACTTGACACAGCAAGGTTATTTCTTGAATAACCACAATGCAAGTTGAATCATATTTTTAAAGTTTTCTAATGAGTCTCGCTTTAAAAAGCATTATGATCATTATATTTGAATAAATCTAAATATTGCTCTGGCTTGTTGTTGTGTTTAGTCACTCAGTCATGTCCAATTCTTTGTGACCTTTGGACTGTGGCCTGCCAGGCTCCTATGTCCATGAGATTTTTCAGACAAGAATACTGAAGTGGGTTGCCATTTCTTCTCCAGGGGATCTTTCTGACCCAGGGATTGAACTCATGTCTCCTGTGCCTCCTGTATTGCAGGTGGATTCTTTACTCGCTGAGCCATCAGGGGAAGCTCCTTAGCTTCAGCTAAAGAAAGAAACACAATATCATATGGGAGTAATCATAATCAAAATTATATTGACAATACTAGGAGTTAACATAAGTATTTATAAGTCATTGTGCTAAATAATAAAGTCACATGCATTTTCTCATTATCTTATTTGGTGTCTCAGAATGGTACATTTTTGTAGGTACTTCATCAAACAAATGCCACCTTGTAAAGAGGTTTTATTTTCTCACTAAACTGTCGCCTAATAAATTAGTTGAAAATTGTAGGTCCTAGGATATAAATAGACTTATGATACCTTGTTATGATGCAGTAATTTTAATTTTGGTGCAGGTGATGAGTTTGAAGTATGAGAGTGGGTTTAGCCTCTTGCAATATAATTTGGAGGAAAGGCTAGGTTAACTGTGTGCCGATAAATAGACCCAGCATGCTAGCCAAGTCTTGAGAGTCAAGACTTTATCAAACTATTCCCATAGGAGACAAGGCTTCTTGAATCTTTATACAGGGCAATCTGAGGCATGAGGACATTCTTTCTGGTCCATTTTGATGCTGGAAATCTTTACTTGAATTGTTGACCCTCTTTGATCACATGAAGCTGACCAAGCCTCCTTTGATTCCTAGAAGCTTGGAACTCTCTCTTTTGTCTGTCATCCCTCATGCTCAGCAGCTTGCCAAAGTAACATCTTTCTTTGAGATCCATTGCATTTCTAAGTACATTTTAGACTAGATTTCCAATTTTTAAAAAAGCTAAGATTTTGTTGTTGCAGTTGCTTTTCTTTAAGAGATTGATGTGAAATTGGGATGCATTGATAACTTAATGGTATCATGTCCAGAAATCCATGAACTTGGAATCTCATTCTATCTAGATGCTTTAAAATTTCTCTAAGCAATAATTTATAGTAACTTTTTTTGTGTGTGCTATGGCCTTTCACATCTTTTGTTAGATTCGTTGTTAGATATACTAACAGTTTTTGATGCTGTCATCTTGCTTTTCTAATTTAATTTTCAGTTGTTTATTGCAATGTGATTTCAGAGACAATACAGTGCTGATAGCTATTTGACGCTGAGCCTAGCCAGAGGGAAGAGGCCTTGTTAACACCCTAAGTATTCACTGGAGATCCAAGAAAAAGCCCTAAGGGTAAAGAAATTGATCATGGAATATTAATGTTTCATCTAGCTCCTTTCTAAATTCATTTATTTTAGATTTTCTACCTCCAGCATCATGTCCTCTGTGATAAAGACTATGTTACTTCTCTCCTAATTCTTATGCTCATTTTTTTTTATCTTGCTTTATTGCACAGGCTAAAAGTTTCAATAAAATATTGAATGGTAGTGATTAAAATGGACAACTTCGTCTTATCCCAGACATTAAGGGAAAATGATAGCAACTTTACCTTTGAGTATGATGTTAATTATAAGTCTGTTGTAGATACTCTTTATCAGGTTAAATATTCCTACCTTATTTTAGTGTGTTGAAAGCTTTTGTAGTAAATGCATGATAATATTTATCAAATTCTCTTTCAACAATAAATATTCTTGTTCATCTCTTGTAATATTTCTTACCTTAGAGTCTAGTTTGCTGATATTAGTGGAGATAGAATATTTCATGTAGTGTTTATATGGTAAAATTTATCCTATTTCTTTCAACCTGTCTATCTTTATATTAAAGTATATTTCTTATAAGTAGTAGAGTTGGATCTGATTAATACTAGCCTGACAATCTCTGTCTTTAAATTTGACTGTTTCATTTATACTTAAAACATATTTGGAGTTAATTGCACCATCTTGCTATTAGTTTTTTGTTTGTCTCATTGGTTATTTGATCTTTCTTTCCTAACTTCTTTTATGTTGATCATTATTTTAGTAATCCACTTTATCTCTTTTATAACTTTCCCTAATTTATTTAATAGTATTATTTTATTGGTTACTTGAAGCAAAAAAGAAATACATCTTAAATTTTTACTATATAACATTAAATAATACTGTTGAGTACTTAGTCTCTGTGGTACCTAGATATTTATTACTATATATTATTCCTCATTAAAATAAATTATGTCTCTTTGGAATGGCTTATTATGGGTTTGAGGCAGGGAGTAGAAAACAAGCCTGGAACATCTTGTTGAAACAGAAAAAAAGGAGGTACTCAAAAACTTTATGGGGGTGGAAATTCATATGAATGTATTAAGAATTGGTTGAATTCTCAACAAAATGCTAGCAAACCAATTCCAACCGCACGTTAAAAGGATCATACACCATCACCAGATGGGATTTACTCAAGAGATGCAAGAATTTTTCAGTATCCATAAATCAATATGATATACCCCATTAACAAATTGAAAAATAAAAACCACATAATCAACAGATGTAGAAAAAGCTTTTGATAAAATTCAATATCCATTTATGATAAAAACTCTTCAGAGTGTGGGTGTAGAGGGAACATACTTTAACGTAATAAAGGCCATATATGACAAACCCATAGCTAACATCATTAGTGTTAGCTGAAAACTAGCAGCGTAAAACTGAAAGCAATTCCTCAAAGATCAAGGGTAAGACAAGGATGCCCACCCTTTCCACTATTATTCAATATAGTTTTGGATGTCCTAGCCACAGTAGCTAGAGAAGAAAAAGAAATAAAAGAAATCCAAATTGGAAAAGAAGTGAAACTGTCATTGTTTGCAGATGACATGATGCTATACATAGAAAATCCTAAATATGCTACCAGAAAACAACTAGAACTCATCAACAAATTTGGTAAAGTTGCTGCATATAAAATTAATATACAGAAATATGTTGTATCTCTATACACTAATAATGAAATGTCAGAGAAATTAAGGAAACAATCCAACCCTAATGTTCATAGCAGCACTATTTACAATAGCCAAGACACAGAAGCAACCTAAATGTCCATTGACAGAGGAGTGTATAAAGAAAATGTGGTACATGAACACAATAAAATATTACTCAGTCATAAAAAAATGAAATAATGCCATTTGCAGCATTATGGATGAACCTAGAGAGTACTATACTTAGTGAAGTAAGTCTGACAAAGACAAATATCATATGATATCACTTACATATGGAATCTAAAACAGTGATACAAATGAACTTATTTATAAAATGAGAAATAGACTCACAGACATAGAAAACAAATGTAGTTAATGAAGAGGGTAGCAGGGGCTGGATGGTGGGGAGAGATAAATTAGGAATTTGGGATTAACATACACACACTACTATGAGAAAAGTGAAGCTGCTCAGTCGTGTACAACTCTTTGATCTCATTGACTGTAGCCTACCGGGCTCTTCCATCCACGGCATTTTCCAGGCTAGAGTACTGGAGCGGGTTGCCATTTCCTTCTCCAGGGAGTTTTCCCGACCTGGGGATCGAACCCAGGTCTCCTGCGTTGCAGGCAGATGCTTTATCCTCTGAGCTGCCAGGGAAGCCCCACGACTACTATATATGAAGATGAACAAGAACCTATTGTATATCATGGGGTATTATATTCAATATCTGATAATAACAATAATGGAAAGGAATCTGAAAAAGACTCTTAAGATTAAGTATATATATTTAATTTTGTTGTGAACATGAGCAATTTCAGTACTCTCTTATCATCTGTAGCACTAATCAGGGCATACAATTCTTCATATCTACCTTCCAGGTCTCATATATATGTATACATGTATTATTTAGGGCACCATAAAAGTCCCCATTCCATAAAATATAAATCATAAAGAAAATGTGGCTGCAGGCAATTGGAAGAACTGGAGGAATGACAGGAGCTGGTCTTTAAGATTACGCCCAATTGTGAAAGCAGAAATTTTCTAAGAAACGTGAAATTTCAAAATGAGAGAAACAATATGCTTTTAAAGATCTCTCTAATATCATTGTGAAATACTTAGTATATGTTTTCTTTGTGGCTTCAGAATAGGCACATTTCTTGCTCTATTTACTAAGAGAGAGGAAAAAAAAATATTTTTTAAAATGAATATTGGCCCTCATATGGGATTAATGGACTTCCCAGGTGGCGATAGTGCTAAAGAATCCAACTGCCAATGTAGGAGATGCAAGAGATGTGAATTAAATCCCTGGGTTGGGAAGATCCCTTGGAATAGGAAATGGCAACCCACTCCAGTACTCCTGACTGGAAAATTCCAAGGGCAGAGGAGCCTGGCAGGCTACAGTCCATGGGGTTGCAAAGAGTTGGACTTGACTTAGCCACTGAGCACTGCACTGAATTGAATAGCGCTAACTCCCAGTCCTGAAAGGTGGTGTGAGGGAGAAAAAAATTTTGAAGGAATATGTGGCTACTGACCCACCTCTTGAGAAACCTATATGCAGGTCAGGAAGCAACAGTTAGATCTGGACATGGACCAACAGACTGGTTCCAAATAGGAAAAGGAGTACGTCAAGGCTGTATATTGTCACCCTGTTTATTTAGCTTATATGCAGAGTACATCATGAGAAACGCTGGGCTGGAAGAAGCACAAGCTGGAATCAAGATTGCCGGGACAAATATCAATAATCTCAGATATGCAGATGACACCACCCTTATGGCAGAAAGTGAAGAGGAACTAAAGAGCCTCTTGATGAAAGTGAAAGAGGAGAGTGAAAGAGTTGGCTTAAAGCTCAACATTCAGAAAACTAAGATCATGGCATCTGGTCCCATCACTTCATGGGAAATAGATGGGAAACAGTGGAAGCAGAGTCAGACTTTACTTTTTTGGGCTCCAAAATCACTGCAGATGGTGATTGCAGCCATGAAATAAAAAGATGCTTACTTCTTGGAAGGAAAGTTATGACCAACCTAGATAGCATATTAAAAAGTGGAGACATTACTTTGCCAACAAAGGTCTGTCTAGTCAAGGCTATGGTTTTTCCAGTGGTCATGTATGGTTGTGAGAGTTGGACTATAAAGAAAGCTGAGCACCAAAGAATTGATGCTTTTGAACTGTGGTGTTGGAGAAGACTCTTGAGAGTCCCTTGGACTGCAAGGAGATCCAACCAGTCCATCCTAAAGGAGATCAGTCCTGGGTGTTCATTGGAAGGACTGATGTTGAAGATGAAACTCCAGTACTTTGGCCACCTCATGCGAAGAGTTGACTCATTGGAAAAGACCCTGATGCTGGGAGGGATTGGGGGCAGGAGGAGAAGGGGACGACAGAGGATGAGATGGCTGGATGGCATCACCGACTCGATAGACATGAGTTTGTGTAAACTCTGGGAGTTGGTGATGGACAGGGAGGCCTGGCGTGCTGCGATTCATGGGGTCGCAAAGAGTCGGACACGACTGAGTGACTGAACTGAACTGCACTGTGGCTACTGAACTACAAAATATTCAGTGATTCTATGTTAGCAAGAGAACAAACTCTTGTTTTTAGAATGGTTATTCTTGCAGCCACTGACAGACTGTGGACATATCTTATACCAAATAATCCAGGAATTTGGCAGCATTATATAATAATTTATTTATGAAAGTATCACTAAGGCCATGGAATGTGTAATGCAACCCATTGGTTTTTCCTATGTTGGTCCTCTTGGGGAATGATTCTGTAGTAAGTACATGACTCAAACCAGTAGAATTAGGATTAAGCCTGAGATTTGTGCTTAAAAGAAAAACAACCAGAAAAGTAGTGTTTTCAGCAATCAGAATAGACTGGACTCTGCTGCAGAAACAAATACACTGTGACAGCTTAATTTCTTGCTCATATCAAGTCTAATTCAGGTTGCTATATTGTAGATCTTCTGTATGAAACATGGGGCCTCTAGCAGGATGCAAGCCTTTTTGTATTTTATGAAATACCCTTCAAACAAGATGATTTATTGAACCATTTTGCAGGATTTTGTCAGTTATCAACAGCCCTGCCAGCTGCCGCATCTTTTTTGATAAGTTCAGTTTGTTCTCTATTTATTGCAGCAAACTCTCAGTTCTGATATTTTCATGCAGATTAGTCTTGTCATATCAGCTAGACTTTGTATTAGTTGAAAATAGCGTCCTGGATCCCCCTGGTCATAAGTACAATTTAGAGGATATAATAGTTTTTCAAACATGGTTTCTCAGTTTTTTGATTCGTCAGTTCTCAGAGGTATCTGACATTGCAGCTCTTTCCATTTTATGTACTCAGACATTTTATACAAAAGGAAAAAAACTCCTGAACTTTATAACTCTTTTTGTTCTTTTTATCTTTGTTATTCACTAGTAAAAGGAGCAAGGGACTGAGATATGATGCTTCAAGTCATGGACCTTCTTTGACCCCACAGTCAATCTCTCCCTATAAGGTGTCTTCAGAGTTGAACATTCATAATTGAAGGATGCTTCCCAGCTTGCTTGTTTGCATTACCACTGGTAACACAAGTTGTGTTGAACTTTTCTACATTTCCACTCACTGATTTGACACTATTGAAGGTTGAGTGCTGCTGTGCCTAGCTGAGTAACTAAGAATGGTTTATTGTTCTGGTTCCACCATCACCTAAGATCTGAGGCTTTGGGGAGTAAGCAAACTGTACCTAGGACCTAGTATGCTAATTGAGAAGCATCAGTAAGCAAATAAATAAAAATGAGCTGTCATGTAAAAAAAAACAATTGTGGGCCTACTTAGCATGCCTCCTAGAACCATCTTTCAGCAATGAATTTCTAATCTATGTTAAATTTTGCACTTAAGAAAATGAAAATGGAGACCCACGTATCAATATAAATAAGAGAAGAATTGACTCAAAATAATTTTCACTCTTTAACTGAAAATGTGCACTTAGATTATTTCATTGGTATTTATTTCATCTTCAAGGAATCTTATCATTAGACATCTTGATAGCAAAAAAATAAAGTCAAAGGCCAGTATTTCTCCTGCTGAATCATATAGGTAGCTCTTTGGAGGCCTTTATATTACATTCTGGGCAAAGAAAAACCTGGTTCTGAGAAGCTGTTATATGAGGCTGTGGTCTCTTTTGCTTGGCATGAATGATGCCCCAACAGGACAATCAAGAAATTGGTCAAATGGAGCAGACTTGCCTTTCCAAAGAGAAATATGTTAGGAGCAGCCTAAGAGATGAGGCTAATGAGAAGCAGACCTCTTTAAACATCAAGATTTCTTGGTGAGTGAAAACCTGGTGAGTCTGCTGAAAAGCTTATGAATAACAATTCTCCTTAAATTCACCCTAGATATTATCTTTTTATCCCACCCAGATAAAAATGAGTTTACACAACTAAGATGTGGAATCACATCCTAAAGTTCCCAGTACTTCTTAAGTCCTTTGTCCCTTGCCTCAGCCCAGCAGTCTGGTTCTGCTTTCCTTTACTAAGGACATTTTGTGGCAACACTTGCTGCCAGGAGTCCTTGTCAGCACTGCTAAAAGCCTTTAGATCAAGAGAAAGGGCACATTATAGTAATCACAATAACAATGGATGAATGTTAAGAAATTTGCGTACAATATTCAGAAAGGAGGAAACCTATAGTTGCCTGAAGAATTCAGGAAGCATTTACCTTGTAAATAGATCTTAATGACTGGGAATTTACTGAGAAAGAGGTATAAAATTTTAGGCAGAGGCAATAACATCTCTATGGATGCACAATGAACTTTCATTGGTTAAGAACTTGGAGTATATTTGGGAACAGGTTATGGTGTCTGGTATAGTTTGTTATATTTGGCTATCTTAAGAAAGCATCATAAGAGGAAGGATTCTGCAGAAGGTTGTGATCAAGAAGTGAGCTCTCAAACTGGAGTTCAATTTCCTGGTACAGAGATCTCATTGTTGGCTATCCAGATATGTTCTCCATCACATTTATTCAGTTTCCGTTCTGATTTGCTCTTTCAGTTTAGAGGCTTATTTTTTGCCCCTTCCTTCCCAGGTTGAATTTTGGTATTCATTTCCTGTTTTGGCTTTAGTCGTCTCTCTTTCTGGAGTAGAAGTTCTTCAGGTGCACAGCAACTACCTGGGGCCTGAGTCTAGTAGCCATTGTGCCAATATGGCACTCCTAAGGGAGAAACATCAATAACCTCAGATATGCAGATGACACCACCCTTATGGCAGAAAGTGAAGAAGCATTAAAGAGCCTCTTGATGAAAGTGAAAGAGGATGTTGGCTTAAATGTTGGCTTAAAGCTCAACATTCAGAAAACTAAGATCATGGCATTCGGTCCCATCACTTCATGGCAAATACATGGGGAAACAGTGGAAACAGTGGCTCACTTTGTTATTCTGGGCTCAAAAATCACTGTAGATGGTGATTGCAGCCATGAAATTAAAAGACACTTACTCCTTGGAAGAAAAGTTATGACCAACCTAGACAGCATATTAAAAAGCAGAGACATTACTTTGCCAACAAAGGTCCATCTAGTCAAGGCTATGGTATTTCTAGTAGTCATATATGGATGTGAGAGTTGGACTATAAAGAAAGCTGAGCACCAAAGAATTGATGCTTTTGAACTGTGGTGTTGGAGAAGACTCTTGAGAGTCCCTTGGACTGCAAGGAGATCCAACCTGTCCATCCTAAAGGAGATCAGTCCTGGGTGTTCATTGGAAGAACTGATGTTGAAGCTGAAACTCCAATACTTTGGCCACCTGATGTGAAGAGCTGACTTGTTTGAAAAGACCTTGATGGTGGGAAAGATTGAAGGCAGAAGGAGAAGAGGATGACAGAGGATGAGATGGTTGGATGGCATCACCGACTCGATGGACATGGGTTTGGGTGGACTCTGGGAGTTGGTGATGGATAGGGAGGCCTGGCGTGCTGCAGTCCATGGCGTCGCCAAGAGTCAGACACAACTGAGCGACTGAACTGAACTGAAGGAAAGATCAATGACAGTCAATTTAAAATATGGTCAGTTAAGCTGAGAAGGTACATATGTGTGATTTGGGAAAGCTTTGGGGTAAAGAGTACGTTAGATTTTTTTGTTTGCAAAGTTTAAAATATTTGTTTTTTTTTTTTTTCTTTTCCCTTTTTTTTTTTTTTTTCCAGTGGGTTTTGTCATACATTGATATGAATCAGCCATGGATTTACATGTATTCCCAATCCCGATCCCCCCTCCCACCTCCCTCTCCACCCGATTCCTCTGGGTCTTCCCAGTGCACCAGGCCGGAGCACTTGTCTCATGCATCCCACCTGGGCTGGTGATCTGTTTCACCATAGATAGTATACATGCTGTTCTTTTGAAATATCCCACCCTCACATTCTCCCACAGAGTTCAAAAGTCTGTTCTGTATTTCTGTGTCTCTTTTTCTGTTTTGCATATAGGGTTATCGTTATCACCTTTCTAAATTCCATATATATGTGTTAGTATGCTGTAATGTTCTTTATCTTTCTGGCTTACTTCACTCTGTATAATGGGCTCCAGCTTCATCCATCTCATTAGGACTGGTTCAAATGAATTCTTTTTAATGGCTGAGTAATATTCCATGGTGTATATGTACCACAGCTTCCTTATCCATTCATCTGCTGATGGGCATCTAGGTTGCTTCCATGTCCTGGCTATTATAAACAGTGCTGCGATGAACACTGGGGTGCACGTGTCTCTTTCAGATCTGGTTTCCTCAGTGTGTATGCCCAGAAGTGGGATTGCTATGTTTTGAAATTTTATTCTTTAGAGAACCACAGAATTTTAGAGGTATATTTGAGCTCACTATCTGGGAAATGGGGAGGTTGAGTGAATGCAGTTTTATTGCTCTTTTCTATTGCCTTCTCCTTTCTCTTTTTCTACATTCAGTTTTATGTCCTGAGATTTACATAATAGTTCACTTTTAAACATTGAAGGTCTACACATTTGCTTTGAAAAAAATTAGAAGATCCTTGCTGCCAGAAAGAGATAAAATTATAACCTTTGTCAAAAGATATGAACCCTAAGTATTTCTGAGGGAAATTAATGATTTAATTTGGGTTTTAGAAGGTAACACTGGTGACAGGATGAAGGATACCCTGGGAGAAGAAAGAAGGAACTAGATGGGCAGGAGGGAGGTTGTTGAAAGAGTCTGGCCAGGTAGGATACAGACCTGAACTAAGGCTTTGGAAGTTAGAATGGAGAGTAATATGAGTCAAGAGGCATTTGAGAGGTAGTACAGATATGATTTTATAACAAATTGACTAGATTTAGGGCCAGCAATGGAAGGCTGTCATTTTTAGTTTTGGCTGTCATAACTGAGAAGTCCAATGGGTATATTTGTCTTCAGGCAGAGGCTATTTTAGATGATGCCTTTAGGTTCTTATCTTTCTTCATCTCTTGAATTTTCATCCTTATAAGGTGGTTTCCTTCTTGAGAAGCCTTCCTACTATGCAGTGAGGTGATGCCTAGAAGATATAGACTTACAAGTTTATTATTTCAGTGGAACAGTACAACTATTTGCCACCCAGAATCCATGTCAATCCAACTAAGGGACTCTTATGGACCCTGCCTGGGTCATGTGCACACCAGGACCAATTACTGAATCAGAAAGGTTTATCTTTCTAGTTACCTCTGGTTGTTTTTAAAGGGTGTTTAAACTTTTACACTGCTAGTGAGACACTGGTGGGATGTGATGGCCCTATTTTATACACTTCACTTTCCCTTATTTTCACGTAGTCCCTGTAAGGCTAGAGAATGATGTAAATAAGTGCCAATGGAGAGCTCTTGAATTTAGGGAGGACTGAATGCTTCTCAGTTTCAGAGGAAAATTAGAATCTATTCTCTTTTGGGCATTTCCATGTGATGGTTTCCCTGATAACTCAGTTGGTAAAGAATCCACTTGCAATGCAGGAGACCCTGGTTCAATTCCTGGGTCAGGAAGATCCCCTGGAGAAGGGATAGCCTACCCAATACTGAAGTAGGCTTCCCTTGTGGCTCAGCTGGTAAAGAATCTGCCTGCAATATGGGAGACCTGGGTTCGATCCATGGTTGGAAAGATCGCTTGGAGAAAGCAAAGGCTACCCACTCCAGTATTCTGGCCTGGAGCATTCCATGGACTGTATAGTCTATGGGATTGCAAAGAGTCGAACATGACTGAACCACTTTCACTTTCACTTTCATGTGAGAGCTGAAGTGATGACCAGAACCTTTGTTGTTGGGCTGTGGGGGAGGGGAGGGACAGGGTGGAACCCCACAGAGGGGTTGGCCTCATGGTTGCCTTCTTGTCTCTTGCTGCCCTCAATCTCACCTAAACGGTCTCTTCTCTGACAGATAGGAGACGTGGAGTTTATGGGAAAGTCGTTCTGTCATGTCTGACTCCTTGTGACCCCATGCACTGTAACCTGCCAGGCTCCTCTGTCCATGGAGTTCTCCAGGCAAGAATACTGCAGTGAGTTGCCATTCCCTTCTCTAGGAGATCTTCCCAACCCAAGGATCAAACCTGGGTCTCTTACATCACAGGCAGATTCTTTACCATCTGAGCTCCAGGGAAGCCTATGGAGTTTATACTAGTGGTTAAATCCTGGGCAGCCGCAGACTAATGAGAAAGGAGAGAAGAAAGGAATGAAGTCACAATAGGCAGGAGAGAAGGAAAGAACTGCCTTTCTTCTAGAGATTTTCCATACTTTAGGATATGGGCTTTCATTCTTTTAAGGGACTTTCTAAAAATGGATGTGAGGATGAAAGATGAAAGTGAGCAGGGTGGGCCCTGAATATGGATACTAGATCACAGAAAATGATTCAATATAGACAAAAAATGCAAGCAACAATTGAAAATAAAGAAATGATTTTGTAGAATATTTTTTAAAATCCTGCAATCTATATCAGGGTTATTCTTTTGAGATCATCTTCTAGTCCAGTGAATTCAACTCCTAAGGATCTTTTAGAACCATTTATGGACCTTGATAAAAATACAGATGCCTGGATCCTTTCTGCTCCATTGAATCATAATCTTTGGAGTTGTATATTGGACATTTTCAGTTTTACAAACTTTGCTCAAGACATTCTGTATCTCAGACAGTTAGAATCTACTGGGCAGCCCAGGTTCCCCAGTCTACAGGTTGAGTTGGGTTACAATCACATGTATCACAGTCCCTCACCCCTACTTCTCTCATAAGAATTAAAATTTCTGAAAGTTCCCTAATTTATTTTTGTTGTCCCTAAGACAGTCTCCTGTACTCAAGAACAGGTCTGGGGAGATGCCATGTAATGTTCACTGAGCCCTGATTCTTCAGAAATCACTACTGTGGCTTCCTTGGAAGGATTCAGTCTTATCCCAGTGTTAAAATCACCCCTTGGCATGTTCCCTGGTATCTTGGATCCTCAGAGCTTGGATGGCCTGCACTGTACCATTTGTGAGTTCTCTTTCTAACCGTCCTTTCACAAGACCTACAAAATATCTGTGCTTCCCATTAGAAGACCAAGACATTTATAAAAGAAGAAACTAAGTGCCAGAGAGCTTGTGGTCCTGGGTGCTCATGAGCCAGGGTATGAGGAACAGAGTGAATCAGAACCAAGGGCTTGGATCCAGCACTGCCCTGGGCACAGTATGGCTGCTTAGGTCCATAACCAGTTTGCTTTTCTTCCTTGTCATGTGTCTCTCTGGTCCAGGCTGGTTAAAAACTTGGATACTTGGATAAAAGATGCAAAATATCAAACGCTAAGATTATCAGAGTGAAATTATGCGTCTTCTGGAGAAAGAAATTATGCTCCATTCAGGTGTGAACTAAATTTTATTTCAGTCCCAGAGATATTGCTCATTTTCCAGATGTCATTGCCAGTTTAAGTTAGGAAAAAGAAAGAATTAGGTTTATTCTAGATGTGAATAAGTAGCACAAATGGGCAGCAAGAGAGGAGAGGTTAATGGAGAGTTTAATGCTTGAAGGCTTACTGAACACTTTCCAGGAGAAACCTGTCAAACCAGGGCCACATAGGCAGATAACAGATTCACTTACCTTTGTTCTGAGAGCTCACAGACAGATCATGAGGTGTGTACAGGGCACAGCATGACATTTTGTCTTCATCCCAAGTCAGGGAAGCTGAGACTCCATTACCTCTGGTTCAAAGTTTACTGTGGATGTTATATGGCATGCTGGGAGGCCAGAATACTCATTGCTGTGAGAGCTCCCTGCCACCATGGAACTTTGGAACCCAGATGTGTGCATGTGTATATCTAGGTGTTTGGGATAGAGAGTCTATTTAATGAAAGTGATGTTGGAGACCTCACCCTAGCTCCTGGAAAGAAGTGGACTCTAAGAGTGTTGTAGCATTAAAGAATCAGCAGTTGGTCAATGTGACTCTTTTAATTTGATTTAATACCTCATACAAGGCAACACCATGCCAAAGGCACTGAGGTGCCACTGTCCCATCAGGCAGATTTTCGAGGGGCTTGAAAAATCCCTAGGATAGAGAAGCCTGGTGGGCTACAGTCCAAAGGGTCACAAAGAGTTGGACATGACTAAGCACAAGACATACAATTGAGGTGACCACCATTAGTAGTGTCCTCCTGAAGTGACTAGAAAGAGGATGGAGGACTGTGACATGATCACTCTACTCAGCACTCACATGCCTTCCTGTTTTCCTCCACTGGGTTCTGACTTATAAATCCATACTCTTTACCCATGAGGGCTGCTGGACCCACGGATGATGCTGCCTTTGGTGCTTTGGCTTCTGAAGATCAGCACAGACACTCATAGACATTTCCTTTTATTTACTGTGAACAAATAGCATACCCAGAGGAAATGGGACATGCAGTAACAGAGCCCTTAGAGTGACAAATAGAATTTGGGTTACCTTTAGACTAATGTAGGCTTCCCTGGTGGCTCAGAGGGTAAAGCATCTGCCTGTGATGCGGGAGACCCAGGTTCAATCCCTGGGTCGGGAAGATCCCCTGGAGAAGGAAATGGCAACCCACTCCAGTATTCTTGCCTGGAGAATCCCATGGACAGAGGAGCCTGGTGGGCTACAGTCCACAGGGTCGTGAAGAGTCGGACATGACTGAGCGACTACACACACTTTTTAGACTAATGTAGTTGAAGCTCCAGACCTCTTTTCCCTTCAGTGACAGATTTGAATTTTTGCTGTGTTATATCCTAGCTCATGATCTGAGAGATAGCAAGATGTAAAATAGAAGTGAGTGGCTACATCTTTTGGAATAAAGAAACCCTAGAGGGAAAGCAAGTGATTTAAAAGAGAACCAACATTGAAAAATCACAAAATCACACTTGGGCTAGAGATTTATGGCTTTAGAACAAAAGAACAGTGAATATGTGAGTGATTTTATGTTTTTTTTTTAAAGCTACAATTTTAATCAGAGAAACATAAAATAAAAGCATAATGATATGAATTTTACAACCAAATTTATAATAAATTAAAAGTCTGTTAATAAATATTGGTGAAGATGAGGAGTAACAAAACTTTCACACTCTGCTGATACATTGATATGAACTCTTTGGAAAAGCTGAATATGCTTATTCTCTATCATCAAGTAACTTCCTCTCCTACACACATAGCCTAGAAAAATTCTTGAACATGTACAAGAAACATCTACAAGAATGTTTCAGGGAGGGAAACTCAAGAGGAAGGAGACATAGGTATACCCATGGCTGCCTTATGTTGATATATGTCAGAAACCAACACAATATTGCAAAGCAATTATCCTCCAATTAAAAATAAATGTAAATAAAGAAGCAAAATGCTTCACAGCAGATTTATAATGCCAAAACCTGAGAACAAACCACTTATTCATCAATAGGAAAAATTTAAATTATAAAATATGCATACAATGGGATACAATACTGAAAATGAATAAAATACATGCAATGACATAAAAGTATCTCAGAAATATACTGTTAATGGAATAAAGAAAGTCACAGTATTATTCCATCCCTATGAAGTGAAAAACATGCAAATATAAACAATATTTTTTATAAATATATATATACATATATACATACATATGTATGTGATTTTTAAAACTGAAAAGAGCAAGAGGACAGTGAACACAAATTTCAGTGCAGTTCCTTCCTATCATGAGGGTACAGCAGTTTTCAAGTGCACTGGTAATGCTCTATTTCTTAAGATAGCTGGTAGATATATGGTGCTCATTTATTATTTTTTGATATATGACATGGTTATAAACATTTTATACATCAGTTGAGAAGATATATATTTGAGAAGTGGTAGTCAAACTGTGCTTCATTGAACTGCCTAAAAAATGACTATGCTACTGCTAAGTCACTTCAGTCGTGTCTGACTCTGTGCGACCCCACAGATGGCAGCCCACCAGGTTCCCCTGTCCCTGGGATTCTCCAGGCAACAACACTGGAGTGGGTTGCCATTTCCTTCTCCAGTGCATGAAAGTGAAAAGTGAAAGTGAAGTCGCTCAGTCGTGTCCGACTCTTAGCCACCCCATGGACTGCAGCCTACCAGGCTCCTCCATCCATAGGATTCTCCAGGCAAGAGTACTGGAGTGGGGTGCCATATAGGAGGGGGCAAAAGGATGCCAGAGGTGCGGGAGTGTTAAGGAGGAAAGACTTGGGACTCCCCAACTCCGACTTCACTCAGAGCAGCTGCAGCCTTCTGAATGTAGAAAAAGGTTTGAAAACCACTTCAAGCAAATTTGCAAAAAGAAGGGTGTGCACTGAGTCACAAGGTCCCATTGAACACATATATTTGCTTGTACGGCATTAGCTATTTGGCAGAAGGCCAAAGAAATCAAAAGCCTAAGTAGCAATTTGGCATATTTGGTCATGGTAGTTCATCACTCCCTTTGCAAAACTGTTTTATAAATATGAATGAGAATACTTATTCTGTACAGTATGAAATGAAGCTCTCACAGGAAGGGTGAGTCTCACTTTACAGCAGACTCGGTTCCCAAAAGGTGGGTACACATGACATTTCTGTATAACCAGTTGTATCTTTCCACAAACAAATATGACCATTTCTAACATGTTTCTTGTCCATCTTTGAGTAGTCATCACTACTGATTATTTACCTCTTAAAATTTTGTTTTACTAAGGTCTCTCCCCCAAGCTATTAGTACCCTATAAACATACAAATATACCAAGAGAATATAATATTTAAAGAAACAAAATGAGAAATTGAGGGATATGGGAAGGCATTTTATAATGTTATTAATCATGTCCTTAATTCATCGGGGCTTTTAACTTTGAACTTTCATGTATAAAATAAATGCTCTTATATACAAATACCACTATAAAGGATTCTGTATAAAAAGGATTTCCAAGTCCTACTGGATGATCTTCTATTCAGTAAAGGAGCCACTTTATATTGTGCATCACAAACTAATGTACCAATCGTGCGGGGAGATTCAGCAGTGTGTGACAAGATTTGGTACATATCCTGCAACAAATTCCTGGCACTTCACT
This sequence comes from Cervus canadensis, assembly GCF_019320065.1. Lineage (NCBI taxonomy): Eukaryota > Metazoa > Chordata > Mammalia > Artiodactyla > Cervidae > Cervus > Cervus canadensis. Next base: position 21,296,979 of record NC_057393.1, read on the forward strand.
ATTACTCAAAGACATTAGGGGCAGGGAAAGATTCAAGTGACTTAATTAAGTAATCAAAAGCAGTATTTTTATTAAAACAAACATTCATAAAAAGAAATCTATATTCATATAGTATTCTTATAATTTTAAAGTACAACTATTCAAAGAAATATCTTACTTTCAAAAGTACTTAGAACTCTGCCCCTCTTACCCTCACAGTTAAAAGTTTACTCTTCTCTCCCACTATGGGTACACTGTCAGAAAAGTTTGAGAAGCTAAATCTACAGCATCTAGGCTTCTGCCTTCAGGTACTACTGCGCTTGTGCATGCTGATTTTGTGTTTTGAACTCTCCAGGATGCATGTGTATTAAATTTCCACTCTCTTCTTAGGGTCATGCAAATCCAAGAGCTTCTTGTCAGAGTGGACAAAAAAGTGATAGGGAAGAAATAAAGAGAAATAAAGAAGAAATAAAAAGAAATAAAGTGATGTGGGACACATTTTCCTGCACAAGTAGATGACTTTTTCTGGGTAATATTGATTAGCAGATAGAGAAGACTTAATGTCATAATCAAGTCACAGAAGCTCAGAAACTAACCATGGAACATCCTAAAGCTGGTGATTGAAGTCTGTTAGTTGTGTTTCACATTGCCTTTTGGACATAACTTGTCCCAGGCCACATGGACATATTTATGTTCATAAGGGGTGTGATTGATGGAATAGTTCATGTACTATTATGTGTGTACAGAGTGTGCTGTCTTAACTCATATATAAAAGCCCTTTCCAATGGTTTTTACAATTAGGTATTATTATGGCAATGTATTTTTTTAAATGTGATATTTACTCAATATTATAATTAATATATAAGCCCTCTCCAGATGAAATCAGAGAAGTTTTTATATAGAGACATATTTATAGCTCCTGTATAAGGCACACCATCATATAGGTAGTAAATGTTTATATTTTTATGGAAATATTGATCTACATGCTGTAGTCAGTTTTATATTCATATTTCCTTTTCTTTCATCATCTCCAAAACAAATTTCTTACACCTTTCCTTCAATGATATGATTTTTGCTCCTTTGGCCATTTGAAAAGACTGTTTAATTTTTCTTTAGTTCATCAAACAGACCAATACTCCTAGGCTGGTCATTCTGAAGTTTCTTTGTGTTGTACAGTCTTACACTTTTTGTGTGGTGAGGAAATTTTAAACACTATTATTTTCTGAATGGGCTTTTATTATAGGGATCACAGAGTAATAGAAATAAAGATGAGTCAGAAAGCAAATGCATCTGTCCATTGGATGGAGGGGTAAGATGAAGAGGCTTCAGGAACATTAGGAAGCTGGTTATGAGCCAGAGGGAGAGTTTTAGGAGGAGGCCACATTAGTCAAACAGCAGGAGACCCTTGCTTCCATTGGGTTTGCATTTAGAGCTAAAGGCATTTCTTTGCTTACACAGTGACAAGAGGCAGGGATGGGAGAACAAGAGCATGGACATCCACACATCCATAACTACTGTTTACAAAGCAAATGGTGTGTCCCAGGCCCCTGCTAAGCCTTGTTCAAGCCTAGTGTTTTTTAATATTCCCACCACCCTAGGAGGTGGGTACTGTTGTCACTTATGCCCTAGAGATGAAGAAACTGAAGCTTAGAGAAATTGTCAGTGCATCAATTTCACATCTCCACAATGGCCTGGGTGAGGTTTGGTTTTATGTGATCAGAAAGACCTTAATTCTAATGATGTATATCTAAGAGATTATTATTATTGAGCTAAATGCTTGGAGTTGGAACGCCTCAGTGCCTTTTGATCTTTATAGGGTGAAGGCTTTCTGCAGGGAGCAAAAAGCAATGTTTTGGTCTTTGAGAGCCTCTGCTTGTCGTTAGCTGAGTACCCACACAATAAACTGAGCATCCTTCAGGTGAACCTTGGCTTTAAAATTTAGAGATGTGTGCAATAATGAGAGAGCCATGGATTTTAAAAAAATCAGCAGTTTTGAAAGAGAGAAGAAAGTTTATAAAGATAGCTCTATTAAAGACATCAAAATGTCTCTTGCTTATGGTTAAAAAACTTATAGTATGCCAGAACACTATAATATTACAAATGACTCTCAGTAGTCATCCACTTTCTTTTTTTTTATATTATGCCTGGGGATTTAATATTTGATCATTTTCCTTTTAATGGCCTTAAATAAATGGATAGGATTGAGAGCCACAATACCTGAAGATGTAAAATTTAAAAAGAGAGAGGTAAGTTTAGGGTCTAGAGATTTTTTTTCTTTGTTTCCCATGCATACTACATCATCTAAGTCAATCTGCCAGAAAAGAGATTTATAGTTGAGGATGAGGAATACTGTCAAGAAAGTAAATGTGCCCATGAATCCAATTTGGAAAATGAAAAGTACAAAAGAGGAGAGGTTTCCAAAGGGAAGCCCCTCTCCAGAGTGTGTGTTTGTAAGTCAGTGTGTATTTGGGGTCAGGTTTATCCAGCACACACTTAACTGAACTGATAGAGATATCTTCTTCAAAGATAATCATGTGTAAATCTCTGGGTGGTGGAATAAGGATTATGGATCATATTTTCTATTCCCCTTTCCTTTCTTGAGATTCTTATCATCAATCACCTCCAATAACTAGATCATTGAGTCTCAAAATCCTCCAGGTGATTCTAATGGATGGTCTTTGAACCATATTTTGAAGACACTGAAATCAAATCACATCGTTTTGATTTCCCTACTTCCTCCTTAGTCTCAGAGCAGCAGTTATAATTTAATTTGCCCATCTAGGAAAAGTCTGTGCTCAGCAGAGCGACTTCTGCTAGGTGGCTTGGAGAGGTGTCACTTTCCTTCACATGGGGACTCATGAGGAGTGATTTGGGACTGTCACTAAGACTGTTATTAGAGGTTGGAAGCTGTCAGAATATTTAAAGAAGTCTCTGCAACCCCAAGAATATAGGGATAGGTCCTTTCTTACTGGTCTGAGAACTCAATCAAACCAAGGTAGAGACACGATCCTGTATTCCTGTTGGGATCACAGGAGACAGGAATTGAGGGAGCAGATGGCAGCGGGCCTAAAACCAGAATTGGGAAAAACCAGTTGCAACACAGTATAAATTATTATTGGGCTCTCATTATAACTGCATAGCTTTGAGTAGGCCTGATAGCTGTTTGAAAGGGACTGCTCCTTCATGTATTTCTAAGTCTGCTCCAAATTTAAATGAATGTTCCCTATATAAATTGTGGGAATTTCTTCAATAAATTATAGTTACTTACTTGACAAGTTCTGCATATATGAGCAAATGCATGACTAAAGTTGCATTTTCTTACATTAAACATATATTAATCAAGACTTTACTCTGTGCCAGGTACCACATTAGGCAAGTTTGTATGCATCATTTCACTTATTATTGATAGAAATGCTAGGAGGTGTGTGCTCTTTTTATCACTGTTTTACAGATGAGGGAGAATGAGAGCTGGAGAAGTTATCTGTGTTCACATTCACACCGCTGCTAATTGAGGGAGCTGAGGCCTGGCATTCAGGCCTATATAGCTGCCTCCATTATAGATCTGAGAGACTGGGGACTCTAGGACCACAGATTCTGTATCAGGTGGTCAGCTCTCACTTCCAGGGCCCAGCCTGCCTCTCTAGACGTTCAGTAACCAGAGGCTTTGACCAGGCTGAATGCTGGGCTATCTGATTAATTTATGAAGCTTGATTCCTCCCATCTGAATATGTGGAAGACTCACATCAGGACTAAGCTCTGGATTATTTTCCTATCCTCCATCTCCCCACATCTTCGTAAATTGGGTGTAATACTCTCATATCCCACTCCAAGTATCAGCATCTTCTAATTTGGTATGGCGAGCTTTCCTGGGGGCCTCAGTTTACCAGAAAACACCAGTACTGCCTATTTAACGTCATTTAAATACATAAAAACATAAGCCCCTACCACATCATTCATTCGTTGTGGTGGCCGTGCTTCTCCTGGGGGAATCATGTAACTAGGAAGTGCTGCTACAGGGTTTCCTCAGAGTGGAGTCTGTCAACCACCTGTGTAAATCCCATTAGGGCACTTTATCAAAGTGCAAGTTCCTGGGCTCCACCCACAGAGATTTTGATTCAACAGGTCAGGGGTGAGATGCAGGAATCATTTTAAAATAAGTGTCCCAGGGACTTCTGATTCAGACATTTTGATACTGCATCTTGAGAAACACGGGTACTTACAGATAAATTCACCATAAACGTGGCCTCTGACCTTTTCATAAATGTTCACATTAAAAAAAATATACAGAGAGGATGTTATCATGGTATATAAATAATCAAACTGAAAGGATTTATAACAATTATATTCATTTTCATCCTTTTTAAAAGTCTCATTTTACCTTCTAGTTTTGGTCTTATCCTCCTTGCAGTTGCACATACCTTGCATGGCCTCTGTTTATTATTGGATCCTCACAAGATCCTATCTAAGAGAGCTCATTTTCAGCAGAGGCTGCAGAAACACAGAGACATTGGGTAACTTGTCTAAGTGACTTATGTTAAGAGCTATGGACCTCAGTTCTGCTTTCAGATGTACTTTGTGTATCTGCTTTGATACACCATCTGCCTTAAAGCTTGGTCATGTTTGTCCATGGTGGACAGAGACCTTCAGAAACTGCTTGAACTTTTTCCTGCTCCCAGGCATCTAAAACAATTCAGCTAAAGTAGGATGTAACTTTTAGGCTCCTTGAGACAGGGCCTTACATTCAGGTGGCTCCAGAGACATGCCTCTGCAGGTGACGAGTCTGTTCTCTGACATCTCCAGCCAAATCCAAGGCAGCTCAGGTTTAGGTGTCCCTGAGGTCCTTCTAGAGTAACTAGATTTCTTCCCATATGGGTAATAAAATTGCTCCTTTCCCCTGTGAAGGTTGGCCTTGATTTTCACCCCTCTGCTGGGTAGAAGGTCATACTTGTGGCCAGTTGTTGATAGAGCTGGGTCTAGGATGTACATCTTTTGAGGTACCTTGTGAGTTGGAAAAAAAAAAACCCTAGCAAGAATCAGAAGACCTAGCTTTGCATTCTGCATCTGCTTTTGTGACCTTAGACTTAACCTCTGTGAGCTTTGGTTTCTTCATCTATGAAATGAGGATTATTATAAATAATTCACAGGGCAGTTGTTTGTATTAAAGGTATATGTTATGAAGCAGCAGTGGGCCTTGTTGATCAGAGTGGATGTTCAGGGAATGCTGGTTCCCTCACTCTATCTCCTTTGGGGCATGGCTCTTCCCTCCTCAGGTTTTGTCTGGGAGCAAAGATCCTTTCTCTACAACCACTGTTATATAATGTCTCCTTAGAGATGGTAACAGCTATAAAGTGGCATCTTAAGTCTTTGACATTAGCAGGTAATTCTATTTTAATTTTAAGGACATCCATGGAGTCAGTAAGAATTCTTCTGAAATACCTTTCTGAACACCCAAAGAAATAGTAGATATCATGTCCAGATACCACCTTTGGTCCTGACCATCTCTCTCACTGTCCCTAGTGGTCCAAGTAAGCCTCACCTCTCAGAAATCCAGGCCTAGAAACTTTCTGAACTGTCTCCTGGGATGGTGCTCATCTGGGCCAAATCCAGCCTGGGCCTCAAAGACTGGCTTTTTCCTCCAAGAAGAATGTGCCTCTACCGAAGAAGGTGCCCCTGACACAGGAAGAGGCATAGGGGTCCTACTAACAAAATCCAACAGCGTGTTGATGCTGCACCAGAGAGAATTTCTCAGTTGGTGAGGGAGATGGTGGTGGTGCCAAGTCTGCAAGGCTGGCTTGGGGTGCTGAGCCTTTTCATGGCCAAAATCAAAGAAGAAGGGCAAGTATTCTTCTAACTGTATTTCAGGAACCCTCTTATGGAACAAATATCCTTACAATGAAAGTAGAACTGGCTGCTAATGTCTAAGATTAAACTCCATCTCTCTTGAATCTGTGATATTAAAGCTATTTGGCTCTGCTTTTAAGATCAGCATAGATTACAGTATTTCTGTGGGTGTTTGCTTTCTTGGGGCTTTTTGAGTCTAAGAAGGTCATTAGTAGAAGCACTTTACAGTCAAATCATTTACTTCCCATCACTCAAAAATAGGACTAGAGGAAATAAAAACATCGTATCATTTGTTCTGTTTCGAAACTGAACTGACAGAAGTTCTGTTTTGAAACAGAAGTTCCACGACAAGAAAGGCTACTGTGGGATTCAGTTGCAGAGAAACGGCAGGGCCTGAAGATTAGAGGTGGCTCCTCTCACACTATAGCTCTGAGGCTGGCATTTTCTGACTGCTCTCTGCTCAGGGAAGGGACAATATACAGCCACAAACACCCACGCCACTTGTCAAAGGGCAGAAATCCCAAGCAAGAGGCTTGTGTTGCTGTATATTCATAGATGCAAATCAGGCCTCAGGATTATAGCTCTTGACTCTGATATTTTGAGCTTCTTTCAAGTTTCTGCAGGTTATATTAGCTAAGAAAGAGACTGCAAACAGACGGTGAACACCTTTGCATTCTGCATCTGGTTTTGTGACCTTTCTTCCTGCTTATTTGAGAGATGGATATTTCTGAGACAGAAGTCCCCACATGCAGCCTTTTTGGTCTGGGTTTCAGCAGTGGAGGGAAGCTGAGTGGGACTCTCAGTGAGTCACTAGTACCCCTGGATAGTAAGAGCTGGAGTATGCTAATCTTATTCATTAATAAATCTCCAGCTACTAAAACAGTGCCTGGCACATACTACATGCTCAGTAAATACATATTGATTGAATATTTCACTAGTTATAATGCTTAATGGTTTTCTGTCATTTACTGTGGGCTCCTCTAATACTGTATTAGCTTTGTCCCTACAGCTATACTATAAACTTCTCAAGTGAAAGTGAAGTGTCTCAGTTGTGTCCGACTCTTTGCGACCCCATGGAGCCCACTAGGCTCCTCTGTCTATGGGATTTTTCCAGGCAAGAGTACTAGAGTGGGTTGCCATTTCCTTCTCCAGGTAATCTTCCCAACACAGGGATCAAACCCAGGTCTCCCTTGTTGCAGGCAGGCACTTTACTGTCTGAGCCACCAGGGAATGTCTTAAATTTCTCAAAGACAGGGACAAATAGAAATATTAATAACAGGAATTACCATTATTGAGTACATACCCCTGGTAACAGACCCTATGAGAGACATAGCATACATCTAATTTCATTTACTCTTCTCCACAACTCCATGAAACAGATGCTTATCACCATTTGGTGGATGAATATTCAGGCTCAGAGAGGTTAAGTAACTTGCCCATGTTTACACAGCTCATCCAAGGCAGAACTTGCATTCAGATCTGTGTATGATTGAGTTTGAAGTGCAGGTTCATAATTTCCAAGCCACACTGATGAATCTTCTCTAGCACATGTAGAGGTTTACAGAGTTAAACACATTGCAAATTTTAGACATGAGCCAAACTTGGCACGGCTGGCTTAGGCAAAGACCTGACTTGGAGGAATTTGCTTTCCTCTTCCCCTAGTTTCCATTTCAAGTATCTGTAGTGGTATTCTAGGGCAGTCCTGTCTCTCTACTGCCAAACCCCATTCAAGTCTGTCCATCCTAGTAAGTATCCCATGCTTGGACTTCCCCAGACCTCATCATGAAAATCTGCTTGTTTTAGTTTATTTTGTTAGCTGGTATTTTTTAATGCTTTTGATGAGTAGATAACATGCTGAGCTCTTTTTAGTAGGCTGTCTCATAATCCTGACAATGACCCTATGAGTTAGGTCCTGTTAATATCCTAATTTTAAACATGTGGAAACTGAGCCACAGGAAGGTTAAGCAACAGGCAGCATGGCCAAGGTCATGGAAAATGACCTATCCCACTGTGTTCATCCACTTGCTCTGTGCTCTTCAGGCAGTGACTAAATGGGCTACTATCCCACCCAGACCTTCCTGTCATGACTTTCAAAGCTATGCTTTCCCCCTCACCACCACTGTCTCTCTTACTGTTCCTCATGTCAACTGTTTGCAGAAAGCAGAACCCTAAGGCTCAAAGAGCTCCAGTGACAACTTTCTGATGCAGTGACAATTTTCTGATGAAGGGACTTTATCCCAGACTCCTTAGGGCGTCCTCTCTTTTTACTACAACTGACCTATCTCTCCAGGCAACGTATTTACTCTGAATCGAAGCCTTTTATTAACTACATGAGTAAAGGTGGAAGTGGAAGACCCCATTGTGGGATTGTAAGGGGCTTCTGTAAGGCTCACAGACTATCTTTGTGTTCTCCAGGTTTGTTGCCAAGGCTGCCTTCTTTGTTTAGCTGGAAACTAACTTCTCTTTCATCCACATTGTTTTGATAGAGGATTGGAGTCTTGTCAGAAGTGGGTTAAATGTGCAGTGTTGTGGGGACCTAGGGAGTTTGGATATAGCAGCTCCTCGTTCTTGTAATGAAGTATTTGTGTGAGGTTTAACATTTTCCCTAGTTTCATTTCACTGTCTTTTTTTGTGTGTGTGTGCTGTGTAAAATTAAACTCCTTTTATTAAAAGTATCTAGTGTAGTATGATTCTTTCTTCATAAAATTATTTTGTCTATCTACCCAACCTTTTATTTATTTATTCTTCAACTATGAAAGTGTGGGAAAAATATGATTACCACCAAATGATACACTCCCTCCTTCCCCCAACTACACATGCAGTATTTTCAGTAATCTTTTTGCTCTTTTCCTGTACTTTTCTGTTTTGCTCTTTTTTCTATTAATAGTTTTAATATATTTTATTTTAAAATGTTATAATTCTTTTTATTTATTTATTGAAAGGGGAAACAAGATTAAGACTTTTTTCAGGGGGAGGAGGCTAACTATCAGAGAGGTTTCTTGCTTCTTAAGAGAGTTCCCAAGGTGTGAAACCTAACCTGAATCACTCCCTGACTCAGCAGCCCGTCTGACACTTAGAATGATCCTGTATTCTTGTTTGCTTAGGACAGTTCCAGTTTATGCCTCTTGTCTCTCTGGTAATTAGTATCAGTGTTTTCTTTCACTCTCAACAATGTATTGTCTTGAACAATAAATCACATGGTCATTCTACTTAGACCAAAGCACGTGTCTCCAAAGTAGGGGCTCAGGCCTCCTATCTTATGTTTAAGGAGCCTGAGATCCGAGAGTCTCTCTGGACATAAGGTGTGGCCCTCGCAGTCAAATCTTGGGCACAAAATAGGAGAGAAGCTGCCTCTAAATGCAGTTGCCTGTTGATGCTGAGAAGGAATCCTGCAGTGCTTCCCCTAGAGGTTATATGTGGGCAGAATGGCAAATGATTGTCACTCAACTGTGTTAGCTGTTTGTTGTAACCTCCCCCTGTAACTAGGACTATAACTGCAGTGTAAGAATGCAGTGGTTCTGCAGAGATGTTCCCTCAGGAGCACAACAATAAGATAGACTCATCTCTCCCTCTTTTTGTTGTGAGAGTTGGACTATAAAGAAGCTGAGCACCAAAGAATTGATGCTTTTGAACTGTGGTGTTGGAGAAGACTCTTGAGAGTCCCTTGGACTGCAAGGAGATCCAACCAGTCCATCCTAAAGGAAATCAGTCCTGAATATTCATTGGAAGGACTGATGCTGAAGCTAAAACTCCAATACTTTGGCCACCTGATGCAAAGAACTGACTCATTGGAAAAGACCCTGATGCTGGGAAAGATTGAAGGCAGGAGGAGAAGGGGATGACAGAGGATGAGATGGTTGGATGGCATCACTGATTCAATGTTCATGAGTCTGAGTAAACTAGGCAGTTGGTGATGGACAGGGAGGCCTGGTGTGCTGCAGTCCATGGGATTGCAAAGAGTTGGACACGACTGACTGACTGAACTGACTGACTGATATCTCCCTGTTTGTTTAAACATGCTCACAGCACATACCCTACCACCTGAGTTGGAAAGCAAGAGCTGTCACTGCTGCTCTAAGGGACCTCAGGTCTGGCTCCTAGAAGGAGCTTTCCTGTTCTTGAAACCTTCAGTGACAGAGAACAAGGACAGATTCTGAGAAGAGGCACCCTGAGCTCTAGGGAGGGGCCCTCTAACCTGTTCTTTCACAGGTCTCTTGAGTAAAACTGTGGCTCTTCATGAAGTCCTCTCTTTTTGCCTTCTATCTTCCCTTCCTTCCTTCTTTATACCCTTCCTTCATCCCTCCCTTTCTCCTTTCCTTCTTTATAGTCATTCACTACTAATATTAATAAACAATTGTCAAAATAATCTTAAGAGTACTTCTTCCTTTCCATTCACTTCATTTACTTTAGAGACAGGGAAAACTAGCCTAAGTAATGTTAACTGACCTGGGAACTTCAGATGCTCATAGAGCTGGGATATAAACCAGGTCTGTCTGACCCTGAAGTGTACTAAAACTTTTGACTGTTATGTACTACTATTTCTCATGTGGAGAAAGTCACAGACTAAAACTGCATCACCTTGCAGAGTTAAGGGCAAGCATGCATGGTGTGGGGGTCTTTGTCCTAGTTCACCGGCGCTCTATGAAAACTGACTGTCTTTGCAGGCTGATGGCAATAAGGATACTCTAGGAGATGCAGTAAAGGACCAGGGTTGCTGTGTGGTCCTAGCAATGTTGGGTTGACCATTTGTGAAACTATTGATGTCAGTGTATTAACTATTTCTGGGTAGATTATTCAGTATTTAAAGTAAAGTTCAGGAGCAAAAAGGTGCTCTTTGGCAAAGCAACTTTATAGCTGTAGAGAAAAATGATTCCCCTTTGTCATTAATTCCAGTACGTTTCTTCAGGACCTTAATTTGGACTCAGGGCTTCCCCATTAGCTTATAAATGGGATTAATGACTTGGTTCCAGCAGAGAACATAAGGTACTTAAGGAACTGTTTCGGCCAGATGATGCATTATTATTGCTAGAAAAAGGTGGGAATAGTAGCAGTTTTATGGCCCTTTATTTGCAGAAATTATTCCAATGGCTTATTCACACATATTATAATCCCAAGGGTCATTTGGTTCTCCCTCATTTGTCAGGCTTGTATATATTTGGACATTGAAATTTTGTGATACTAATGACATGTCCGTGGAAGCCTGCAACTGCCTGTTCTGTGTGGTGCATTGACCCCTTGCCTTTCCTGCTGAGAATCCTCATCAAGTCTCCTCTCCCTCCAAAGGCCTCTTAAGGGATATGCGGGTTCAGGGTCCCTAGAATCAGTTGTTTTCTGTTGGTGGAGAGTTTAATATGCATTTTCTGGCTAACTAAGGGACCTTGTATGTGGACAGCTTCCCCTCCACACAGCAGGAAATGAAAACTCAGCAGGAGGTGACCTTTATTTCTAGTTACAAAATTTTAAATACTATTTTTGCCCTATTTCTGTAGATTTTTAATGCATCAAAATAGGTTTAGGTGCTCTTTTGAGTATTTGATTTTTTCAAATTTATTTTATTGAAGTATTGTTGACTTACAATTTTTAAATTTCTACCGTACAAAGTGATTCAGTTATATATATATATACATATGTATAATTATTTTTCATATTATTTTCCATTATGATTTGTCATAGTATATTCAATATAGTTCCCTGTGCTATACAGTGGGACCTTGTTTATCCATTCTGTGTATAATAATTTGCATCTGCTAATTCCAAAGTCCCAATCCATCCCTCCCTTAATGCCCTTTCCCCTTGGCAACCACAAGTCTATACTCTATGTCTATGAATCTATTCCTGTTTCACAGAAAAGTTCATTTGTGTCATATTTAATATTCTAGATTCCACATATAAGTGATATCATATCATAGTTGTCTTTTTCTTTCTGACTTACTTCACTGAGTTTGATAACCTCTAGGTCCATCCATGTTGCTGCAAATGGCATTATTTCATTCTTCTTCATGGACGAATAGTGTTCCATTATATTTATGTACCAATAATGTTTCTCTGTTTACCTGTTGATGGGCATTTAGGATGTTTCCATGTCTCGACAAATGAGAATGGTGCTGCTATGAACATAGAGGGGCACATTTCCTTTTGAAGTATAGTTTTGTCCAAATATATGCCCAGAAGTAGGATTGTTGGATCAGGTGAGTATTTGATTTTTAACTGACCATAGTCACAGAGTTCAGCCTGGGCAACTCGGGGTAGATACTGGTTTGCTACTGATGATGGTTCCCACTCCTTGTCATTGTAAGGTCATAACAAGTTAGAGGACAACAACAACAATAACAACAACAATAAGACATTTATGGAGTACTGAAATGTCAAAAACTTAGCTAAATATCATAAATGCATCATCACATTTACCCCTCATGGCAACACTATGAAATAGATCCTATTTTATTGCCATCTTATATAGGATGGAGTTGACAGAGTGTTAATTGGCCTATTCAGCCAGCAATCAACCCAGCATTCAAAACAAGCTAACTCCACTTGTTGCCACGTGCGTGCATATACATGTGTGCTCAGTCATGTCCAACTCTTTGTGACCCCGTGCACTGTAGCCTGCCAGGCTCCTCTGTCCTTGGGATTTCCTGGGACAGAATATTGGAGGGGGTTGTCATTTCCTTCTCCAGGGGATCTTTCCAAGCCAGGGATTGAACCCATATCTCCTGCATTGCAGGCAGATTCTACTTGTTGGCACACTGCACCTTAAATCTATTGAATGTCACAGTCTAAGAATAGTTCTGTGCTAGATTTGAAAACAGTTGTCTATAGGTTAGTTCAACATATAGGTTCTTTAGGGATCTTCTGTGCACTCAAGTTACCTATATAAACAGAGCTAAAATCCAGAGAATGTCCTCAAGACCAGCAGGTAGGTCTGGCCCAGGTGCTTATCAAATTCTTGATTTTGTCCTGGGTCCTGGTATGTGTGAGATTTTGTGTGCACTATTTAAGAGTGAAGTCTGTTTCTCCAAGACCCACAGGGTTTCTGAAATTAAGCCCTGCTGGCCTTCAAAGCCAAATGTTTAGGGACTTGTCTTCCTGGTGCAGGAACCCTGGACTGGGGAACCTGATGTGGGATTCAGAACTCTTACTCCTGTGGGAAAACCTCTGTAATATAATTATTCTCCATTTGTGAATTACCCACTGGAGAGTATGGGACTTCATTATATCACAAGTCTGATCCTCCTACCCATCTCTTTGAGGTTCTGTATGTCTCTGCTGCTGCTGCTGCTAAGTCGCTTCAGTCGTGTGCGACTCTGTGCGACCCCATAGATGGCAGTGCACCAGGCTCCCCTGTCGCTCAGATTCTCCAGGCAAGAACACTGGAGTGGGTTGCTATTTCCTTCTCCAATGTATGAAAGTGAAAAGTGAAAGGGAAGTCGTTCAGTCGTGTCCGACTCTTTTTTTTCTTTTCTTTTCTTTTATTTATTTATTTTTTCAGTGGGTTTTGTCATACATTGATATGAATCAGCCATAGATTTACACGTATTCCCCATCCCGATCCCCCCTCCCACCTCCCTCTCCACCCGATTCCTCTGGGTCTTCCCAGTGCACCAGGCCCGAGCACTTGTCTCATGCATCCCACCTGGGCTGGTGATCTGTTTCACCATAGATAGTATACATGCTCTTCTTTTGAAACATCCCACCCTCACCTTCTCCCACAGAGTTCAAAAGTCTGTTCTGTACTCCTGTGTCTCTTTTTCTGTTTTGCATATAGGGTTGTCGTTACCATCTTTCTAAATTCCATATATATATGTGTTAGTATGCTGTAGTGTTCTTTATCTTTCTGGCTTACTTCACTCTGTATAATGGGCTCCAGTTTCATCCATCTCATTAGAACTGGTTCAAATGAATTCTTTTTAACGGCTGAGTGATATTCCATGGTGTATATATACCACAGCTTCCTTATCCATTCATCTGCTGATGGGCATCTAGGTTGCTTCCATGTCCTGGCTATTATAAACAGTGCTGCGATGAACATTGGGGTGCACGTGTCTCTTTCAGATCTGGTTTCCTCAGTGTGTATGCCCAGAAGTGGGATTGCTGGGTCATATGGCAGTTCTATTTCCAGTTTTTTAAGAAATCTCCACACTGTTTTCCATAGCGGCTGTACTAGTTTGCATTCCCACCAACAGTGTAAGAGGGTTCCCTTTTCTCCACACCCTCTCCAGCATTTATTGCTTGTAGACTTTTGGATAGCAGCCATCCTGACTGGCGTGTAATGGTACCTCATTGTGGTTTTGATTTGCATTTCTCTGATAATGAGTGATGTTGAGCATCTTTTCATGTGTTTGTTAGCCATCTGTATGTCTTCTTTGGAGAAATGTCTGTTTAGTTCTTTGGCCCATTTTTTGATTGGGTCATTTATTTTTCTGGAATTGAGCTGCAGGAGTTGCTTGTATATTTTTGAGATTAATCCTTTGTCTGTTTCTTCGTTTGCTATCATTTTCTCCCAATCTGAGGGCTGTCTTTTCACCTTACTTATAGTTTCCTTTGTTGTGCAAAAGCTTTTAAGTTTCATTAGTTCCCATTTGTTTAGTTTTGCTTTTATTTCCAATATTCTGGGAGGTGGGTCATAGAGGATCTTGCTGTGATTTATGTCGGAGAGTGTTTTGCCTATGTTCTCCTCTAGGAGTTTTATAGTTTCTGGTCTTACATTTAGATCTTTAATCCATTTTGAGTTTATTTTTGTGTATGGTGTTAGAAAGTGTTCTAGTTTCATTCTTTTACAAGTGGTTGACCAGTTTTCCCAGCACCACTTGTTAAAGAGGTTGTCTTTTTTCCATTGTATATCCTTGCCTCCTTTGTCAAAGATAAGGTGTCCATAAGTCGTGGATTTATCTCTGGGCTTTCTATTCTGTTCCATTGATCTAAGTTTCTGTCTGTGCCGTACCATACTGTTTTGATGACTGTGGATTTGTAGTATAGTCTGAGTCAGGCAGGTTGATTCTCCAGTTCATTCTTCTTTCTCAAGATTACTTTGGCTATTCGAGGTTTTTGTATTTCCATACAAATTGTGAAATTCTTTGTTCTAGTTCTGTTGAAAAATACCGTTGGTAGCTTGATAGGGATTGCATTGAATCTATAGATTGCTTTTGGGTAGAATAGCCATTTTGACAATATTGATTCTTCCAATCCATGAAGCATGGTATGTTTCTCCATCTGTTTGTGTCCTCTTTGATTTCTTTCATCAGTGTTTTATAGTTTTCTATGTATAGGTCTTTTGTTTCTTTAGGTAGATATACTCCTAAGTATTTTATTCTTTTTGTTGCAATGGTGAATGGTATTGTTTCCTTAATTTCTCTTTCTGTTTTTTCATTGTTAGTATATAGGAATGCAAGGGATTTCTGTGTGTTAATTTTATATCCTGCAACTTTACTATATTCATTGATTAGTTCTAGTAATTTTCTGGTAGAGTCTTTAGGGTTTTCTATCTAGAGGATCATGTCATCTGCAAACAGCCAGAGTTTCACTTCTTCTTTTCCTATCTGGATTCCTTTTACTTCTTTTTCTGCTCTGATTGCTGTGGCCAAAACTTCCAACACTATGTTGAATAGTAGTGGTGAGAGTGGGCACCCTTGTCTTGTTCCTGATTTAAGGGGAAATGCTTTCAATTTTTCACCATTGAGGGTGATGCTTGCTGTGGGTTTGTCATATATAGCTTTTATTATGTTAAGGTATGTTCCTTCTATTCCTGCTTTCTGGAGAGTTTTAATCATGAATGGGTGTTGAATTTTGTCAAAGGACTCTTCACGATCCCATGGACTACAGCCTCCCAGGCTCCTCCATCCATGGGATTTTCCAGGCAAGAGCACTGGAGTGGGGTGCCATTGCCTTCTCCGCCTTATGTCTTTAGTTGTATATATTTTCTGGTAAGTTCTGGTCTTTTTCATCGATGGTTCTGAAAACAAACATGAGTGTGCTCATGCAAGGAGGTGAGCTTCTTTCTACTCTTCCCTCTTAGCCAATCTCTAGCTCTGAATCTTAAGATTCATGCAGCTGCATGTAATTGGCTGAATCAATAACTCTGCATTGCAGTGTACTTGTCAGCAGCAAAGAGCGCACTTTCTGTGCCTGGTGTTCCAGTTGTGATGTTTGTCTAAGGTTGGTCTCCCCACCTCGGCTACCTAAGGGCATCTATCTCTTGAGTCTTCAGACTCAAACCTAGTTGGGAGCAAAAAGGCAGCTCTTGAGTATTATTCTCTGCCTGGATCTTCATTGAACTCCAGTTCTTAGCCACATCAAAGATAAGCTGAAATTTTGTTTTTTTTTCCCCCCATCTCAGCTCCAGTTTGGTTTTCAAGAAAAAAGAATATTTGGTGTCTTTCTTCTCTACTCTGATCCCTAAATTTTTATTGGAAGTGATGGGCAACATGATATGCCTAACATAAATTCTGAAAATTGACCCCTTTAGAAGAGTAAAATATAACTATTTGACCCATATAAATCAACTATAATCCAATAAAAGTTAATTAAAAAGATAACCATATGGCTCACTGGTCTTTTCTGGCAATCAGTTTACTTGAGGAAATTTGATAAGGGTTAAAAATATAATTGACTTGGCTGACATCTTTGCATTCCTGTATTCATACTTTGCACTCTCCTGGCCAAAACAGTACTCTGTAGGGAGAAAAAAAATGGTATCTTCTATTTGCCAAAGTACAAAGTCTGTTCTATTAAAGTTTTTCAATGGAAAAAACCCTCAAGAACAGATTTTCACAATTTTGGGTGAGTGAATTATATGAAACCCCTTTATTTCTGACTACTTCCCCTTCCTCCCTTCTCAAGTCAGGTGACTCTGTTCTAGTGCTGCCAAAGTAGATGACATGAAAAGGGAGATGGCCGATCCCCATTCCGAATATATGAAGCTTCTCTGACTCTACACCCATGTGCCATGACTTGGGTCTGGGCAGGAGCATGAGGCTTATCTACATCTCCCACCTATCACATTCACACAGCTATGTGTATGCGTGCACAAATGTTCATGCTCTTGAAAGGTCCAAACATTTTCTTATCGACATTTGAGTTAGAAAAAGAAATGACTCAGAGAAAGGGGTCAGTATTTTCTGCTTTCTCCAACATACTGTCTTTAATGTGTCTCTTTTCTATATTCCTATTTTTCTAATGTATGGTAGAAAAAGCATTTAGAGCAAAAGGTGTAAGTGTCAGATCTGGCTGTGCTAATTACCAGCTAAGCTAAGACCTAAATTATCTTCCTTCTTAATCTCAGTTTCTTTGTTTGTATAATGGAATGGTCATCATAATGCCAACCTGACATTTTGATGTTATTCAAAAGAATCTTAGGTTTGTGTAAAATATACAGGAATGTTTTTGGACCAGTGAACTCTTGGTACTCCTGTGCATGTAATGGGATGGTCATTCAACAAAGAACTCAGGTTTTCTGACATAAGTTTCCTGGACTCTATTAATCTTGCACTGGTGGATTGATGTAAGGATACATTAACACACACCAGTGTGGGCTTTAGATTGAGACAATCTTGGTTCTTAGCACCATCGCCATATGGCCTCAAATAATTTTACCACTGAGAGCCTCAGTTTTCTTCACCTGTAAGAGGGTAATGTAGAGTAATATTAATATCATTCCACAAAGTTATTAAGAGATTTTAAATAGGATATAACATGCTGCCATGCTTGACACAAAGTGCATACCCCAAACTGTAGTTATCAGAGTGCTAATACTGTTATCATTATAACAATCTTTGAATTAAAGTTGTTGCAAAAAAGTTTTCTCACAGGACATTCAGGTGATACCAATCTTTCAGGCAGCTCTTCATGATCCTTCTCTGCTTTAGTTTCTTCCTGGGCTTTGGGATTAAATATAGTCATCAAAGTCAAGATGAGATTTCCCCAGGGTGCACTTTCTCTGCAGTGAGTCAGACTGAGCACAGGCAATTGTGATGGTGTTGGATGGAAACCCAGTTGAATAAGGGTGAATCTGATCACAAAAACACTCAGAAAGACTGACCAACAGAGCCATAGCCTGGTTGAGCTCTGCCAGAACATGGCCCATCTCTTTTTCTTCAAATAATAGCTTATCATAAATGATAAATTTAAAGAATACCTCCAAAATCTGCCACTTTAATAAAATGACCTGTGGTATCTGAACTGGCTAATGGTGTCAAGGCCTTTCACTTGGGGCAAGCTAATTTCTTCTGAGCATGACAGGCCACTCTTAAAATGAGATGAACATTTCCATATCTAGTTTATGGGGAAAATGATACCACAATTAATCAAAGCAGTCAGATCATGGCATTTTAAATGCAAATCTGTCCAGAAAATATTCTCAGGGAAGCCTCTGCAAAAAGAAATACAGGTGGCTATCAAAGCTTGTGGTCCTTATTGGAAGCCACATCTTCCAACCTCTTCAGACTGAATGTCTGGCTAAGCATGAATAGGGAAGGGTGAAGTTGTTTACCTACAGCTGACAGACTGGGGAGAGGCAAAATATTATTTATTTAAGAAACCTGGGACAAGAACTGGTATTGTAAGGCCTTATAGTCATCTCTGATGGGATGGATACTTCTTTTTGGCCAGTTATCCTGACAAATACAACTTTGGGAATCAGCTAAGGAAATGGATTTTATTTTATTATTATTATTTCTTCATTTATTTTTATTAGTTGGAGGCTAGTCACTTTACAATACCGCAGTGGGTCTTGTCATACATTGACAGGAAATGGATTTTAGATCACTGAGAAATCATTAGAAATTATTAAGTACCTGGTATATTCACTATCTCCCTTATATTTTTCTTTGCATCAAATCAAAAGAAGAAAATTTCTTCTATATATATTATTATTCTTGAAACCAGTATGCAGCTGGAATCTTAATTTAGTGATTGATAGTACCAGTAACAAGAAATAATTAATATGATTTTATGTATCAGTGTTCATTATTTTGTTAGCTTCCTACACACAAGCCTCTAAGATGTTGTTGTGTCTTAAAAGTGTGGTCTACAGACCTACTGTAATAAGTTCTGCAGACTGGGGATGGAACGGGAGTGCATGCATATTTGAATACAGATCATGAGTCTCTCTCAGAATCCAAAGGGTTTGGATTGGGAATCCACATTTTTAGCAGCATAACACATGATTTTATGCACCACTTGTGATGACAGAATATTGCTGATGATTCTGTTGCTGGAAAGAGCTCATTTGGTATAGGTGCTAATTTTTCTCCACAATTTTACTGACTGCAAGAGAGGTGGAATAATAAGTCTGATTGGTAAATGTGTAAAGAATAATCTGGGCATGACTAGCTTCCATTCTCTTATCTCTGGAGAGGTAACTGCTCTAAGAAAGGAGGCTTTTTACTCCTTCTTGCAATATGGGGAGGTAACTACCCCGTCTCATTCACCTGGGTTAGAGAAACAGCAATTTTTTGAAACAAATCTTGTTTTTATTTTTGTTTTCTTTTTCAATGATAAAGTGCAAACTGATGTAATTTTTGCTTTCCCATAGGATAGTAAACTTTCTTTCCCCTGTCCATTCTTCCTCTTTGTGCCTACTTGCTATCAAATCTTCGTCTTCTCAAAGTTAATTTTATTTCCTAGCAGATATAAATATGTGTTGGAGAAGACTCTTCAGAGTCCCTTGGGCTGCAAGGAGATCCAACCAGTCCATCCTAAAGGAGATCAGTCCTGAGTGTTCATTGGAAGGACTGATGTTGAAGCTGAAACTCCAGTGCTTTGGCCATCTGATGCAAAGAGCTGACTCATTTGAAAAGACCCTGATGCTGGGAAAGATTGAAGGTGGGAGAAGGGGATGACAGAGGATGAGATGGTTGGATGGCATCACCGACATGGCATCAATGGACATGAGTTTGGGTAGACTCTGAGAGTTGGTGATGGACAGGGAGACCTGGCATGCTGTGGTCCATGGGGTCGCAAACAGTCGGACATGACTGAGTGACTGAACTGAACTGATAAATATGTGTAGTAAGCATGGAGAATGCTTACTTTTGCTACTAACCTTACTTTCCAATGAATATTCGTTTGTTTATTCCAGTTGAGGATGTGGCCATGTGCATCAATCTCCAGGTGATTCATTAAAACTCTCTTGCCAACCACTCTTCCTTTGCCCTGTCCTTTTGGCCAGTCATTAACTGTTTCTTTCCTTCAGCGACTAACACCTGTTACTTGCAACTTGATTGAAAGGTAATTTCATTCTGCCGTAGATAAGTAGTTTTTGCATTGTTTCCTACTCTCACTCCATTGTAAGCTTCTTAAGAAAGAGATAACATGTTATTTTTTATTTTGTACAGCTCTAGATTCTATCATGATGAAGCACAGAATGTGCGGTAGATAAATGTGTATGTTAAACTAAACTGCCTTGAAATTATTTTTCAATTATATAGGTAATATGTGCTATTGTAAAAATAGGAAATTTTTGAAGTATGAGAGGTAAATGAAAAGAATTTGTAATATATTTACCAAAACCCAGCAATTTTAATCTTAAAAAAAAAAAGCTTTACTAAGCTAACATACAGTAAAAAGAATATGTGATAACTTGCTCAGACGCTCAGTTGTGTCCAACTCTTTGTGACCCCATGGCCAATCCCCCTGCCAGGTTCCTCTGTTTATGGAATTTCCCAGGAAAAAATACTGGAGTGGGTTACCTTTTCCCCCTGCAGGGGATCTTCCTGACCCAGGGATCAAACCCACGTCTCTTATATCTCCTGCGTTGGCAGGTAGATTCTTTACAACTAGTGCCCCCCTGGGAAGCCCTTACACAGTAAAAAGAGAATGTGCAGAGTTCAGTGAATTTTACTAAATGTATAAGGTTTTGCAACTATCACTGCAGTTCAGTTTTAGGACATGTCCCTCATCCCCATAAATTCCCTTGTGCTTATTTAAATCTTGTTGCCATAAATGTGTATGAGCTTAGTGGCCCAGTCATGTCTGACTCTTTGTGACCCCATGGACTGTAGCCCACCAAGCTCCTCTGTCCATGGGGACTCTCCAGGCAGGATACTGGAGTGGGTTGCCATGCCCTCCTCCAGGGGATCTTCCCAGCCTAGGGATTGAACCCAGGTCTCCCACATTGCGGGCAGACTCTTTACTGTCTGAGCCACCAGGGAAGCCTTATTGCAACCAATACACTTGACTAATCAAATTCTATGTAGAATTTCATACTTAAAAAATAAAAAGAACCAGTTTCATTAAGATAATGACTATATTTTAGCTGGTAAAAAATTCTAGTATAAACTATTTCTTCCATGGAATTAGGAACATTAGATGTAAACATTTGAATCTCTGTTTTGTAATTACTAACGATATGCCCTAATTACCATATGGATTCTAATTTTATTTCAGTGTAAACTAAAAACATAGTTGTGTATTTTTCTGAAATAAACACAAGCTTTAATACTGATTACCAAAAGAGGAATAACTGAATTTTGACGTATTATGTATCATGTGGTTATTTTACATTTACCAACTTTCCCCCGAACAGCATAAAAGAGTGATTATTGTCATTTTTAAGTAATTACTTATAGTAATTAAGTCATGATCTTTGTGCTTGAATAAACTTCTGCAAATTTGAAGGGTGATTCCAGCAAATGTGGCTGTGTCTTGGGAATGGGGCTGGTAGGTACACTTTTAAGTAGTTTGTGTGCTCCTGCTTTTAGAGGTGGTTGGAACTGGTATCAGTCTGGGTTGATTAGCCAAGCTCCACTCTTGGAGCTGCATCTACCCAGGGGCCTCCTCTAAATTACAGAAAGGTTTGCTCTGCTCAGGGCTTCCCAGGTGGTACCAGTGGTAAAGAACCCGCCTGCCAATGCAAGAGACATAAGAGATGCAGGTTCGATCCCTGGGTTGGGAAGATACCCTGGAGGAGGGCATGGCAACCCACTCCAGTATTCTTGCCTGGAGAACCCCATGGACAGAGAACCTGTTGGGTTACAGTTCATAGGGTTGCAAAGAGTAAGACACGGCTGAAGCAATTTAGCATGCATGCACATGGTCTGCTCACCAAGCCACAGGCTCATGTGTTGAAGGTAGTTTTGCTTTTTGCCTAATTAGTTCAAAAGCTCTCTGTAGGCCAGCTGGGGCTATGATTGGGCTCTTAGAACAACTGGAATCTTTGCTTGCTCTTCAAATGCTGCTTTCTGCAAGCAACAAAGCTCAACTACAGAGACTAGCCTATAGAGGTTCAGGCAAACAGCTGCCAGTTTGGTGAAGTTGGAAGGATGTAAGCTCTGTAGTCAAAATTCTCCGTAATTGACCTCCCCATCCTTACGTTTCACTGCTGTTCATCTGGGTTCTTCCCCACTGTCATCCCACACCTGCTGCCCTCTTCGTGCTGAGTTTTCTGACTTTACTTCCATCATTTTCTCTTCCATCCATCCAAATACTCCTAATATTTTAAGGTTTGGCTCATCATATTCTTATAAATGGAACTCTCTCTCATCACTCCAATTAACTATTGTTTGCATATTATCTTCCTGATTAATTATCTGTCTTTCTTTTCTATGAACACATGGGATTCTTTGTTATTATATGATACAGTAGCTAAGTGTACATGCTCTGAGGTTGACTGGGTTTGAAACCTTGTTGTTAACTTAAGCACAAAGAGGTCTTCTAAGGTTTCTGAATCACCCTATGCCTCAGTTTTCTTGCGTGTAAAATAGAAACAATAATAATGCCTACCTCTTTGGATTGTTATCAAGCTCAACCAGAGGATACAGCTTTTGGAACAGTTATTTTTATCTTTTACATGAATTACTTTGTTTTGCCAAATGTATTACAAACTCTTTGAGAACAGCAATTTTGTCTTATATTTTGTTGTATTCTCAGAGGCAGAAACAAAATGAGTATTGTTTCTCTTTTCAGACAGGGAAAAGTAAGCTCAGAAAGATAGTGACTCACTGGGGTTGGAGCTGACATTAAGAAACAGGTCTGCTAGTTCTCCAGCTCTGTATTCCTTCAACTTTTACTATTTTGTCTGACTTTGATAATACTGTTTTCATAATACAATAGTAACAATACTGATGGTCATATTAAAGATGTCTTCAAAGTGTGTTAAGCACAATATTTTTTAAAAAATTGTGCAAATAAGACTTCTCACATAAATGACAGGTCATATATTTCATATCATAACCTAGTTAATTTTCTTCTCCACTTCCACCCCCACCCTGCCCTTGGTATCCTCTCCCATCCCATGAAGTACATTTCAGTGCCATGTTTTCTTTCTTTAAATAAGATACCGGAGGGAGTGTTTAATCAAAACAATTCTAATTGGCTACAAACATAACCATAACCTCATTTTAGCCATGTTGTTAGAAGAGTTAATTGGGCCTGCAGAGCCAGCAGCTAAATACACTGGTTTATGCAGACAGTGAATCTAATTGCCTCCAAAATCATCCTTCTGCAGGAGCAGTTGAAGGAGAGAAGATTCCGGGTGCAACCAAAAGACCAATTTGGTGTCAATTATCTGCTCTTGCTAGATAAACTTGAAAAAAAAAGTCATTGCTCTACTTAAGTGAAAAAATATAATAAATATGCACACATACATAATTCTTTTCAAATTAGAAGAACAAAAACAACAAAAAAAGTAATAAATTTCCAATTGCATTTGAGTTTAGCAAAATTAACAGGGATGGACTCCACCACCCTTCCCTAGCTCCACTGCCTTTTCCCCCTGTTCCTTCATAAGTTAGTTTTTAAGAGTTTAGAGAATTAATCCAGAAGTGAAAATATTTTTTTCTTTTCTTTTTCTCCTTTGTAATTTTCACCTTAAGGGAATACATGTCTCTCAGGAACAAAACAAAAACAAAGAAAAATCAGACCTATTTAGATATCACTGATTTAGAATTTGTGCCGTTCAGGTTAGTTACTTGATCTACCTTTGGCAAGTCAGCAAACCTTTTAAAGCCTCATTTTTTAAAACCCATGAAAGGGGTGAAAAGTCATGTAAAGTTTGCTTGAGAAAGTGCTGCTGAACTGTTACGTATTGGATAAATGTGAGAAAATAATGTAGGAAATTAAATTTCAGAAACAATAATTTAGACAAGTATGAAAGGGGAAATTTGCCTTACTCTTTAATAAAAGGCTGTTTTCAGCCAGTCTGGGAGCATTGTTTATAACCTAACAATAAATATGCTAATATAGAATTTTCATAATGAATTCACTAAATAAGGTGCTCTCTGTGGAGTATTTTCCTTTAACATTTAGTTAATCAGATTCCAGTTATTGTGCCTTTCAAATATGCCTCGTAATTTTTACTTTTCACAAAGTCTAAATGATGGCATTTAGTTATGTAAATTCGTGAGCCCAGCTTATATCACTTTCTTTACCTTAGTCAACAAGTTTCAGATTTTCGAATAGGAAGAATTATAAACTTCCATTGCCTTATAGGGAGAATGTTCCTTTCTGTATATCTTCAAAACTTCCTTTTGATTTGGAGTGTCTTTAAGCAGAGAAAAACAAAGGTGGGGTAATTTTGTCCTCACTCCTGGCTCATTGTTGGTATAGCATTTATAGGGTGCTGAGTGGGCTTCCCCGGTAGCTCAGCTGGTAAAGAATACGATCATGTATTTTAGAAATACTTGAGATCTCTTCACATATCATTTGGTGGCTTGAAATTTTTTGTTGGTATATTATCTAGTATATGTCTCAGGAGAGAAACTCCCCGCCCCTCATATGATCTGCTTGCTGTGGCGCCGTTGGTGTTCTTTGTGTAAGTAATGCTAAATCTCCTCTTCCCAAGGTCTGTACCCAATACTGAGTGCACGAATAAAATTGTTAATTTTTTTGCCTAAGTCTTTGTAGGATGACACTTTGTTTGACTCTGCACGTTCAGGAAGCACATTCAGTTCAATATAAATGATGTAGAGCCTTCCCGTTTTATGTAGTTTTAGTAGGCTTACTGTTGTATTTGACTATCAGTTTGCCTTTCTTTGGGAAAAATCATTTCTTTCCTTCTGAAAGGCTTTTAAGATGTAAAGGCCACTTCATAAATATGTCTTCTAAATAGTCATCTGTTTTTTCATATGAACCTGCCCTCTGACCACACTTGATTGGTCCAGGGATAGACACCATGGCTTTCTGACCAAAGCCAGACCAATAAATCTTCTGCCCAGGAATTTGGACACAGAAACAGAAAGAATGTCAGACTTTGTAATTATCCAAGGTCTCTTGCGTTGCTCACCAGATAATTTATCTTTAAATCAAGCTTTCTGATTCTCAGGAAATGGTTTTTGATCACTTCTGTTCATAATAGCTTCTGTAATGACCCAGAGATGTGTAAACTTTTGTGAGGCATGGGGATAAATGGGAAGGGGTAAAAATTATTTGTAAGGATAAAATAATACTGGGTGGGAAGGGAAAGTGGCTGGTTTACATTTTGCCTTGTGATTTGAACAAGAATTTATCTAAAAGAAAATTTAATAAGTAGAGTAAAAAGAACTGTAAACCAATGTTATTTATGAATATTGATACAAAAGTACTAAATAGAATATTAGCAACAGGATCTTTGAGCTTCCTCAATGGCTCAGCAGGTAAAGAATCTGCCTGCAATGCAGGAGACACAGGAAATGCAGGTTCAGTCCCTGGGTCAGGAAGATCCTCTGGAGGAGGAAATGGCAACCCATTCCAGTAGTCTTGCCTTAAAAATCCTATGGACAGAGGAGCCTGGAAGTCTATAGTCCAAAGGGTCATGAAGAGTCAGACATGACTGAACACACACACAGAGCACAAACAGAACCTTACAGCACGTAAGAAAATAGCAAACCATGATCAGTAGAGATTTATTCAATGAGTGCATGGTTTGCTCAGTATCAAAATACAAATAGTATTAATAAAATACCCCTTAAAAGTAGAGCTAAGGAAAAAAAATCATGTGGTTATCTTCTTGAGAAAAGCATTCAATAGTATATACTACCCTTTTCTGATTAAAAAACTTTGATGGATACTTTCTTAATGTGATAATATATATGTATACATATACACACATACATATATATATTTATTAGTACTAAAGCCAGCATCTTATTTAAGATCTAATATAGGTGTCCATTATCTCTATTCATCATTGTTTTAGAAGTATCAACTAATTTAATTAAATATGAAAATTCAATTAGAAGCTTGAGAAATGGTCAAGAAAGAGGAAGAAAAATTTACAAAGAGCTAAATAAATGGAGGAATATACCATCTCCAAGAACTGGAAGATGATATTTTTGATGTCAGTTTTTCCCAAGTTGACCTAATGAGTTAATGCAATTCCAATTAAAATCCCAGCAGTTTTTTTTGCTGGAAGTCAGGAACTGTTTCTAAAGTGTTTATATTAGAAACAAACAAAACTTTGAATTGCTAAATAATTTGTAAAAATAAAAAGAAAACAAGAGAACTTAAACTACTTAATTTCTAGCCTTAATATAAAGCTATAGTAATCAAGAGAATGTGTTATTAGCTTAGGCATGAACATTTATAGATCTATGGAATTGAATTAAGGGTCCAGAAGTAGATCCTCACGTATATGGTAATTTCATTTTTTTACAAAGTTGTCCAGGTAATTAGGTTTATTTTTATTTTATTATGGTAAAATTGCTTAACCTGAAAATTATTCTCTTAAATTTTAAGTGCATAATACATTACTGTTGACTATATGTACAATTTTGTATGACAGATCTCTAAAACTTATTCTATTACTCAATTGAAACTTTATACTTATGATTAATATTGCCCATGTCCACCTCCGTGAAGTCCCTGGTAAATACCTTTTCATTCTCCTGGTAACTATCATTCCAGTTTCCTGGTAACCACCATTTCAGTCTTCAGGTAATTATTTTTGGCAAATTGTGCTTAAAACGTTAGTGTATAGGTGACTTCTTAACCCCTTCACCCATTTGAGAGTGGGATGACTCTCAAAAAATAATTTTTACTTTGGCTTCAGTGCTTTTCTCTGGAATTTACCACGATATACATGGTGGGAACTTGTTTGAAGAGTCACCCTTTATCAGCCTCCTCCCCTTCCTTGCCTCATTTTTCTAGTTCTCACTTTGTATTTTCTGAGGTCACCTCCTAAACAACTATGTTCACTAGTTTATTCTCTCTTCAGGATCTGTTTCTGGGGGAACCCAAACTAAGACAGTACCTGAGAAGAACCTGTCACTTCTAAAATAGAAGAGCATGTGCAGGGCCTGGAAACAGAGAGGAGCTGCCGTTCGCTGGGAAGGTAAGCTCTCCAGGTGCTGTGTGCATGAAGGGTAAAACTGCTTTTGCATTATTTTCCATTAAAGAATATTGAATACTGTTGCTTGTGTCATACAGTAAATCCTTGTTCTTTATCTGTTTTATGTAAAGTAGTACGTATCTATTAATCCCATACTCCTAATTTATTCCTCTTACCCTTCTCCCTTTCCCCTTGATAACCATTAAAGTTTGATTATAAATAGCTACACTTCAGTTTTAAAAATAAAGCAAACTGCTTTTGGAAACACCTTAGGAAGACACTCTGGTGGAGACCAACATGCCTTCTTTAATTACTTCGATGTGGGCCAATTTTCTTCTTGGGTTGGGATTGATGGCTTTATTTATTTAGTTGTTTTAGAATCCACTGAAATGGCTTAATTTTAGGGACTGATTTTTATGAAAATTTAAATCTTTGAACCCTGATCCAGAGTTGCGTCTTTGGTGCTCCTACTGCGAGGAAGGGAACAGCACTGCCACGTCCCTTCTCCTGCTCTTTCCTGACACATGGCCACTGAGCAGGACAGCAGGGAGCAGTCCTTTCACTGAACAGTTACCTGGTTTCCTCTCTTTCTCTCTCTCCCCTACCCCACGCCCCTGCCCCTTTCTCACCATACCCAAATTCCTTAAATCAGTATGGTTTGAAAATGAGGATCAGACTAACTCATACTCTACAACAGTCACAATGATTGCACTTGTGTTTAGATACGTGTGACTTTTTTGCCACCTAATCAAGCTACTTAGACTCTCTAAGCTTCGGATTACTCATTTGTCAAAAGGGAATCATGTTACTGAGCATCTCTGTTTATTACAAGAATTAAGTATGAATGTAAACTAATTATCAAGTGTCTTGCATTTATTTAACACCTGGTAAAGGCTAGCCACTAATATTTTCTCATAATTGGTGTGGTAGCACCCTTTCCCTGAACTTTCTCCAGGATTTTCTCTCTTTTCTTACATCACTGTAGATATTTGTTTCAGTTATTCACTTTGGCTACCAATGCCTGAGAGTTGGCAGGCTGAGTAATAAATAATTTTCTTTCATTCAGCTTGGATTACTGGGGTCAAGAGGAGAAGGGGATGACAGAGGATGAGATGATTGGATGGTATCACTGACTAAATGGTTTTGAGTTTGAGCAAACTCTGGGAGATAGTGAAGGACAAGGAAGCCTGGTGTGCTGCAGTTCCTGGGGTCTCAAAGAGTTGGACAAAGTTATTGACTGAACAACAACAAAAGCAACTGACAGTATATTTCATTAACTTTTGCTCCAGTGTCTACAGGCTGGGGTTTCAGGTAAATTGTATGTTTCTGTGCTAGCATTTATTTTTAGGTGGACATATTTCTTCCTAAACTGGAAAATTAGGGTTAAAATAAAGTGGGTGCTAGGAGAAATGAAGTGTCCTGGTGGACTTTTATCATGCTGAGAGCCTCCCTCTCTCAATGCATTTTGACTCAGTTAAGGAGATTTACTTTTCTCTTGTCCCTAAAAAACTACATCCCCAGAAAAAGTGAAGGTGACATAACTATACAGTAGATGGTAAATGTACTATGCTTCAAAGGAGTTCCGGTCACCAATGTGACAGGAAACTTTGCTACTGGAGATAAACAAAGAGAAGCCCCTGCTGTGTTTGGTGTTTAGATTATCTGATTTAAATGCTACTTGACAAAGAAATGGAATAGTCAAGCTTCTTCTCCAGATTTTCTTTTAAAACCATATTCTAGTCACTGGACAATTTGGGTTACTTTCAGCCAATTTTGATTCAACAGCAAATTATCCATTTCAATGTTAGTCTGCTACTTGCAAAATATTGTAACTAAAGTTGAAATTCTGTCTATAGGAAGGAATGGTATTCAGTAAATTGAGTTGAGGAAGATAAAAATGTATTAATGAATTACACTCTGCTTTGACTTCTGTTGTGAAAGGTAATTAATTCATCTCTGTTTTGGATTAATTATAGAAACATGACCTATAATAGTGGGCTCATACTGTGAAATGATAAAGTATATGGAGTTAAAGGACAAGTGGGAAAATCAACATTTTTAATTTAATATTCTACACTTAAGATTTAATTAAAGCAGTCTATGCACTGATGTTAATGGCTGACTTTGACCAATTGTGTTGTGACTAATGCATTTGCTCCTAGTTCTCTCTGCTCTAGACTTAAGAGAGTCATGGGGATTATTGCTGTGACACATATTTGTGATGCATTTGTCAGCATTCCTTGTGTTCGAGGATTCAGCTGTTGAGGATGTGTGTAGGTGTGTGAGTATGCTGCTGGGTGTCAGACATTTTTTTCCATATTATTGTCATGTGACTATCCTCTTCTGTGGTCAAAGATGCTACTTTAGGGTCTTTGATTATAGTTGACATTGATACTGAGATTCTTGATTTGTATACGATTGTTTAGACTCAATAGCTTCAGACGTCTTGACCAGCTTATTGATTAGCTTGTTGCTGTGCACTCCAACATCCACCTGTTTTCCCTCATGCTTCTATATGGACATGCTGCATCAAGGTATTTTTAAGGTATTTATTCTTATTTGGCTGTCATCCACAACCCAACTGTTTGCATTTCAGTGAAATGAGAGAAGAAAGCAAGGCTCATACCATGGTGCCATGTCACCCAACAAGTGTTTTCCCTTCACTATTGAGGAGAAGACTAAAATTAAACTGTAGCCTACCTATCTAGAGTATGTGTTATAAAGATGACAGTTCTGTATGGAATAAAGCTGCATATTAAGAATAAATAAATGGATAAGTTCCATGGTCCCATGAATTATATCATTATGCGCTTTATGCCTTTTGATTATTGCATAGCGTGTTGGCAACACAGCATTTCCCACATCACCCCTGACACATTACAAGTCAACAAGACACATGTGGGTATGGCAGACGGGGCTTGTCTGCTTTGGCTGAAATTTTAATCACATACTATTTGGTTGTGACGTATCTACCAAAGTGCTGTGGATGCTCAGTAGGTTTTATGGGAATGCCATAAGGTGGTTAACTGCACACAGATATGGCCAAGAACCGGGGAATCTGATTTCCATTTTCCCCTTTTCCCAACTTATATTATGGTCCTTGTTCTTTCATTCTCTTTGGCTTTGAGAGAAGCTGGTCTCTCATGAGGATGTGCTTGTTCCCTAACAAAATCTCTCTGTTCTGGCATGTCTTTTGGCTTCCCTCCTAAAACCTTGGCCCAGGAAGGTTTATTGGAGACTCAGGACCAGGATAGGACATTTGATTAAGGCAATTAAATGTTCCTATTGGGTGTGATGCTGATCATGGACATGTACCAGATTGGGACAGATTCTCTGTGAGGCAAACTTTGCATCTGTGATACCCATGTATCATCATAGCAAAATATCATAGGCAAAGTGGCTTAAATAACAAAAATTTATTTCTTACAGTTCTGGAGTCTGGGAAGTCCAAGATAAAGGTGCCAGTAAGAAAAATTTCATCCTGGGGCCTGTTCTCTTGGCTTCTCTTGTTCTCTCTAGGTGACCACCATCTCACTGTGTGCTCACCTGACTTCTTGTGCACATATGAGGAGAGTGAACCAGCTCTTGAATCTCTTCTCATTAGGCTACCAATCCCATCCTGAGGGCCCTACCTTTAAGACTTCATCTAAAGCTAATTACCTCCCAAAGGCTCCATCTCCGAGCATGATCACATTTTTGCTTCAAGGCTGCAACACAAAAATTTTGGAGGGACATTAACATTCAGTTTGTAGTACCGCTATTTGCTTAGGAAGACTTTATGGACAACTTCAGGGGCCTACAAGCTAGACTCTGCTCCGGGACTATGTGATTTAGATAGAGTAGAGATGGAGGAGGGGTGGGGGTATGACCTGGGTTATTATTCATGTAGCATTAAAACAGTCACCCCAAACTTATTGCACTGTTATGTGAAACCCTGTTAGGCTAAGTACAGAATTCTAGAGAAAATCAGATTTCAATTAGAGAAGGTTAATAACTCATTCTGCCTCCAAAGCACAGAATTCTTACAAATAACACTTTGAAAACTTCACAACCTGATAGTTTGGAGAGAGGCTAGTGAAAAGTTTAATTGCTTCATTTGTCACTCAGGACCCCCCTCCCTCCCCTCCACCTTGTCCCCATTCATCTCTTCCTTCTAATTTTTCTTTCAGTGATCCTTCCCAATCTCACTTTACCTGGAAGTCCCCTT
Organism: Cervus canadensis; assembly: GCF_019320065.1. Lineage (NCBI taxonomy): Eukaryota > Metazoa > Chordata > Mammalia > Artiodactyla > Cervidae > Cervus > Cervus canadensis. Next base: position 21,328,244 of record NC_057393.1, read on the forward strand.
GTATTCCTCATTCTTGATTTATATTACATGCCTTTGCTTTCTAGGAAGCAATGGCTGGTTTGTGATCTAAAAGGAAACATTGCTTGGCATTTTTAATTGCTTCTGCATCTTCAAAGAAAGCTTTGGGAGACTGAACATGTACTACATGTACTAAACTTCTCTCTCAAAATTGCTTCTTCTTCCATATTTGTCATTTCGTGAATGACAACACTTTCTCCTAGATCATTTATGCCAGAGATTTTCTTTTCAGTCTCACTGTCTTTTTCAGCTCCCACTTCTTATTGATCATGAAATCACATCAATTTTAGACTCTAATGACACTCTCTTCCTTTTGCAGATAGTCCCCTCCTCCATTCACTGCTTAAGTTCCCTCTCCTTCTATTTTTATTTTTTTGTCAGAAATAATATAATGGTTTGGTAGCTGGCCTCTCTGCTCCAGCTTTGCCAATTTCTAATTCATCTTTCACAATTTTAGTGATTTTCCTAAAATGTGCATGTAATTGTACCTCTCCTTAAAAAAACTCCTTTAGTAGTTCTTTGACTTTCACAGGCTAAAACTCAAGCTCCCTAAGTTGGCATCCAGTTATCTCTTAATGATCCGTTGAGATCAATACTTTCCAAGCAGAAAGTCTGCTTTCTGTCTTCATATTATATCACTTTACTTGTATAATTTTCTTTCAAAAGCATTTATTACTTTATTTTCAGTAATCAAATACAAAAACATTCTATGCAAACTCTAGGTGTCCTTGCATCTGGTATACCATTTCTGTTTTGCTTTACAATGTTGTATTGGTTTCTGCCATATAACAACATGAATCAGCTGTTAAGTATATGTATTTCCCCTCTCTCTTGAGCCTCCCTCCCACCGGCTCCTATCCCATACCTCTAGGTCATCACAGAGCATTGGGCTGGGCTCCCTGTGTTATACAGTATCTTCCCATTAGCTATCAATTTTACACATGGTGGTGTACATATATCAATGCTACTCTTTCGAGTCATCTCACCCTCTTCTTCCCCCACTGTGTCCACAGGACTGTCCTCCACGTCTGCATCTCTATTTCTGCCCTGCAAATATGTTCATCAGTAACATTTTTCTAGATTCCATACATATGCATTAACATATGGCATTTGTTTAGTTTTTCTCTTTCTGACTTCACCCTTTATAACAGGTTCTAGATTTATCCACCTCATTTCAACTAACTTAAATTTGTTCCTTTTTTATGACTGAATAATATTCCATTGTATATATGTGCCACAGCTTCATCTATTCATCTGTCAGTGGATCCACTTTATAATCTTTGTTTTTACCTTCTTGAGTCATATATTTTCCCAGAGTAGTATGTTTCGCCAAGCTCTATACCTTTGCATGTGCTGTTCCTTTGGCCTGGAATGCTTCTTTCTCATTTCTGTATCCAGCAAACCCATATTCAGGTTTAAATATTTAGGTCAAGCATCACCTCCTTTTCTTCCTCCTCTTTCCACTCAAGTTGAATTAACTACACCTCCTCTATGTGTCTGTTACTTTTATAGTCTGAAATTTTTAACAGCATTTTAATTTAATTTTTAATAGAATTATAGTTGATTTACAATATTATATTAGTTTCAGATGTACAGCATAGTGATTCAGTGTTTTCTAGATTATACTACATTAGAAGTTACTGTAAGATAATTGGAATTGATTCATATTTGCATAGGATTCTGAGGTCATCCTTTTTTGCCCTATTTTTCCTTGGGGACTAGCTTAGTGCCTAGTACATAGTTGGTATAAAATATGTCTGAGTGGATGAATAAATTAATTAATGAAGAAACATAAAAATATCTTTTAATAAACTGTTACTGAATTATCAAATATATATAGCTTCTCAGTAAAATGTGTCTTCATGTTTGTTTTCTAATTGGATTTTTTTTGTTATATTACTGTTGAATTATGAGAGATTTTAATATAAGCTACATACTTATTGAATATGTGATGTAAAATATTTTCCAATTTGTCACTTGTCTTTGACCCTCTTAACAGGATCTTTTATCTTGTAAAAATGTTTATTTATGATGAACTCCAATTTGTCAATTTTTAATTCTATGGATTGTGCTTTTGGTGTCAAGTCTGTAATTTTTTTTTCTTTAAAATCCCCTATCCCTTTTGACTTCTTTTGGATTATTTGGAAATTTTTAGGAATTCCATCCTATAAGCTATTGGTTTTTTAACTCTTTTTACAAAAAAATGCTTTTTGTATTTGTAGCGGTTTTCATGGGATAAAACTACTGCCACATCCTTTGTTTCAGCAGTATGTTTAGAATTAACATTCTAATGCTCCCTGTAAAATATAAAAACCTTGTCTTTTCCACTTAACAAACTCCTTGTTGAATATGTGATTCAAAAATATTTCCATCAGAAACCCATAAGAAAATATTATTATTGTTTTAGGCAGTCATATGGATTTTAAAGAAATTAAAGAGAAATAATCTAATAGTTATAAAGATATTTATCATCTTAAACATTCTTCATTCCTTCCTGAAGATCTGGGTGTCACTATATTGTCATTTTTCTTCTGCTTGAAGAAATTTCTTTAGCATTTCTTGTAGAATGGATCCACTGGTGACATATTTTCTTGGTTTTATTTATCCAAAACAATCTTCAATTTGCCTTCATTCTTTGAAGGCATATATAATTTGAAGTTGACTTTTTATTTTTTCCTCATTCAGTACATTAAATATGCACTTCCAGTGTCTTCTGGTTGCCATGAGTGCGATTTGTTCTTCTCCTTATATGATGTCTTTTATTGCCCACTGTCTTTCAGAATTTCTCAGTATTTTTGATTATCAAAAGTTTGAATATGGTTTTCCTATGTGTCACTGTTTCCAGTGTTTCCCCATCTATTTGCCATGAAGTGATGGGACCAGATGCCATGATCTTAGTTTTCTGAATGTTGAGTTTTAAGCCAACTTTTTCACTCTCCTCTTTCACTTTCATCAAGAGACTCTTTAGTTCTTTACTTTCTGCCATAAGGGTGGTGTCATCTGCATATCTGAGGTTATTGATATTTGTCTCAGCAAACTTGATTCCAGCTTGTGCTTAATCCAGCCTGGCATCATGTACTCTGCATAGAAGTTAAATAAGCAGGGTGATAATATATAGCCTTGAGATACTCCTTTCCCAATTTGGAACCAGTCCATTGCTCCATGTCTGTTTCTAACTGTTGCTTCTTGACCTGCATACAGATTTCTCAGGAGGCAGGTCAGGTGGTCTCTTATTCCCATCTCTTTTAGTATTTTCCATAGCTTGTTGTGATCTATCCAGTCAAAGGCTTTGGCATAGTCAATAAAGCAGAAGTAGATCTTTTTCTGGAACTCTTGGTCCATCTAGTCAAGGTTATGGTTTTCCAGTGGTCATGTATGGATGTAAGAGTTGTACTATAAAGAAAGCTGAGTGCAGATGAATTGATGCTTTTGAGGTGTTGGAGAAAACTCTTGAGAGTCCCTTGGACTGCAAGGAGATCCAACCAGTCCATCCTAAAGGAGATCAGTCTTGGGTGGTCATTGGAAGGACTGATGTTGAAACTGAACCTCCAATACTATGGCCACCTGATGTGAAGAATTGACTCATTGGAAAAGACTCTGATGCTGGGAAAGATTGAGGGCATGAGGAGAAGGGGACGACAGAGGATGAGATGATTGGATGGCATCACCGACTCAATGGACATGGGTTTGGGTGGACTCCGGGAGTTGGTGATGGACTGGGAGGCCTGGTATGCTGCGGTTCATGGGGTCGCATGGAGTCAGACAAGACTGAGTGACTGAACTGAACTGAAATGAACTTGCTTCTTCTATGATCCGACAGATGTTGTCAACTTGACCTCTGGTTCCTCTGCCTTTTATAAATGCAACTTGAACATCTGGAAGTTCACGGTTCATGCACTATTGAAGCCTGGCTTGGAGAATTTTGAGCATTACTTTGCTAGCATGTGAGAAGAGTGCAATTGTATGGTAGTTTAAACATTCTTTGTCATTGTTTTTCTTTGGGATTGGAATGAAAACTGACCTTTTCCAGTCCTGTGGCCACTGCTGAGTTTTCCAAATTTGGCATATTTAGTGCAGCACTTTCACAGCATCATCTTTTAAGATTTGAAGTAGCTCAACTGGAATTCTATCACATACACTAACTTTTTTTGTAGTGATGCTTCCTAAGGCCCACTTTACTTCGCACTCCAGGATGTCTGGCTCTAGGTAAGTGATCACATCATCATGGTTATCTGGGTCATGAAGATCTGTTTTGTGCAGTTCTTCTGTGTTTTTTTTTGCCACCTCTTCTTAATATCTTCTGCTTCTGTTAGGTCGGTACCATTTCTGTCCTTTATTGTGCCCATTTTTGTATAAAATGTTCCCTTGGTGTCTCTAATTTTCTTGAAGAGATCTCTAGTCTTTCCCATTCTGTTGTTTTCCTCTATTTCTTTGCATTGATCACTGAGGAAGGCTTTCTTATCTCTCCTTGCTATTCTTAGGAACTCTGCATTCAGATGGGTATATCTTTCCTTTTCTCCTTTGCTTTTTATTTCTCTTCTTTTCTTAGTTATTTGTAAGGCCTCCTCAGACAACCATTTTACCTTTTTGCGTTTCTTTTTCTTGGGGATGGTTTTGATCTCAGCCACTTCACAATGCTATCAACCTCTGTCCATAGTTCTTCGGGCACTCTATCCATCAGATCTAATTCTTAGAATGAGTTTGTCACTTCTACTGTTTAATGGTAAGTGATTTGATTTGGGTCATACTGAATGGTCCAGTGATTTTCCCTACTTTCTTCAATTTGTCTGAATTTGGCAATAAGGAGTTAATAATCTGAACCACAGTCAGCTCCTGTTCTTATTTTTGCTGACTATATAGAACCTCTCCATCTTTGGCTACAAAGAATATAACCAATCTGATTTTGGTGTTGACCATCTGATGATGTCCATGTGTAGAGTTGTCTCGTGTTCTCAGAATAGAGTGTTTGCTATGAGCTGTGCGTTCTCTTGGCACAACTGTGTTAGCCATTGCCCAGTTTAATTTTATACTTCAAGGCTAAACTTGCCTGTAACTCCAGGTATCTCTTGACTTTTCATACTGTTCATGGGGTTCTCAAGGCAAGAATCAGACCAGATCAGTCACTCAGTCATGTCCGACTCTTTGCGACCCCATGAACCACAGCATGCTAGGCCTCCCTGTCTCTCACCAACTCCCGGAGTCCACCCAAACCCATGTCCATCGAGTCAGTGATGCTGTCCAACCATCTCATCTTCTATCGTCCCATTCTCCTCCTGCCCTCAATCTTTCCCAGCATAAGGATCTTTTCCAATGAGTCAGTTCTTCGCATCAGGTGGCAAAATATTGGAGTTTTAGCTTCAACATCAGTCCTTCCAATGAACACCCAGGACTGATCTCCTTTCGGATGGACTGGTTGCAGTCCAATGGACTCTCAAGAGTCTTCTCCAACACCACAAGAGTACTGAAGTGCTTTTCCATTCCCTTTTCCAGTGGACCATGGTTTGTAAGAACTCTCCAACATGACCCATGAAGAACTATGGATATAGGTTCATGACATTGTACAAGAGGCAGTGATTAAGACCATTCCCAAGGGAAAAAAATGCAAAAAGGCAAAGCGTTTGTCTGAGGAGATCTTACAAATAGCTGAGAAAAGGAGAGAAGCTAAAGGTAGAGGAGAAAAGGAAAGATATACCCATCTGAATACAGAGTTCTAAAGAATAGCAAGAAGAGATAAGAAACCCTTCCGCAGCGAACAGTGCAAAGAAATAGAAGAAAACAATAGAATGGGAAAGATTGGAGAGCTCTTCAAGAAAATTAGAGATACCAAGGGAACATTTCATGCAAAGATGGGTTCGATAAAGGACAGAAATGGTAGGGACCTAACAGATGCAGAAGATATTAAGAAGAGGTGGTAACAATACACAGAAGAACTATTCAAAAAAGATCTTAATGACCCAGATAGACACGATGGTGTGATCACTCACCTAGAGCCAGACATCCTGGAGTGCAAAGTCAAGTGGGCCTTAGGAGGCAGCACTATGAACAAAGCTAGTGGAGGCAACGGAATTCCAGTTGAGCTATTTCAAATCTTAAAAGATGATGCTGTAAAAGTGCTGCACTCAACATGCCAGCAAATTTGGAAAACTCAGCATTGGCAACAGGACTGGAAGAGGTAAGTTTCATTCCAATCCCAAAGAAGGACAATGCCAAAGAATGTTCAAGCTGCTGCACATTGCATTCTTCTCCCACACTAGTAAAGTAATGCTCAAAATTCCCTAAGCCAGGCTTCAAAAGTACATGAACTGTGAACTTCCAGATGTACAAGTTGGATTTAGAAAAGGCAAAGGAAGCAGAGATCTAATTGCCAACATGCATTGGATAATAGAAAAAAACAAGAGAGTTCCAGAAAAAGATCTATTTATGCCTTATTGACTATGCCAAAGCTTTTAAATGTGTGTATCACAACAAACTGTGGAAAATTCTTCAAGAGATGGGAATATGAGACCACCTGACCTGCCTCCTGAGAAATCTGTATTCTGGTCAAGAAGCAACAGTTAGAACTGGACATGGAAAAACAGGAACTGGTTCCAAATTGGGAACGGAATATGTCAAGGCTATATATTGTCACCCTCTTATATAACTTATATGCAGAGTACATCATTGAAGTGCTTGGCTGGATGTAGCACAAGCTGGAATCAAGATTGCTGGGAGAAATATCAATAACCTCAGTTATGCAGATGACACCACCCTTATGGAAGAAAGCAAAGAACTAAAGAGCCTCTTGAAAGTGAAAGAGGAGGATGAAAATGTTGGCTTAAAACTCAACATTCAAAAATGAATCATGGTATCCAGTCCCATCATTTCATGGCAAATAGATGGGGAAACAATGCAAACAGTGACAGATTTTATTTTCTTGGGCTCCAAAATCACTGCATATGGTGACTGTAGCGATGCAATGAAAAGATGCCTGCTCCTTGGGAGAAAAGCTATGACCAAACTAGACAGCGTATTAAAAGCAGTGACATTACTTTGCCAAAAAATGTCTGTCTAGTCAAAGCTATGGTTTTTCCGGTAGTCATGTATGGATGTGAGAATTGGACCATAAAGAAAGCTGAGCATTGAAGAATTGATGGTTTTGAACTGTGGTGTTGGAGAAGACTCTTGAGAGTCCCTTTGACTGCAAGGAGATCCAACCAGTCCATCCTAATGGAACTCAGTCATGAATATTCATTGGAAGGACTGATGCTGAAGCTGAAACTCCAATACTTTGACCACCTGATGTGAAGAGTTGATTCATTGGTCAATGAGACCTTGATGATGGGAAAGATTGAAGGCAGGTGGAAAAGGGGACAATCTAGGATGAGATGGGTGGATGGCATCACTGACTCAATAGACATGAGTTTGAGCAAGCTCTGAGAGTTGGTGATGTACAGGGAAGCCTGGCGTGCTACAATCCATGGTGTTGCAAAGAGTCAGACACAACTTAGTGACTGAATTGAACTGATCTCTTGACTTCCTACTTTTGCATTTCAGTCCCCTATGATGAAAAGGACATCTGTTGGTTTTTTTTTTTTTGGTGTTAGTTCTAGAAGGTCTTGGAAGCCTTCATAGAACCGTTCAACTTCAGCTTCTTTGGCATTAGTGGTTGGGGCATAGTGTTGGATTACTGTGACGCTGAATGGTTTGCCTTGAAATGAACGGAGATCATTTTGTTGTTTTTGAGACTGCATCCAAGTACTGCATTTCAGACTCTTTTCTTGACGATGAGGGCTACTCCATTTCTTCTAAGGAATTCTTGCCCACAGTAATAGATATAATGGTCATCTGAATTAAATTCACCCATTTGGTCCATTTTCATTCTCTGAATCCTAAAATGTCGATGTTCACTCTTGCCATCTCCTGTTTGACCACTTCCAGTTTCCTTGATTCATGGACCTAACATTCCAGGTTCCTATGCAATATTTTTCTTTTTAGCATTGATCTTTACTTCATCACCAGTCACATCCACAACTGGGCATTGTTTTTGCTTTGGCTCAGCCTCTTCATTCTTTTTGGAGATGTTTCTCCACTCTTCTCCAGTAGCATATTGGGCACCTATCGACCTGGGGAGTTCATCTTTCAGTGTCATATTTTTTGTCTTTTCACACTGTTCATAGGGTTCTCAAGGCAAGAATAGTGAAGTGGTTTGCCTTTCTCTTCTGTAAGGAGTTATTCCTTCCTGTTTACTTCTTTGAAAATTCCCAAGTGATTCACAGGTTACCTAAAATGAAGATATGGCTAATAGCTCAGACTTTGGATTCAAGCACACTGGACTTAAATTCCCGCTCCACTAATTTAGAAAAATATCGGTCTGGGGAAGTTGTTTAATTCCTGACAGCCTCAGATTTTATCACCTATGAATGTGAATAAACTCAGTATCCCACAGAGCTGTTGAGTGAATTATAAAGCATAAAAATTATATATGTCACTTATATATTAATACTTAGAGAACACTTGCTTTAACTTTTCTTATTATATTCTGTACCATCCCAAATCACCTCTTATTAATATTTCAGAATTTGGTGCAAAACACTTCTGTTGCATATCCAAAGGAATAAAATACATGATAACTGGTAGTGAGTGGAGGATAAAGGTACAGCTTGCTATTGCAGGGATGTAATGGGAACAGACCAAAGTGGTACCTCCAGTAGTGGGTTCTAGGCAACATAAAGATATTGGATTCAGGAATCCCAGGGGGAACAAAGATGGTGATGGAAGGAATGAGGGTTGATAGTGAATTGAAAACATACTCCAGTTTTGCTGAGGTCTGAAACTCAAAAGAAGGTGGCTGATGTGATTGCCTAAATGCAACAGTGTTTCAAATGAGACAGTGGACTTTTTTTTTTTGACTATCAGGTAGCTGGGATGTGGCTCTAAGGGAAGAGAGAAAGAGAAGATACAGAAACTTGAGCTGTGCCTCTCAGTGTTCATCACCTTGAAAATCCGCAAGCCTGACCATTTATAGAGATGCTGCCATTTCCTTAAGGTGATCTGTTCAGGAAATTCCAAACCCAATATTGTTTTGGAAAGGCCAGGAGGATTATTTGCCTCATCTGTGACAAAGTACTCTTCCAAGCAGTGCTGTCTAGAGATATACCAGATAGGAAGGAGGGAAAGCCTCATCAAATTCACATTCGTTTTTTACTATACACTCTCATCTGGGCCACCATTTTTGATTCTTTAGCATTGCTATGGATCCTGTGAGACTGTACAAGATGTTCTTCTCTGCAAATTTGCTGTTGAAGTTAAGATCTCTCCTAAAGAGTTTGTGTCCCTTCTCTCTCCCCTTGAAGAATTTACAGAGCTTCATATACAAGAGGGATGGACTTGCCCTTAGTAATATCTAGAATTTATAAAGCATTTTATGGCTACTATGTTTATAGTGTGTAGTATTTCACATGTCTTATCACATTTAATTCTCATAATCCTCCTCTCAAATCAGTCTGAGAATGTATTATACAAAGCCCTGCTTTGATAAATAATTTCCAAAATCCCAGGTCCTCCAATTCAACTATTCTCTGCAACCATTTTGTTCAGTTTTCTCAAGACAGCCTCTTAAGTTCTCCCCAAATTCAAAAAGAAAGTTTAGCACATGAATGATAGAGTGAATACTGATTATGACCCAAATACCCCAGTGAGTAAGGAAAAGGAGTAAGCAATAAGTTTCAAGACACTCACCCCAACTTCCATCTCATAATTTTTCTCTGTATTACATTTATTAATATGCTTCTCAAAACTGAGAGTTATGTGAGAGAGAGGAAAGGAAGACAGAATAATAAGTCAGCTTGTCAACTATGCCATTCAATGTGAAAGAGCATGAAGCTAATAGGAGCAGGAACTTGGATGACTCCCTTCATAAAGCCCTGTTAGTTCTACTTCTGAGCATTACTCACAAGAGAAGAATCATGCCAGGAATGTTTCTTCCTCAATGTGCATATGTGTATGTGTGTGCATGTGTTTATGTGTTAAATGCTTAACAACTCTACATGTACAAAATCCATTTAGCAGAATGCTGCCTTGGGTTTCCAAATTTGTAACAATGAAAAGCAGCAATTAGGCCTCCTGTGACTCATAAAATAAGTGGTAAGGGATTTTGAGTAAGAAGTAAAAATAAGAGGAAATATTTTTGCTTTTTGGAGGGAATATATTGCTGACATATTTAATAATAATGAAGTATAATTTCTACTTGGGGCAAAACTAAAGTTCATTGTGCAGTGAAAGAATAGACCTATTTAATTTGTTTAGGTTTCTTTGTCTGTATTGTGTTTCTTATTAAATCAGCTCAAGTTTATGATCAGTGTTACTAGTATCTAAATGGTTGAGGGGAAGCAGGGTACAGAGAATTGACTTTCTCAACCATATTTTGGAAGGTTTGGGTGTTAATGCAAAAAATTATTTTTCCCCTTTGCTGTAAGAATTTAGTTTAATGTTCACAAGCTGTGTGTGTGTGTGCTCAGTTGTGTCCGACTCTTTGTGACCCCATGAGCTGTAGCCCACCAAGCTCCTCTGTCCATGGATTTTTCCAGGCAAGGATACTGGAGAGGGTTGCTGACCCAGGGATCGAATCTGCGTCTCTTGCTCCTTCTGCACTGGCAGGCAGATTCTCTACCACTGTGTCACCTAATTCAATAGCAAAACAACTTCCTCATACATGATCTCTATTCTGGGAGGTATGCATGAATATAAAGGGATACTTCTGTTTGGCCTTAATGTTTTACAGTTTATGTAATGTTCCCATTTCTGGCCTTTTCTCAGGAAATATGTCAGGACATGGATTCCCTAATGTTGAGTACTTTATGGTGTACTCACACATTATTGGTAGGGTTGCTGGTAAAATACTGTATCCAAGTTAAAATTTGTATTTCAGATTAGCTACATATACTTTTTCAGTGTAACTATGCCACTTGCAATAGTTATCATGCTGTGCTGTGCTTAGTCGTTCAGTCATGTCCGGCTCTTTGCAACCCTGTGGACTGTAGCCCGCCAGGCTCCTCTTTCCATGGAATTCTCCAGGCAAGAATACTAGAGCGCGTTGCCATGCCCTTCTCCAGGGGATTGTCCCGATCCAGGGATCTAATCCAAGTCTCTTACATCTCCTGCATTGGCAGGCAGATTCTTTACAAACTAAGACACCATGGAAGCCCAAGAATACTGGGGTGAGTAGCCTATCCCTTCTCCAGGGGAACGTCCCGACCCAGGACGTCCTACATTGCTGGCGAATTCTCTACCAGCTGAGCTACAAGGAAAGCCCAGTTGGGTAATACTTATACTAAAAAATTATTTGCTGCTTATTTGAAATTAAAATTTAACTGGGCATCATGTCTTCTCATTAGCTAACTCTGGTTGTTCTAATTGTTGATTATCCTTATTCAGAGAGAGATGATGAGGCAGGGCTGGGGTTTCTAGTGAAGTCACCCTCCACAGGGCAAACTTTACACTTGAAGAGACACACCATTGCTTGAACTTAAATTGAGCTCAAGATGATGCAGTTTTAACAGTGTTTTTAAAAGCCTTTAAAGTAAAATTTTAAAATTGTTGTATGTATATGAGCACATAGTGAGGCTGGAAGGGAAAGATGATGATACAGCATACTTAGTGCCTGCTGGAGTCTAGAAGAATTTCTCTTAATTATTATTACTTATGTTAGGCAGAGAGGGAGGAAAGTAAAAGCACATTATTTTAAATTTCATTTCCTGGATTAAAAAAAAATAGTATTAGAAGATACTTCCCAGAAGCCACCAAGCATTGCTTGTTTCCGTAGAAGAGCCACTTTGGTTTAAGGTAACACTTATAGGCATATTTTAATCTGGTTGGAAGTTACTGTTTGTCATCTGTCATTAGAGAGAGAATTTGCCTTTTCACTCTAAATCCCATCCAAAAGTTGTGGGCTAAAGTGCAGTACTTGTTTTTTACACTTATTCTCAATTTAAAATTTTATTGACTTTTGGGAACAGATACAACAATTTTCAGAAAATCTTAAGTACAAAATACTAAAATATCTACAGAGATGGGTATATGGAACATATTAAAATAGGACCTTTAAAAGACAGAACAAACAGAGCTTACCCCCTGAAGCACCCTCACTGAACTCTCAGAAGCTTCACAGAGGGAAGTTGGGAACAATAATAAGAGCTCGGTGATTATACATCCTTATTTGATTTTCCTTCTTTTGAAAGCATGTTAGGTGGGAATTATGTTATTCCAATATGATATTTGGGAAAACTAATGTGTAGAGTGGTCAAGTTAATTTCTCCTAAATGTTAGTAACTTAGACACTGAACCAAAATCTGTGAGATATATCTTATGGGAGATATACCCTTTAAAAATAATTTGAAAGCTATAGATCTTCTTTCTGTAGCAGGCATTGCACAAGTTGGCAGATTTATGCAGTTCATTTCAGGGGATTCTCAAATCACTCAAGATCTTGGAATCCATGTTAAGGACCCTTTCTCATCTGATGGTCATTTTCCAAACTTTTCACTCCACCAAACTTCAGGGGGTGGTGGTTTCAGAATCCACCTACGTGCTATTAAAAGGTATAGAGGGAATTAAATTTATTTATTTTGTATAGGTGTTTGAAGGCCATTTGTGAAATGTCTTATGAACAACTTCCTAACAATGACTGACATAGGTAAGCTCTTGAATGTCTGGAGTGTAAGTCTGGAATAAGAATTGGAGACCACCATTTTGCTGATGATGATGTCTTGGTCCTGGGCTTCTGAATGCATGCTGTTGGATCTAGCAGTAGTTTTTGACAAAATATCTACCAGTATAGAGTAAATTAAAAAAAAAATAAGCAGACTTTATTTTTGTGGGCTCCAAAATCACTGCAGATGGTGACTGCAACCATGAAATTAAAAGACGCTTACTCCTTGGAAGGAAAGTTATGACCAACCTAGACAGCATATTAAAAAGCAGAGACATTAGTTTGCCAACAAGGGTCCATCTAGTCAAGGCTCTGGTTTTTCCAGTAGTCATGTATGGATGTGAGTGGGACTATAAAGAAAGATGAGCGCCAAAGAACTGATGTTTCTGAACTGTGGTGTTGCAGAAGACTCTTGAGAGTCCCTTGGACTGCAAGGAGATCCAACCTGTCCATCCTAAAGGAAATCAGTCCTGAATATTTGTTGGAAAGACTATTGTTCAAGCCGAAACTCCAATACTTTGGCCACCTGATGCTAAGAACTGACTCATTTGAAAAGACCCTGATGCTGGGAAAGATTGAAGGCAGGAGGAAAAGGGGACGACAGAGGATGAGATGGCTGGATGGCATCACCGACTCAATGGACATAAGTTTGAGTAAACTCCAGGAGTTGGAAATGGACAGGGAGGCCTGGCGTGCTGCAGTCCATGGAGTCTCAAAGAGTCGGACATGACTGAGCGACTGAACTGAACTGAAGGTCAGGTGAATTCTTCATAAAAATAACTGTATTCAGATGTTATGTCCTTATACAAGTTTTCTTTTCAGTAATAAATAGATATATCTTTTTTTAATATCATGGCCATGGTGCATAGCAAGGCAGTGTCAGAAATGTAAACTCTGATGCCAGATTCATGGACTGGTTCTATCACTTATTAACTGAATTACACTGGATATTACCTCTTTTAAATTGAGGTTCCTTATCTTTAAAATGGAAATAATAATGGGACCCAGGTTAAGGCTATAGTGCTTACAAAATAAGATATTTAAGACACTCAAAAATTTCTAAATATGTTAAGTACCCAGGGAAAGCTAGCTAATAATTACAGTGCTTGACTATATATTCATGATGTATAAATATTATTTAATGGCAAAATGGTTTGAAAATCCTGTGCAGATCCCCCAAATTCTCTTAAATCTAAGTATTATTTTTCTACTATGCTAAAAAGAGTGGGGGGGGGTGGGGAAAGAAAGAAAGGAGATAAAAAAGCAGATTGAGAATAAAAAGAAGTAACCTGGTCTTCCCCCAAAAAGAAGTAACCTGGTCTTCCCCCAAAATACCTTCTTTTACGAGGGGTGAAGGGACAGGAACAGGTAATTTTGGTTGCACTGGACTTCAGATTTAATTTCCTTGGTGTTAATTTTCTGTCTGCCTAACTGGGATACCAGCTTTACAAAAACAATAGACTAGAATTGGTTTTGCTTGCTGCTTCATCTTCAACATTTGGAACAGTGCATGGGACAGAGTAGGTATCCAAATTTGATGAATGAATCAAAGTTAATGAATCATATTAAATGAAAAACACTCTCAGCATGGATTTATGTTAAGCGTGGAGGCTCTCTGTCCTCCCTTGGCACCAAGTGTCCCCAAAGGACCCACAAGATTAGCACAGTTTGTGCCCAAACCAGTCCAAAGTCATCACTGTTTGGGAACAGTTAGAACCCTGCCCTTAGCCTGGCTGTAACAGCACAAAGGACAGTTCCAGTCACCTCTCCCTTCCAGTCCTCAGTGGAAATTCAGCTTCCAGTATGACTTAATCTGATAATTCTCCAGCCACAGGTAACTAGCTATGATTGTTTTTTTAATGTCACATAGCGGCCAACTAAATATGAAAAGATATTTGTCTTTATTCAAGTGGAGAGAAAAGCTTTACCTTGGATGAATATATAATAGTAAGATGAGAGACCCAGCTATCAGCCATTGCTTAAAATAGATGTGTTTATGAAAAAGAATAATATCATGCTCACTTCAAGGACAAACTGCTTTTTAATGAGAAGTGTGCAGGGTATGTAGAGATTATATTTCTTTTATCATCATGAAGGAAAATACATCTATGTCTTAAGATATTCTCTAGGGTAATGGGCAGTATCCAAACACTATAAACTAAACAAATGTGATGAGTAATAAATATAATGAGTGTCATCAGAGTTGAAAAGCATAGCATGTCTGTTGAGTGCATCCCACAGGACCTGCATCTAGGAGTTTTTCACACTGATGGAATTTGTGCCTATTGCCAATTCATACCTGATGCAAGCTGATTTTAAAGAGACAAAGCCAAGGTTCACACAAACAGCTACCTAAAACAATATGAAGAAAAGATATTACCTAGATTTTAACCCCAAACTAATAAGATGCTGAACTTCTTAACCACAAGAGCTGTTAATCAGAGCCCATAGCTAATTAGCTTGAATCTCTACTGCTTGTGCATGTAGGAATAGGAGGGTAGAATATAGATATAGAAAACAAAATAGAAAATACATATTTTATCTATTGAGTGTGCTAACAAACTGCGCTCCCCCCAGAACAATGTACTTGGTAAACACTACTATTTTTCCTAGAATAATGACACATTTTGAAATATTGAAATCTGTAAAAACCATTGTTAGCCCTCCCTGCTGGCTTTCAGAATAAGATCTTTTGTCATTAGGCTAGAGAATAAGAACTTGAAAATCAAAATTCATTTGATTATTACAATAAAAGCATATATGAACAGGTAGAGATTTTAACTCATTTTCAGACTTCCATTCAACACCCACTTTATATGTGACAGAGGTTGTTCCCAATGGGGAGGGGAGAGGAGAAATTCATATGCTCAGGGAGGGAGATAGAAAAGCCAATCAGCTTTCTTCTTTCCTTCTGCATGTGGTTTCCCCCTTTAAATCAAGTCACTTACCAAGTGCAGAGGTATTTCATTCAATCTGAAGCTCTTATTATGTATTATTAATACAGATTGAAATTTATATCTTCTAATATATATAAATTATTTACATATTAATGAATGTTACTCAAATATAATTTCAGCTTTCAATAAGTTTGTTGAGCCTGTATATTTTCTTATGTTAAATGTGATTCATAGCAGGAGTTTTGGGAATCTTTACTAGCTAAAGTGCATTGTGACTTTCTAATCTGTGAAGGATTGGCATGTTGATTTATATTTTGGTATTTGTGAGGCAAGAAGTTTTCAGGTTTTTAGCTCAAAGTGGGAAGCCTTGGTCTTTGGCAAGACCAGATGCCAGACCATTAGCAACAGCTCAACAGTTTGTAGAAAAAAAATAACATGGTAAAGATGATGTTTATTGTTGGCCAGTTGTGTACAGTACTGAGAAGACTGGACTAGTCAAACTAGTAAATTTTGACTAGTGGTGCTAACCCTTGGGTGCCATCCTTTATCAGGGATGTCATGCTTAGGGGATGAATATCAGCAACATTTTACTGAGTTCCATCATATTGATGGTGATGATATTGTCCACAAAGTGAGTGATCTTCAATTGCTCCTCATCCAATATATTGCAGGGGGCTTCCCAGGTGTCAAGGGACCTTAGAGAGGGGAGGGATCTCATCAAGTACCAAGCCATCTGTCAAGAGACTTAAGACAGAGGAGGTCACAGGTGGAACAGAGGGTTCAGATTTGACTCCAGCTTATAGCAAAGAAGCCTCAGTAGATGTACTAGGTTTTTAGGGTGCTGTGTCCATGATCCAAGACATAATAGGTAGTTGGGTAAGGAAGATTGCAGGTTTAGGGCCTCCCTTTTCTAGATAGCTCTGGCATATTAGAGTTTAACCCTTGAAAACCCTGTTTTAATTTAGATTGGGCCATACTAATTCTTTTAACAGGAGAGATGGCCCATAGGATCTCATTTTGTCAAGCCAATTTATAGGTGCCTAAGACTTAATTTAATTTAAATTTATTACTCATCGAGTCAAAGTGTCCATGCTCACAATGGAATATAATAGGGTAAGGAGTAATATATCCATGGGAAATTAAGGCCAGGCAATTGTTCTAATGGTTAGGATAAGGCATCTCACTTTATCTATTTTATGTTTAGGAAGTCCTGTAATATTGTAGAAAGCACCTTGATTAAATTTAATGGAATGTCAGAGTATAATTTGAGCCCCCATATTGATTAAGGCCGTGAATGTTTGCCAATTACTGCATTTTATCAGATGTTAAAGATAGTTCAGAACCTACATTGTAGAGACACAAAGCCAGTGGTACCTTTTTGTCTTGTGTGGTACTAATTCTTTTAGGAAATTTTGTGTTTTAAATTGGGTCATATTAAAAATAAATAAATAAAATAAATTGGGTCATATTGTGGACCTTTCCTTCAGGTTTTGTTGTTATTATTTCCTGTCCTGGTACTCAGGTTTTTTTTTTCTTTTTTCCCTTTTTTTGGTCGATGGGTATACTTTTGTAGGGCTGGGCTCCCCAACTCATATTCCTAAATTTCTTCTTCCAAAGAACCTCAAATCATTATCCTCTGGCTAGAGACCTCCTTCATGAAATGGTTGATTTATAGGATTTAAGGACCCTTAGCTTATACTGTGTGTGAACTAACTACTTTGTTGTGCCTCAGGAGTACATTAGGTAATTTTGTCCTATAACCTTGAGAATCAGAATCTTTGTTGCAACAAAGGTGTAGGCAGCAATTGCAGCAGAGATATTTAGAGATGCAGATGTGGAGAACAGACATGTGGACACAGAGGGGGAGGAGAGGGGGAACAAACTAGGAGAGCAGCACTGACATACATACACTATCACATGTATAATAGATAGCTAGTGGGAAGCTGCTATACAATAGCATAGGCTGCTCAGCCTGGTTCTCTGAGCAGAGAGAGGTGAGAGGGTGGGATGAGAGGGAGGTTCAAGAGGGAGGGGATATATGTATACATACAGCTGATTCACTTTGTGGTACAGCATTGTAAAGAAATTATACTCCAATAATGCAATTTTTAAAAAAATGACAAACTGTTGGTATAGTTAAGAAAAAACACACAAAGAGTTCTGGTGAGCAACCTGTTCTTAGGAGTGTGGACCTCAATGTACTACTGAATCTCCCCGCCCCGCCCCCTTAGTGATTGCTCTTCCACGGTGACCACTTTGTAGGCCCATATTTCTCACAGGATGTAGTCTTTCTCCTGTTGAGAATCTGCTCCATTCTGAGATGCACAGATAAGGGTCACATTAAGGAAGGTCTTGATTCCATCCTCCAGTCCTTAAAAGCCACATACTGGAATGTAGGAGGATACAAACTTTCATCTATAAGATGAATAGTTTCTGGGAAGTTAATGTATGGCATACTGACTATAGATAATAATGCTGAATTGTATAGTTGAAAATTCCTAGAGGAGAAAAAATCTTAAGTGTTTGTGGTATACACACTCACACACAATGGTGACTAAGTTGATAGATGTGTTAATTTAGCTTCTTAATCATTTTGCAACATATATGTATATAAAATATCATGTTATATGTCTTAAATATATACAATTATTATTTGTCAATTATATCTCAATAAGCTGGGAAAAATAAAATGGCTATATGATACCTTTCACAACAAAACTCACAAAAAAGTCATTATGTTTTGAAAAGAAATCTGGAATTATACAGTATAAAATATTAGCAGCAATTACTTCTGAATGATAGAAACACTAAAAATTGATGCTGTGAAAGTGCTGCACTCAATATGTCAGCAAATGTAGAAAACTCAGCGTGGCCACAGGACTGGAAAAGGTCAGTTTTCATTCCAATTCCAAAGAAAGGAAATGCCAAAGAATGCTCAAACTATCGCACAATTGCACTCATCTCACACGCTAGTAAAGTAATGCTTAAAATTCTCCAAGCTAGGCTTCAGCAATATATGAACCGTGAACTTCCAGATGTTCAAGCTGCTTTTAGAAAAGGCAGAGGAACCAGAAATCAAATTGCCAACATCCCCTGGATCATAGAAAAAGCAAGAGAGTTCCAGAAAAACATCTATTTCTGCTTTTTTGACTATGCCAAAGCCTTTGACTGTGTGGATCACAATAAACAGTGGAAAATTCTGAAAGAGAGGGCATACCAGACCACCTGACCTGCCTCTTGAGAAACCTATATGCAGGTCAGGAAGCAATAGTTAGAACTGGACATGGAACAACAGACTGGTTCCAACTAGGAAAAGGAGTATGTCACGGCTGTATATTGTCACCCTGCTTATTTAACTTCTTTGCAGAGTACATCATGAGAAACGCTGGGCTGGAGGAAGCACAAGCTGGAATCAAGATTGCAGGGAGAAATATCAATAACCTCAGATATGGAGATGACACTATCCTTATGGCAGAAAGTGAAGAACTAAAGAGCCTCTTGATGAAAGTGGAAGAGGAGAGTGAAAAAGTTGGCTTAAAGCTCAACATTCAGAAAACTAAGATCATGGCATCTTATCCCATCACTTCATGGCAAATAGTTGGGCAAACAGTCGCTGAGTTTATTTTTTTGGGCTCCAAAATCACTGCAGATGGTTACTGAAACCATGAAATTAAAAGACGCTTACTCCTTGGAAGAAAAGCTATGACCAACCTAGACAGCATAATAAAAAGCAGAGACATTACTTTGTCAACAAAGGTCTGTCTAGTCAAGGCTATGGTTTTTCCAGTAGTCATGTATGGATGTGAGAGTTGGACTATAAAGAAAGTTGAGTGCTGAAGAATTGATGCTTTTGAACTGTGGTGCTGGAGAAGACTCTTGAGAGTCCGTTGGACAGCAAGGAGATCCAACCAGTCCATCCTAAAGGAGATCAGTCCTGAGTGTTCATTGGAAGGACTGATGTTGAAGCTGAAACTCCAATACTTTGGCCACCTGATGTGAAGAGCTGACTCATTTGAAAAGACCCTGATGCTGGGAAAGATTGAGCGCAGGAGGAGAAGGGGACGACAGAGGATGAGATGGTTGGATGGCATCACCGACTCAATGGACATGAGTTTGAGTAAACTCTGGGAGTTGGTGATGGACAGGGAGGCCCGCTGTGCTGTGGTTCATGGGGTTGCAAGGAGTCGGGCACAACTGAGTGACTGAACTGAACTGACTGGAATGTAGATGTTTTCTTTTTTGATTATTTTGTATTTGATTTTCTTTAATTTTTCAATGACTGAGAATTAATTATGTAAATCTAAATGATTAAATCTTACTAATAAAAATGTCTAAATGAAGAATCATATTCCTTATCTCTCCCCAAATATTTTTAAACATATTTTTAACCTGATTCATGGATGGGCCAAGATATTTAAAAAAAAAAACTGAAAGTTTCAGAGTAGGGAAGGAGTAAAACTAAAATATTTGCAAGCATAAATGAAATTACTGTGACTTCTCTGTAGTGACATATGCTATATCATTTTAGGATTATTAAAACATGTGTTGGGGAAAAACAAATTGGAACAATTATATTTAAATGTTTCCAGCGTCTGTTGGTTGTTTCAGCCTTCACTCCTGAATACTATTAGCAGGAAAAAAAATTAGTCTCATGGTATAATTTACATGAAATAGTTTCTTCCCCCCACTCACAGACATCTGGGAATCACCATTTAGAACTCAGATTAGGTTATTTCCTTTATTATTTGATGTATCACTTTCATCATTGCCTGTAGGACTCTAATAGAGAGAAATCTAAATAGTATCGACATGGTAAAGCAAAAACTGTTAATATGTAGATACAGTTCTATTTAGTCATTGGATTTGAGTTCATTGGAAGAGCCACAATATGTTGTGTTGTCAAAATTGTATTACAAGACTGATCAATTTCCATTTGGAGTTTTGTGATTTTATTATATAATTAGTGTAAGTAATATTGACTGCTCTTGAATACCATAAGTACACAAGAAGATCAAGGGATAGATGATGGGAGAAGATGGATTGCTTAATTTATTTCTCAATTAAAGCTGCCACTTTGGGTAGAGAAATCTGCAGCTCATTAGTTTTTTTTTATGGTTCATTTTGCAACTGCATTTATTGTTTTAATAAGTAAATATATTATCTCATTATTGCAGCAGTCTCATAGCTATAGCAACACAAGTTTTTCATATCCATTCACAACATGCATTCCCCAAATGGAACCCTGAGAAGAAGATTTATTAAATCCAATGAAACTGAAGGAGAGGCCTTGTAGGGTGGAGTCTGTGGGCATTATGAGGTCATAGCAAAAAGCAAAGTGTTTTTTACTCAGGGGCTAAAAATGATTGCAAAGATTTTTTTGTTTTGTTTTGTTTTACTGAGTCCTTCTAATAGTAAAGCTATTTAGAAATGTGTGGTGGTTTCCCAGCAACGAATGTGTTGACAAATTACCTTTCAGATTATGGATGAGTAATATGTTTATTGCATCCCTTTTACACACTCGCCTCAATTCATAGTGCCATAGAGGCTAAGGAGGAGAGATCTGAGCCAACCTCTGGTGCTGTTATTAAGGTCTTAAAAACTCTAGCCTCTGGGTTAGAGAAAAATGACCCTGATTCTCAAGCAAACACCTGCCCTGGTTAAGTTCTAACAACAACTCCATTAGTATGCATGCTGGTGGACCTAGATTGGGTCGATCAATCAATTAGCATGTATTAATTTAATATGTACTATTTTCCCTGGGATTCCCTGGTGGCTCAGTGGTAAAGAATCTGCTTGCAATGCAATAGACACAGGTTCAATCCCTGTGTCAGAAAGATCCCCTGGAGTAGGAAGTGGCAACATACTCCAGGATACTTTCCTGGGAAATTCCACGGACAGAGGAGCTTGGTAGAGCTACAGTCCATGGGGTTGCAAAAGAGTTGGACAAGACTTAGCAACTAAACATCAACAATTTCCCCTAGCTTGTTACCTGTATGACATTGGCAAAGAGTCCAACAACAACAAAAAAAAGAGGATATTGATTCTAAGCAAAATAGGAAGGAAATAAGTGTCATTGACCACATATAACAGGTTGCTGATAGAAAATTTGAATCTGTTTTATTCTGTTTAAAATAATTTCAAAGAAAGCAAGAAAAATTTAGTTTAGTTAAATGATGGGCTTTTGGGTACTAAATTTTTAAATTGCTTTGCTTGCAAATGAATAACTGTGTGTGAGGGAAGGATGCACAGAAGATTCAGTGTATGTACTGACTCATTCCCCATGTGATTTCTCTTTGTGACAACTGCCA
Source organism: Cervus canadensis (assembly GCF_019320065.1). Classification (NCBI taxonomy): domain Eukaryota; kingdom Metazoa; phylum Chordata; class Mammalia; order Artiodactyla; family Cervidae; genus Cervus; species Cervus canadensis. The sequence continues at coordinate 21,350,152 of NC_057393.1, forward strand.
TTTATTGAACATGTACTAAATTATTATCTCATTTTGAACCTGTGGGATGAGACACATTAGCCTCATTGTATAAAGTAGGAAGAATCAAGCCATTTACTTGAGGATCCTTAGTAAGCAAACGAATAATTTGAAATTGAACCCAGATCTGTCTGACTCTAAAATGTGTGTCAGATTTGGATATTTGAATAACCTAATTGCTGGATTTCAATGGTTTTCCACTCATTTGTATCTGTTCCAGGAATGTTTGCACTACTCCGTCTACGCGTGACCCGTGTCCACACATCCCTAGTCTCTCGGAGTTTGAAGAGAAGCAGCCGGTTACCTTGGTGTGTCACAATTTGTCACTATAACACTGGTGACTCTTTGAGTGGAAGGTAGGCACTGCTCTCAAAATATGAGACTCTGAATTTGCAATTCATCCTGGGCTAAGATCAGGTCCCTGCTTGTGTGTGATGAGGCACATGCAAGGATGACTCAGGGCTTGCTGTGCCTCTACTGTGGCAAATCCATGCTTCAATCAGGGGTGAAGGTGGCAAATCCAGTTTGGAGTGATCACAGGGGCCATGGAGTGGTTCCTAAGCCCCTCTCTGAAGCAATGCTGGTGTTTGGGGAACATGCCTTATTCTAACAACAGGGACTGGAATTCCATTTAGGGAGGGAAATGCATGTATAAAAAGTCAAGTGTTTGGTGCAAAGTATGGGACATGAGCATGCTTCAGAAGTATGCTCCAATGCTTCTGCTTTGACACAGAGAGGACTTGAAGCTCTAGGGAAGAACAAAAGAAATAGAAGAGATTAGAGGGAAGAATGGATTTTGGGTGGGTGCTGGGTGATGAGATTGCCAGAAAGTTCTGTGGAAAGGAAAAATAGACCACTTTGTTCACTCTGTGATGTGTGATATCCACTTTTATGAAGTCATATATATTTCATGTGAGTTGGGAATATGGGTGAAAAGTGGATGAGAAATCATTGAAGGGATTGAATTTTAAGTCTGGGTCAGTGTGATGAGCAACAAGAACCTTGAGTGAGGAATCTGGAGCTCAAGAGGAAGGAGGCTACAGAAACGACAGTACCTGGGTATTCTCAGAAATATCAAGGAGGGCTTTGTACTCCTGCAAGTGCCAGTTAATTATGCAGAGAGAAAATCCTCTCACTCTAAGATTCTTAGAAGTATAGCCTATATAAGCCTTGGGCTCAGAGATCAACTTATTGGTGAATTTGCATAGTCCTCAGTGCATGGATCTGTGCTCAGTGAGTGAGTGGGTGAGTGATGGTGGTAGAAGGAAAGACTGGTTGGAGGACAATGAAGGGGTGTGTAAATTCCTTTGAAGATGCCCCAGTGGTATTGGTAGGGCAATATCATCCTTGGTGGGCAGTGAGTGTGTTGGTCAATTCAGGCTGCTCTGACAGAGTACCATTGACTGGGTGGCTTATAAATAGCAGAATTTTATTTCTCCTAGTCTTAGAGACTGAAAATCTAAAATAAGAGTGCCAGCATTGTCAAGCTCTGATGAGAGCCCTCTTCCAGGTGGCAGACTGCTAACTTTTTGTTGTAGCCTCACTTAGCAGAGATCAGAGGAAGCAAGCTCTCTTGTGACTGTTATAGGGCACTAATTCCATTCATGAGGGTTATACTCTCAGAAGGGCTTCCCTGGTGGCTCAGTGGAAAAGAATCCACCTTCTGGTGCAGAGAGAAATGGGTTTGATCCCTGGGTCGGGAAGATCCCCTGGAGAAGGAAATGGCAACCAACTCCAGTATTCTTGCCTGGGAAATCCCATGGACAGAGGAGCCTGGTGGGCTAAATCCATGGGGTGGCAAAAGAGTTGGACATGATTTTATGACTGAACAACAACATATCCTTTATAATCTCATATTATCTTAATTACTTTCCCAAGACCCAAACTCCTAATATGATCACATTGAGGGGTAGGGTTTCAATACATGAATTTGGAGGGACACCAAAATTCAGTCCATAACAGGCAATAATGGGCAAGATAAATGAGGAAACAGCCTCAGGAATTTGCATTCCTAGCTTAGTTTACAAACTTAAGTCACAGAGATTGCAACAGAGAGTGGATTTCAGGCTGTTGTTACTTCCCTTCAATGGTTGCATTTCTTAAAAATGTTTGTGTCTCTGAGACAGTTGCTGGTATAAAACAACCTACCTCAACCAGGACAGGAAGATCAGACTTCAGTTTCCCACCTCTACTTCTGATCATAGTACTTGTCATAATTTGGAAAGCTGTGCTGTTTATGTAGTTACTTAATAGTGTCTATTTTTCCTGTTAGATATCCATGTACCATAAAGGCAACACTGGATTTTCATTTCTCCCTGTTATAATCCAAATGTTTTTCTTATCACTTAATGACTGTGTACTGAGTGACTGAAATGAAGAGAACCCTGTAATCTGAATGAGTGGCTGGTAGAAACTACATATGAATTGTTTCTAAGGGTAGCAATATTATGCGTTACAGTTTACAATGTGCTTGACTACCCTTCTTCAGCATTAGTGGTTGGGTCATAGACTTGGATTATTTTGATATTGAGTGGTTTGTCTTGAAAGCGAACAGAAATCATTCTGTCATTTTTGAGACTGCATCCAAGTACTGCATTTGTCTTTTGTTCACTATGAGGGCTACTCCATTTCTTCTAAGGAATTCTTGCCCACAGTAGTAGATATAATGGTCATCTGAATTAAATTTGCCCATTCCAGTCCATTTTAGTTTACTGATTCCTAAAATGTCGATCCCCTAAAATTTCCATCCTCTGTTTGACCACTTCGAATTTTCCCTGATTCGTGGACCTAACATTCTAGGTTCCTATGCAATACTGTTCTTTATAGCATTGGATTTTACTCCTATCACGTCACATCCACAACTGATGTTGTTTTTGCTTTGGCTCAGCCTCTTCATTCTTTCTGGAGATGTTTCTCCACTCTTCTCCAGTGGCATATTAGGTACCTACTGACCTGGGGAGTTTACCTTTCAATGTCATATCTTTTTGCCTTTTCATACTGTTCATGGGGTTCTCAAGGCAAGAATACAGAAGTGGTTTGCCATACCCTTCTCCAGTGGACCACGTTTTGTCAGAACTCTCCACCATGACCCGTCTGTCTTGGGTAGCCCTACAAGGCATGGCTCACTAGTTTCTTTGAGTTAGACAAGGTTGTATCCATGTGATCAGATTGGTTAGTTTTCTATGATTGTGGTTTTCATTCTGTCTGCCTTCTGATGAATAAGGATAAGAGGCTTATGGAAGCTTTCTGATGGGAGAGACTGACTGTGGGGGAAACTGGGTCTTGTTCTGATGGGTGGGTCCATGCTCAGTAAATTTTTAATCCAATTTTCTGTTGATGGGAGGGGCTGTGTTCCCTCCCTGATGTTTGGCCAGAGGCCAAACTGTCCACCATGCCTCCACCAGAGATTCCTGGACACTCACAGGCAAGTCTGACTCAATCTCTTCTGGGGACACTGCTCCCAGCTCCTGGTGCACACAAGGTTTTGTTTGTGTGCTCCGAGAGTCTGTTTCCCCAGTCCTGTGGATGTTCTGTAATCAAATCCCATTGGCCTCCAAAGTCAAATTTTCTGGGGATTCTCAGTTCCTTTGCTGGATCCCAGGTTGGGAAATCTGCTGTGGATCCTAGAGGTTTCTTAACAGTGAGAGAATTTCATTGGTATAATTGTTCTGCAGTTCGTGGGTCATTTGCTTGGTTGGCTCTATAGTGCCCAACCACTAATGCTGAAGAAGCTGAAGTTGAATGGTTCCATGATGACCTACAAGACCTTGTAGAAATAACACCACAAAAAGATGTCCTTTTCATCATAGGACACTGGAATGCAATAGTCAGAAGTCAAGAGATATCTGAAGTAATAAGCAAGTTTGGCTTGAGGTACAAAATGAAACTGGGCAAAGGCTAAGGGAGTTTTGCCAAAAGAATGCACTGGTCATAGCAAACACCCTCTTTCAACAACATATGAGATGACCATACACATGGACATCACCAGATGGTCAGTACCAAAATCACATTGATTATATTCTTTGCAGCTGAAGAAGGAGATGCTCTATATAGTCGGCAAAAACAAGACCAAGAGCTGACTGTGGCTCAGATCATGAACTCTTTATTCCAAATTCAGACTTAAATTGAAGAAAGTAGGGAAAACCACTAGTCCATTCAGGTATGACCTAAATCAAATCCCTTACAATTTTACAGTGGAAGTGACAAATAGATTCAAGGGATTAGACCTGATAGACTGAGTGCCTGAAGAGCTTTGGACAGAAGTAACTATGTACAGGAGGCAGTGATCAAGACCATCCACAAAAAAAGAAATGCAAAAAGGCAAAATGGTTGTCTGAGGAAGCCTTACAAATAGCTGAGAAAAGAATAGAAGCAAAGGCAAAGGAGAAAAGGAAAGATATAAGCATCTGAATGCAGAGTTCCAAAGAAAAGCAAAAAGAGATAAGAAAGCATTTCTTAGAGATCAATGGAAAGAAATAGATAAAAACAATAGAATGGGGAAGACTAGAGATCTTTTCAAGAAAATTAGAGATACCAAGGGAACATTTCATGCAAAGATGGGTGCAATAAAGGACAGAAACAGTATGCACCTAAGAGAAGCAGAAGATATTAAAAAAAAAAGAAGAAGAAAGGTGAAAAGAATACCCAGAACTATACAGAAGATCTCATTAAGGAGATCTTAATGACCCAGATAACCACAATGGTGTGATCACTCACTAGAGCTAGACATCCTGGAGTGTGAAGTCAAGTGGCCCTTAGGAAGCTTCACTACAAACAAAGTTAGTGGAGGTGATGGATTTCTGGCTGAACTATTTCAAGTCCTTAAAGGTGATGCTGTAAAAGTTCTACACTCAATATGCCAGCAAATTTGGAAAACTCAGCAGTGGCCACAGGACTGGCAAAGGTCAGTTTTCATTCCAATATGAAAGGCAATGCCAACGAATGTTCAAACTACCACACAATTGCACTCATCTCACACACTAGAAAGTAATGCTCAAAATTCTCCAAGCCAGGCTTCAACAATACGTGAACTGAGAACTTCCAGATGTTCAAGCTGGATTTAAAAAAGGCAGTGGAACCAGAGATCCAATTGCCAACATCCACTGGATCATCAAAAAAGCGAGAGAGTTCCAGAAAAACATCTATTTCTGCTTTATTGACTACACCAAAGGCTTTGACTGTGTGGATCACAACAAACTGTGGAAAATTCTTCAAGAGTTGGGAATATCAGACCACCTGACCTGCCTCCTGAGAAAGCTGTATGCAGGTCAAGAAACAATGGTTAGAACCAAACATGGAACAACAGACTGGTTCCAAACTGGGAAAGGAGTATGTCAAGGTTGTATATTGTCACCCTGCTTATTTAACTTATATGCAGAGTACATCATGAGAAATGTTGGACTGGATGAAGCACAAGCTGGAATCAAGATTGCGGGAGAAATATCAATAACCTCAGATATGCAGATGACACCACCCTTATGGCAGAAAGTGAAGAGGAACTGAAAAGCCTCTTGATGAAAGTGAAAGAGGAGAGTGAAAAAGCTGGCTTAAAACTCAACATTCAAAAAACTAAAATTGTGGCATCCTGTCCCATCACTTCATGGCAACTAGATGGGGAAACAGTGAAAACAGTGACAGACTTTATTTTCTTGCGCTTCAGAATCATTGCAGATGGTGACTGCAGTGATGAAATTAAAAGACACTGGCTCCTTGGAAGAAAAGCTATGACCAACCTAGACAGCATATTAAAAAGCAGAGACATTACTTTGCCGTCAAATATTTGTCTAGTGAAAGCTATGGTTTTTTTAGTAGCCATGTATGGATATGAGAGTTGGACCATAAAGAAAGCCGAATACCAAAGAATTAATGCTTTTGAACTGTGGTGTTGGGGGAAACTCTTGAGAGTCCCTTGGATTTCAAGGAGATCCAATCAGTCAATCCTAAAGGAAGTCAGTCCAGAATATTCATTGGAAGGATTAATGCTGAAGCTGAATCTCCAATTCTTTGGCCACCTGATGCCAAGAACTGACTCCTCGGAAAAGACCCTGATGCTGGGAAAGGTTGGAAGTGAGAGGAGAATTGCACGACAGAGGATGGGATGATTGTATGGCATCACTGACTCGATGGACGTGAGTTTTAGAAAGCTTTGAGTTGGTGATGGACAGGGAAACCTGGCGTGCTGTGATCCACGGGGTCACAAAGAGTCAGAGATGACTGAGTGACTGAACTGAAATGAACAGACTACCCTTGAGCATCTTATGCTCCCTCTTGACTTTGGCAGGAAAGATTGTGGTGATGACATGTTGGTCCAGAAAGGGAATATCATTACAGGTGTTAACCTCCAAATCTGATGGTATGTAAACTTGTCTGGAGTAGTTATTAAATGTGAGGAATGTTGTTTTTTGAGAAGTTGGATTAAGATCTGAAGGGTGGAAGTGATGAAGTAGTAATGTTTTGTTAAGTGTAAGACACAATGTCAAGACCCACTAAACTGGTGATTTGAAAGAATATAAAATTAGTTTATTTTGGAAATCTGTCTTCTTGAATCAGGTAACAGCCAGTCCACTGTGTGCCAAATGGTCAGAGTAATAAACAGTGAACCAGCGTCAGTGAGGAGACTGAAACTAAAAGGAACTTAAAAGCTACATACCTGGCCATAAGCTGCAGTAACCCTAGCCTCCTTTTAATTGTTCAAAGGACTACTTTAGCACCACTCACAAAATTTCCCACTTATTGTCTTAGATCACTGAAATGGACATACTGTCTGCTACCTAGGGTTGCTGGGAGAATCTCTTCTCATGTATTGAACTCTCCCTGCATATTGTATCAATTCCCAATGTATCTTTTACCATCTCTATGCAGATGCTCCAAGATATCACTACCTTTCTGGAAAGTACAATGAGATCATTATGTTGCACATTTTCACTTACTGTGAAGTTTTGTGACTAGCAGATATAAGAGTATTAATTGGAGAAATAAGGTGGCCTCCAGTCACGTGATAATACTTCTCACTTTTTCAAGCCTTAGATTTTTCCAAAGTGCTTGGACTATATGAATTCAACATAGTTTTTTTTCTACCTCTCACACAATTGAATTTTGAGTGTGATTTTTAATGAATTAAAATCTTTCAGGAATATATAGAAGATGAAAGCTTTCCTTTTCTTTGTCCATCAGTTGAGCTAAGGGTTTAAAGCCTTGAGTTGAGCTAGTCACTTGTTTCCACATGTTGTTCTGCACGGTGAGGAGATATCCTATCCAACATGCATCAACAGCAGGCACTTGGTTCCACAAGTGTCTTTAAGATACTTTATCACAATTAACCATAGATGACAATTTGATTAATCACAAGGCACAGAATGCCAAGAATTACTGATTTCTTTTTTTCCCCTTGGCAAGAAGCTTAGCACATTATTCAAGGTCAAGGATACAATGAAAGCTATCCATGAATCTCATTTGGCAGTTTGGTAGCCTGGAACTATGTTTGGTACCAATATAGTGTCAGGCTCAGGGTCCAGTTAGGAACAGAGAAATCATATTAAATATGGCAACAGAAACAATTTAATATTTTGAGCTGGAGAAAGAAGTGTTAGCAAATGAAAAGATCAAGTAGTGCATTAAAGTACAACAGAGTTATATGTCTAAGGCTTGAAGCATGAAGAAAAGGGGTTGGAATTTCCAAAGTCTGGAAACTTAGAGAAGATGCCCTGGAGAACTGAGGTTCAGTGTTCTGAAAAAAGCACGCTATGCAGCTGCAGCTAATAGCACAGGAGCTTAGAGAAGGGATATTGGAGAGCTAGGCTCCAGAATCTGGAGAGGAGGCAATGCTTGGCTACTCTTGGGCCATCGGGAGATCAGAGGCTGAACATCACAGAGTCTGGGTCCAGATCTCTGTGAATGGGGTATCTCCCAGTAAGTGTTAGTCCTCCTGAAGAAACACAATGATGTTCATTCCTAGAGGACCAAAATTACTGGAGACTGAGACTCATTGCTGGAGTGAAGCTGAAATGATGCTGGCAGGAAAATAGGAAGGGACCAGCCTTTTCATTTTCTTTCAGCTTTCCAGTTCAATATAGCACCCTATATTAGTGGAACTTAAGAGGAAGCCATCAAAAAGATGAGAAATAGAGGTTCCAGGATTCCAACCATATCATTGCAAAGGCAAGTATAGATGGGTTGATTTATAGATGAGTGATATAGTTTAAAATAAACTTAATTTAGTTGTTAAGAAATATTTGCATATTAAAAAGGAGTCAGTTCAAACTCAGGAAAAGGCATAAAGAATGAATGAAGTTGGGATGTGAAGAAGAGAAAGGATGACCACAAAACATTAATATACTATATTTATCTGCAAGATAGAGGCAAAAATTATGTGTCAGAACATCCTCTGAACCTTATTAAGGAAAATGTATGTGTGTGTATAAGTGTGTAGTGTGTGTCTAGGCTTTCATTACTTTCAATAATTAGGACTTGAGTTTAAATAGAAAAGTCAACCTATAGTTACCTTAAATTACTTCTATCCCAGATTTTTTGAAAGTCACTTTTATTAAGTTCACTGTACTATAATACAGCAAGTCACCATAAAAAGAAAATATCAAATCCAATATAGACATAAAACATAAACTATGAGGTAATGAGAGCTTATAGAGAAATTCTTATGACAGCTTTACCTTTTCTTAGGAGAATTCATTATTTATAATAAAACAGTATATTAGAACCCAAAATGTAATAAGGCTTTCAATTTATCTTTGCAAGAATAAGAGAGGAGAGGTATTTGGAATTTCTAGCATGAAGTATTTATACATGGAGTGTGGGATCATCAAAAAATTCCAGGTAAAGGTAAAAACTTCTTGCATAAACAGTGGTTCCATTCTCTCTGAAGAGAAAATGGAAGGAAATAGAGAAGTCTTGCTTGAGTGAAGTGTTGTATATCATCAGCGTCTCTAAAATCAAGTAAAAGGTGGTAGAGGGTCATTTTGGACATGATTTAAGGAAGATGAATGGAAGCAAGGAATGAGGAAAGCTAGGTTGAGAGTTAACTGAAAATCAACAGAACCGATTCTGAGGTTTGCTCAAGTTGTGGCGTCTGGTGATAAATAGTTGCTCCTATAATAATAGGAGTCCTGAGCAGTTGGGAGAAAGGGCTGTTGAAGTTATCTGTATGTAAAAGCACAGCATTTTGCAAATGATCTTTTGTAGACTGAAATTTTTCTGCTAGAACATTTGGAGGCTATGTACCTCTTTTAAAATTTAGCCCTTGAAGAGAATTCTCTGAATGATGATCAAGGTCAGGGCATCCTGACAAGACATAACAGAGAAAGGAAAACAACCTTCTCTATAAGAGAACTGAACTTTAAAATTGCAGTAGTTTTTGAGGTTAAATAGCATATTTTTAACCCTGGAGATAATGATCTTTCTAGAAAGAGCAAAGTGGCCAAATTTGTGAAAATTTATTTTGAAATCCTAGATGGAAAGTTGGGAAATGAGCCCCACTTTATGTTTGTCATTCTTGGAAATTTGAAAAAACTGGTAGATTCAAAACCAAACAAACAAGCTAAAAGGGAGTCTTCATATCTTAATCTTGACTTTAGTGTGAGTACTTCTCAGATTAGCCCTGAATGCCAGTTTCTTGGTGGCACGATTTTTAAAAATTAATTTTATTGGAGTATAGTTGACTTACAATGTTGTATATACATAATATCCATATTTTTAAAAATTATGTTCCCATATAGGTCATTACAGAGTATTAAGGAGAGTTCCTTGTGCTATATGGTAGGTTCTTATTAATTACCTATTTTGTAGTATGACATATACACTGCTATATATAAGATTTAAAAAAAATGAACAAGTCAGCAGTTGGCACTTTTCTGCCCATTTATGATTCATTGAAAAAGAATGGATGTGAAACCACACAAAGGAATTAAAATCAAAGTCAGCTGCTGATGGTATGATTTGGGGCTTGGGTGCATCACACATATCACACTTGTTAGCATCCAGAGTCCTCAGTGGGCATCTACTTTATGAGTTCTCATCCTATTAAGAGCTTAGTTGCCAAAATATAATTTCCAGCTACTGATTTGGGAGTCAGTTTAGTGAGTAACCTCCATCAAGCCCCAAACACCAATGCCTGGCAACCTCCCTGTCTATGAATACACATCCTCTGGATGTTGACATTCTGTAACCTCTCCCGAGGGACTCACATTCTCTGAAGGACTGCAGTGGACAGGACACTGAATCTGTTGATTCCAAAGTAGTGAAGCACAACCTCTGCCTGTGCTTGGTCTTCTGATGACAGGCAGAAGCCTGTGTAATGAAGTAAGAGCTAAGATAAATGTATCCTCGGGTGATGGGGGAGCACAATGGAGGACTGAGGAGGGAATGGGATGGGGGAAGGCAAGTTAGAGAATACTCCTTTTTTCCCCTCCCTCTTGAACCTCCCTCCTACCTCCCACCCCATCAGAGAATATTCTTGAAGACGTGTGGTCTGAGTCTTAAAATGTGAATAGGAGCTTGGGAGGTAGACTGAGGGGGAGGAATAGGATTAACATGAAGGTGAAGCACCAACAAGTGTGAGTGCTTATTATGTTCCAGGAGGCTGCTAAGTGGTTTGTGAACAGTACCATATTTAATATCTTATCATTATGAGGTGACATTATTATTATTATCCCCATTTTATGGATAAGAACATGGAAATTGAGGGTGTAAGCTGTGAGCAGATTATTCAAACTTTTCCTGTGACAGGCCAGCTGATAACAGTATATTATACTTTGGGGGTCATATGACCTCTGTGACAATTACTTAGTTCTGCCATTGTAGCATGAAAGCAGTCCTGGGACAATATGTAAATGAGTGAATGGGGTTGTACTCTAACAAAATTTTTCTTTTTACAAAAACAGGCAAAACCAGATTTGGCAGGGCTACAAATAGAGATGGAAATGGCAACCCACTCTGGTATTCTTGCCTGGAGAATCCCAGGGATGGCAGAGCCTGGTGGGCTGCCATCTATGGGGTCGCACAGAGTCATACACGGCTGAAACGACTTAGCAGCAGCAGCAGCAGCAGCAGCAGCAGAGTACATGAGCTGGAATTCAAGTGAGAGAGAAAATGGAGTTTACAGGAAATAGTGAAGTTTTTGACTTTAGCCATATTTTTTTGTTAGAGATGTTGGGTAGGGGATTTTGTCATCAGTTGGATTTCTATCTTAGAGGCCATAAATATTTCCTGTGTATATTCTAAGGGCTCAGTAGTGTGTTAGAATAATAGAGCTTATTATTATTTTACAGTGTGATAATGATAATACATGAGAAAGTGAACAATGCTTACTTTTTCAAATCCATGCTGTGTTGAGAGTGCCAAAAGAATTCAGAGAACAAAAAATCACAAGAAAATAAGACGTTAGACATTTTTAGGATTTTAAATAATATATTAATTTTAAAACCTGGCAGTTTATGTATTATTATGCATATAAATATTTTTGAAGTACATATTAATTATTCTGGTTTTGATTTAGAAAATCAAATCAAATTCTTTTTTTTTTTATTTTTATTTTTTTTAAATTTTTTTATTAGTTGGAGGCTAATTACTTCACAACATTTCAGTGGGTTTTGTCATACATTGATATGAATCGGGTGGAGAGGGAGGTGGGAGGGGGGATTGGGATGGGGAATAAGTGTAAATCTATGGCAAATCAAATTCTTGATTTGAAAATTCTTAAAGAGATGGGAATACCAGACCACCTTACCTATCTTCTGAGAAACCTGTATACAGGTCAAGGAGCAAAAGTTATAACCTTACATGGAACAACAGATGGTTCAAAACTGGGAAAGGAGTATGTCAAGGCTGCATATTATCATCCTACTTATTTAATTTATGTGCAGGGCACATCATGTGAAATGCCAGGCTGGATGAATCACAAGCTGGAATTAAGATAGCCAGGAGAAATATCAATAACCGCAGATACGTAGATGATACCACTCTAATGGCAAAGAGTGAAGAGAAATTAAAGAACCTGTTGATGAAGGTGAAAGAGGAGAGTGAAAGAGCTGGCTTAAAACTGAACATGAGAAAAACTAACAATATGGCCTCTGGTCCCATCACTTTCATGGCAGATAGATAAGGAAAAAGTGGAAGCAGTGACAGATTTTATTTTCTTGGGCTCTAAAATCACTGTGGACAGTGTTTGCATCCATGAAATTCAAAGGCATTTGCTCCTTGAAAGGAAAGCTATGACAAAACTAGACAGTGTATAAAAAGCAAAGACATCACTTTGCTGACAAATGTCCATATAGTCAAAGCTATGATTTTTCCCGTAGTCAAGTGCAGATGTGAGAGTTGGACCATAAAGAAAGCTGAGTGCCAATGGATTGATGCCTTCAAATTGTGGTGCTAGACATGAAAAGATGCTAAACATCACTCATTATCAGAGAAATGCAAATCAAAACCACAATGAGGTACCATTACACGACAGTCAGAATGGCTGCTATCCAAAAGTCTACAAGCAATAAATGCTGGAGAGAGTGTGGAGAAAAGGGAACCCTCTTACACTGTTGGTGGGAATGCAAACTAGTACAGCCGCTATGGAGAACAGTGTGGAGATTCCTTAAAAAACTGGAAATAGAACTGCCATATGACCCAGCAATCCCACTCCTGGTTATACACACCGAGGAAACCAGATCTGAAAGAGATACATGCACCCCAATGTTCATCACAGCACTGTTTATAACAGTCAGGACATGGAAGCAACCTAGATGCCCATCAGCAGACGAATGGATAAGGAAGCTGTGGTACATATACACAATGGAATATTACTCAGCCATTAAAAAGAATACATATGAATCAGTTCTAATGAGATGGGTGAAACTGGAGCCCATTATACAGAGTGAAGTAAGCCAGAAAGATAAACACCAATACAGTATACTAACTCATATGTATGGAATTTAGAAAGATGGTAACGATAACCCTATATGCAAAACAGAAAAAGAGACACAGATGTACAGAACAGACTTTTAGACTCTGTGGGAGAAGGCGAGGGTGGGATGTTCTGAGAGAACAGCATTGAAACAAGTATACTATCAAGGGTGAAACAGATCACCAGCCCAGGTTGGATGCATGAGACAAGTGCTCAGGGCTGGTGCACTGGGAAGACCCAGAGGGATGGGATGGAGAGGGAGGCAGTAGGGGGGATTGGTATGGGGAACACATGTAAATCCATGGCTGATTCATATCAATGTATGGCAAAAGCCACTACAATATTGTAAAGTAATTAGCCTCCAACTAATAGAAATAAATGGAAAAAAAAATACATGACAATAGGAAAAAAAAATTGTGGTGCTGGAGAAGACTCTTGGGAGTCCTTTGGACTGCAAGGAGATCAAACCAATCACTCGTGAAGGAAATCAACCCTGAATATTCATTGGAAGGACTGATGCTGAAGCTGAAGTTCCAATACTTTGGCCACCTGATGCAAAGAACTGACTCATTGGAAAAGACCCTGATGCTGGGAAAGATTGGAGGCAAAAGGAGAAGAGGGTTTCAGAAGATAAGATGGTTAGACAGCATCACCAACTCAGTGGACATGAATCTGAGGAAACTCTGGGAGATAGTGAAGGACAGGGAAGCCTGGCATGCTGCAGTCCATGATGTTGCAAAGAGTCAGGCATAACTTAGTCAATGAACAGCAACAACGACACATGCAGAGGAAAAATTCCATTTCTAGTTTCTCTAATTATGGATAATTAGTAAGCTGTTTCGGAAAAGGCAATGGCACCCAACTCCAGTACTCTTATCTGGAAAATCCTGTGGATGGAGGAGCCAGGTAGGCTGTAGTCCATGGGGTCGCTAAGAGTCGGACACGACTGAGCAACTTCACTTTCACTTTTCACTTTCATGCATTGGAGAAGGAAATGGCAACCCACTCCAGTGTTCTTGCCTGGAGAATCCCAGGGATGGGGGAGCCTGCTGGGCTGCCGTCTATGGGGTCGCACTGAGTCGGACACGATTGAAGTGACTTAGCAGCAGCAGCAGCAGCAGCAGCAAGCTGTTTGCTGAAATTTAAAACTATTGTTGCTTAGCAAGAGCAATAACCATTCAGAGTCCTGTTGGCACTGCTTGTTTCCAGAATTTACTTTCACATTTCCAGGCCTAGTTGATGAAAAAGATAAAGGTAATGAAGCATACATGGTCCCTGCAGTCCTGGGGCTTATAGACTAGTGATGGAGGTAGAATTAGCAAATTACCATGGCATTAAATATACATTCATAACTGTTATTTTTATTACAAAGGGAAACAGTTTTATGAAAGCTTGTACAGTGGGGCTTTCATCCACTGAAAGGTAAGGGAGTCAGGAAGGCTCATGTCAGTTCAAGAAGCAGGGATGACGTCAGTGGAGAAAGCTCAGTAATGCCTGTGTCTCAAAGAAAGTCTTTTCAAGGTGTCATCCTTCCCTTGCAGTTGATAATGCAAACGATGAATGGGGAGAGGAAGGCACATCTACAGCTAACTCCAGTGCAACTGCCTAATCTTCTCTTCTTGTGTTAGCATTGGCAGGAATTCATTGTATCTCTGGGACAGATAATATGTCCAACCATATATTAAGTTTTAGAAATAGGCAATATTTTCTGATTTGTTCAGCCTGCACTGGCTAATGGGAGCCTTAATAGCTTCAGAACATTTCCTCAAAGTGAAAACCTAGGAAAATTCATATTACTTGAGTTGAATGAGAACTCTCCTCCTATTAAAGTTACTAGACATTTTTCATAATGGGCCCTTCATATCCTTCACAGTGGGCTGCAGAAATCAGGCCCATTTTAGTATAAATCCTATATGCATGGCAACAACGTTCTAAAATAAAATTTATAGGAAAAAAACATTGTTTTGAAATTTGCTCTACAAGTATATTTGAATTTTAGACATGTACAATAAATCAGAGGAGACAGTTTTTCTAATTATTATTATTCTTTCACGTTACAGGTGAAATGAAGATAAAATGCGTCTATGCACATGAAACTGTTGTGTCATTCTTAACATCCCACAATTGTAGAAGAAAAATATGCAAACTCTTTTTAAAGTGTATGGTATACAAGTAACATACTCAGCAGAGGAAGGCAGTAGAGTTGCCACAGAAGCCTTGAAATTTGAGGAGATACTACCCAGAGATTAATTTTTTCTCTTTCGTTGTTGGTGTCAACTGTTTTCCCACATTTTCCTCCACTAATGTTGTTCCTTCAAGTTTTCCAAGACATAGTGCAACTGGGGCAAGCTATGAGCATCCTCACATGAGAATCAGCTGTGCACTTTCTACACTGAATCCCCAGGAAGATGCAGGCATCTTCCCCTATCAAAACAGTTGTAAGGCTCAGTTACAGGAAACTGTATCTTGGGGGCACTGGCAAACACTCAACAAGTTAGTTAGGAAACTTGTGAGTTAGATGAAATAGGAAAGTAGTATTGATTTCCTCTATCTATGCTTCTTGAATGTGAAAGCATGCTTAAATGATTAACCAGCAAATGGACTGGGTCCTTCTTGTGGGCAGGATTTGTATGGAGTATTAATAGCATTCAGTGACCAGGATAGACATCTCTTCGATTTAGGCAGCAGTCTTTCATGCTGGAAGTCATTAAGCTCAGCAAAGACAGAGGGACCCAGTCCTTCTCATTTACAATTATTCAGTAAATCCAACAAATTTTACTGGTCACCAACAGTGTTTTTTCCGAGGATACATAGGAGAGTTTGGCAGGATTTGACTCTGTCATCATGGAGCTCTCACTGAGGAGAAGATTTACATTAATCAAGAAATGATACATAAAAGTTAAATTATAAAACTCATATATATGGTACTGTGAGATTGCAAAACGGAAGATCATAACTTTGTCTGGGAGGTTGGATGGCTCTGAGGGGTGACTTGTGGCTTGAGATCTAAAGGATGAGTACCAGTTAACTAGAGGTGACTGGGAAGAGGAGTGAAAGTGTGTCAGGTAGAAGGTCCCATGGCAGGAGAGAGTATGAGAGGCAAAAAGCAGAGAGATGTGGTTGGTGTTCTTGAAGCAAAGAGAGAAGGTAGAGTGTGAGATGAGATGAGACTGGAGAGAAAAACAGCGGCTAGATTATTCAGGCTCTTGTGAATTATGTTAATTTTAAACTGGGAAAACGGGGATAACATATTAGATTTTCTTTTCTTCTCTTTTTTAAAAAATTCTTTTCTTTTGTTGTGGACCTGGACAAGATATGTATGGAATTCCTTTGAGGTATGTGGGGATGTCAATGGGACACCTGATTAAGGAAGTCCATAGCTTAGAGAGGAGGCATGTGAGTCACCTACATATATATCATTTGAAAACATGGGATTGATGAGTTCCCTCGAGGAGAGTGCAAAGTATGAGAAAAGGATACCTGGGGATGATCATCACCAGCACTTAAGTACTTAATTTATAGGAACACAGATCTAAAATGGAATCCGATAAAGAATGCCAGGGGAAAAAAAATTAAAGAATATGGATCATGGATAATATGGAACAGAATGTTCTGAGAAGTAGTCAGTCGTAGTGGAATATTCTTTTGATGAGGCAAGTTCAATTCAGTTCAGTTCAGTTGCTCAGTCATGTCCGACTCTGCGAGCCCACAGGCTGCAAAATGCCAGGCTTCCCTGTCCATGACCAATTCCCGGAGCTTGCTCAAACTTATGTCCATTGAGTTGGATGATGCCATCCAACCATCTCATCCTCTGTCATCTCCTTCTCCTCTTGCCTTCAATCTTTCCCAGCATCAGGGTCTTTTTCAGTGAGTTAGTTCTTTGCATCAGGTGGCCAAAGTATTGGCGCTTCAGCTTCAGCATCAGTCCTTCCAATGAATATTCTGGACTGATTTCCTTTAAGATTGACTGGTTTGATCTCTTGCAGTCCAAAGGACTCTCAAGAGTCTTCTCCAACACCACAGTTCAAAAGCATCAATTCTTCGGCACTCAGCTTTCTTTACGGTTCAACTCTCATATCCTTACATGACTACTGGAAGAACCATAACTTTGACTAGATGGACCTTTGTTGGCAAAGTAATGTATCTGCTTTTTAATATGCTGTCTAGGTTGATCATAGCTTTTCTTCCAAAGAACAAGAGTCTTTTATTTTTATTTTTCAATTAATTAATTAATTTATTTTAATTGGAGGCTAATTACTTTACAGTATTGTAGTGGTTTTTGCCATACATTGACATGAATCAGCCATGGGTGTACATGTGTTTCGCATCCTGAACCTCTTCCCAACTCCCTCCCCATCCCATCCCTCAAGGTTGTCCCAGTGGACCGGCTTTGAATGCCCTGTTTCATGCATCAAACTTGGACTGGTGATCTATTTCACATATGGTAATATACATGTTTCAATGTTATTCCCTCAAATCATCCCTCACCTTCTCCCACAGATTACAAAAGTCTGTTCTTTATATCTGTGTCTCTTTTGCTGTCTCACATATAGTGTTGTTGATACCATCTTTCTAAATTCCATATATATATGTGTTAATATACTGTATTGGTGTTTTTCTTTCTGACTTACTTCACTCTGTATAATAGGCTCCAGTTTCACCCACCTCATTAGAACTGATTCAAATTCATTCTTTTTAACAGCTGAGTAATATTCCATTGTGTATATGTACCACAGCTTCTTTATCCATTCATCTGCCAGTGGACATCTAGGTGGTTTCCGTGTCCTGGCTATTATAAACAGTGCTGTGATGAACATTGGGGTACATGTGTCTCTTTCAATTCTGGTTTCCTCAGTGTGTATGCACAGCAGTAGAATTGCTGGGTCGTATGGCAGTTCTATTTCCAGTTTTTAAAGGAGTCTCCACATTGTTCTCCATAGTGGCTATACTAGTTTGCATTCCCACCAACAGTGTTAGATGGTTCCCTTTATCCAAACCCTTTCCAGAATTTATTGTTTGTAGACTTTGGTAGTAGCCATTCTGACCGGCATGAGATGGTATCTCATTGTGGTTTTTGTGTGCATTTCAGTGATGATGAGGGATGTTGAGCATCTTTTCATGTGTTAGTTAGCCATCTGTGTGTCTTCTTTGGAGAATGTCTGTTTAGTTCTTTGACACATTTTTTGATTGGGTCATTTATTTTTCTGGTATTGAGCTGCATGAGCTGCTTGTATATTTTTGAGATAAATTCTTTGTCAGCTGCTTCATTTGCTATTATTTTCTCCCATTTTGAAGGTCATCTTTTCACCTTGCCTAGAGTTTCCTTCATTGTGCAAAAGCTTTTAAGCTTAGTTAGATCCCATTTGTTTATTTTTGCTTTTATTTCCATTACTCTGGGAGATGGGTCATAGAGAATCCCACTGTGATTTTGTCAGAGAGTGTGTTGCCTATGTTTTCCTCTAGGAGTTTTATAGTTTCCGGTCTTATGTTTAGATCTTTAATCCATTTTGAGTTTATTTTTGTGTATGGTATTAGAAAGTGTTCTAGTTTCATTCTTTCATAGGTGATAGACCAGTTTTCCCAGCACCACTTGTTAAAGAGACTGTCTTTTTTCATTGTATATTTTTGCCTCCTTTGTCAAAGATAAGGTGTCCAAAGGCTCGGGGATTTATCTTTGAGCTTTTTATTTTGTTCCATTGATCTATATTTTTGCCTTTGTGCCAGTACCATACTATCTTGATGACTGTAGCTTTGTAGTATAGTCTGAAATCAGGCAGATTGATTCCTCCAGTCCCATTCTTCTTTCTCGAGATTACTTTGGCTATTTGAGTTTTTTTTGTATTTCCATACAAATTGTGAAATTATTTGTTCTAGTTCTGTGAAAAATATTATTGGTAGCTTGATAGGGGTTGCATTGAATCTATAGATTGCATTGGGTCATATACTCATTTTCACTATATTGACTCTTCTGATCCATGAACATGATATATTTCTCCATCTATTTGTGTCATCTTTGATTTCTTTCATCAGTGTTTTATAGTTTTCTATATATAGGTCTTTTGTTTCTTGGGGTAGATTTATTCCTAAGTATTTTATTGTTTACATTGCAATGGTGAATGGAATTTTCCCCTTAATTTCTTTGTCTGTTTTCTCATTGTTAGTGTATATAAATGCAAAGGATTTCCATGTATTAATTTTATATCCTGCCACTTTACTATATTCATTGATTAGCTCTAGTAATTTTTTGGTGGTGTCTTTAAGGTTTTCTATGTAGAAGATCATGTCATCTGCAAACAGTAAGAGTTTTACTTCTTCTTTTCCAGTCTGGATTCCTTTTATTTCTTTTTCTTTCTGATTGCTGTGGCTAAAACTTCCAAAACTGTGTTGAATAGTAGTGGTGAGAGTGGGCAACTTTGTCTTGTTCCTGACTTTAGGGGAAATGCTTTCAATTTTTCACTATTGAGGATAATGTTTGCTGTGGGTTTATCACATATGGCTTTTATTATGTTGAGGTATGTTCCTTCCATGCCTGCTTTCTGGAGTTTTTTTTTTTTTTTTAAATCATAAATGGGTGTTGAGTTTTGTCAAAGGCTTTCTCTGCATCTATTGAGATAATCATATGGTTTTTATCTTTCAATTTGTTAATGTTAATGTTAATCTTTCAATTTGTTAATCCACTGATGGACTTGTGAATATTGAAGAATCCTTGCATCCTTGGGATAAAACCCACTTGGTCATGATGTATGATCTTTTTAATATGTTGTTGGATTCTATTTGCTAGAATTTTGTTGATGATTTTTGCATCTATGTTCATCAGTGATGTTGATCTAGTTTTCTTTTTTTGTGGTATCTTTGTCTGGTGCAGTTTACCTTCCTCTGCAATTTTCTAGAAGAGTTTGAGTAGGATAGGTGTTAGGAAAGCTTCTTTTAATTTCATGACTGCACACCATCTGTAGTGATTTTGAAGCCCAAGAAAATAAAGTCTGTCACTGTTTTCATTGTTTCCCCATCTATTTGCCATGAAGTGATGGAACCAGATTCCACAGTCTTCACTTTTTGAATATTGAGTTTTAAGCCAGCTTTTTCACTCTCCTCTTTCACTTTCATCAAGAGGCTCTTTAAGCAAGTTACAGGATGACTTCGTTTAGTGACATGGAGATTGCTGATGACTTTGAGGAGAGAGTTAATGTGGAGTGCTGGAGTGGTAGTATGAGTGGTCTGAGAAGTGATGAAGAGGCAAGGAAGGGAAAAACTCTTCTTTGAAAAGTTTTGGGTGTGAAGAGATGGGATGACAGAGAGGATAGCTGTATGAAGTTCCCACTACCAAAATAAGCATCCCCACTTTTGACAATGAGATTCTAGATTTCTACTCCTATATTCCCTGCTTCACAAAATTACACACTTCAGGTTGTTAGAGACATCTTGGGGTTCAGCTCAGAGCATAATCACTGGTTCTAAAAATCCAGTGAAAACCACATAAACCATCTCATGAAATAAACCATTTGAAAGCCTTCAAGGAGGAAAAGATAAAATTCTACAACCCACATAGAGCTTTATGTTTATAAACAAAAATAGAGCTCTGGGAAATCTCTTATTGTGAACAATTTTTTTTTTTCTAATACAGCTGCATTCAAAAGTAATAGGTTCACTCCGTTATGTGGAGAGTGATGAGAACGGCTCAATTCTGCTAATAGCCTGTGTAATGTCTAAATATGTTTATTTCTTAGTATTAACTCACTTCTCCTGACATTAAGATAAACAAAGCCTGTCTAAAATGCATACTTATTTATGATTCTTCCAAATCCTTATTCTCCAAGGCTTCTTCTATTTTTATTGAGTGAGCCTTAGGTCAGTGAAATGTTGTAGTCATCTGTTCCTTTCTGGAAGCAGTAATTTAGCATCTAATAAATGAAGTTCACAGGTTGCTAATAAGTGTAGATCAGCAGCTGTTGCTAGGTTTACAAATGGGTCCTGATCTGGCTGAGAAAACACTCTTCAATTTGTCCTGGGTAGGGATATAAAAATAGAGACTTTTCAAGGAAAAATATTTATGGGTGTTGAATACACTGCTGAGGGACATTTGTTATGGGAGAAGAGTTAATTTGATAAATAATCTTAAATTGATTAAAAACCTTGATTTATCAACTGCTGCACAATTATGATATCATATGCTGCACTAGTTGTTTTGCAGACTTACCTCATTATTACTTATCATGCAGTAACTCTGTGAATTGGGCAAATTAGCTTATCTGAATGTCAGTTTATAAACCACCAACATGGAAACAGTGATGATGACTAAGTTCATAAAGCCAGTTTAGAGTGGAAAAAAAAATTGGAAATTAGGTGCAGACTTTCAGTTACAGTAACATAGCCAGAACATCCTCACTCTCTGACCTGAAATGACCAAACACAGCAGGCAACCTAGGTAAAACAATGGTTTTCAAGAGACTGGTAGGGTGACAAATTAAAAAGATACATTTAAAAAGATACGTCAGTAAGGAAAAAAATATTGTTTTCAATAAAGAAAGGTGGAATGATTGGATATCCACATGCAAAAAACCCCACAGATATATACAATTCAAATGAATCCTTCTAGAACGTGACTTTCTAGAAGATTCTAAAGGGCAAACTTCGGTCGATGAAGAAATGTCTAGTGAAAATGTGGCCAAACTTAATTTGATTCAGAGAGAGTTTATTTTTTTTTCTTTTTTAAAATTATTTTTCATTAAAAATTTTTTTCCCAATTATTTTTATTAGTTGGAGGCTAATTACTTTACAATATTGTAGTGGTTTTGCCATACATTGGCATCAATCAGCCATGGATTTACATGTGTTCCCCATCCTGAATCCCCCTCCCACCTCCCTCCCCATCCCATCCCTCTAGGTCATCCCAGTGCACCAGCCCCGAGCACTTGTCTCATGCATCTAACCTGGACTGGCGATCTGATTCAGAGAGAATTTAAAATAAAAGTGGGTGGTGGGTGTTATAGTTACAGAATAGAATATAAATAATCTATAATTCCTGAAAAAATGGAAATGATAGAATACAATTTGGAAGACAAGGAGCAGACAAAAAAATCAAAGGTAGATAGAAATCAGTATAGATGAAAATAAAAGATTTTTTTTCCAAGTTGGTGGATCAGGTAATAGAGCTTTAATATAAGCATATTTACATGTTTAAGTATGATTAGCCTGTAATCAAGTTCCACAGACTCCTCCTGTGACTCCTGTGAAATAAGACCTGAGTGGACCACCTGGCAATGTTAGGGGAGTTTGATGTCTACCTTGGGGTCTCTTTTTCACACTGGAGAGATGGTAGGCCCTGGGAACCCTCTTGGTGTGTTGCTGTGCCAGCCTGGGGGAAAGGCAAAGTGGTCAGTGTGTAGCTTGCTCCTCTTACCCTTCTAAAGCCAACCTTCTCAGTACCTGTGGTCCAGGAGTCCTTCAGCTTCACCCTCAGCACCTGAGATTTCCCCAGTAGTGTCTCATTTATGGAGAGTTGCTAGCTGGTCTTCTTGTGAAGGGGACTGAAGTTGGGAATAGCCCATGTCCCTAGATTCCTGATATCACTTCTCTGAATAACAATTTTCAACTTAGTATGCCTTAGGACAGAGAAGCCTGGCAAGCTACAGTCCATGTGGTCACAAAAGAGTCAGACACAACTTAGCAATTAAGCAACAACAATACTTCAGGAAAATGTGGGACTTAATTAAAGCATATGACTCAAGTGCATGTCTATTGCCAATAAATTTATATATGTGTTTCTGCCTGTATGAATGTATTATAAACTGTATTTTGTCAAAAAAAGTTGTTGATGTTCAGTCACTCAGTCATTTCTGACTCTTTGTGGCCCATGGACTACAGCATACCAAGCTTCCCCGCCCTTCACTATCTTCCAGAATTTGCTCAAGCTCATCATGTCCATTGATTCTATGATGCCATCCAACCATCTTATTCTCTGTTGTTCTCTTCTCACCTTTCCCTCACTCTTTCCCAGCATCAGGGTCCCTTCAAATGAGTCAGCTCTTCATATCAGGTGGCCAAAGTATTGGAGTTTCAGCTTCAACATCAGTCTTTCCAATGAATGTTCAGGGTTGACTTCCTTTAGGATTGACTAGTTTCATCTTGCTGTCCAAGGAATTCTCAAGAGTCTTCTCCAGCACCATAGTATGAAAGCATCAATTTTTCAGTGCTCAGCCTTCTTTATGGTCCAACTCTATGGTCTAACTTATGGTCCAGTAGTAGGAGGGAAACTATTTACTGAATAATTTTTAATGCTTTTTGAATTCTGTACTATCTGTGCATGTATTAATTTAAAAATAATAGATTTAAAATTTATTTTCTGTTTAGATGACATTCATATAATATAAAACCAACAATTTTATTTTATTTTATTTTATTTATTTATTTTTTTTTAAATTTTTTTATTAGTTGGAGGCTAATTACTTCACAACATTTCAGTGGGTTTTGTCATACATTGATATGAATCAGCCATAGATTTACACTTATTCCCCATCCCGATCCCCCCTCCCATCTCCCTCTCCACCCGATTCCTCTGGGTCTTCCCAGTGCACCAGGCCGGAGCACTTGTCTCATGCATCCCACCTGGGGCTGGTGATCTGTTTCACCATAGATAGTATACATGCTGTTCTTTTGAAACATCCCACCCTCACCTTCTCCCACAGAGTTCAAAAGTCTGTTCTGTATTTCTGTGTCTCTTGTTCTGTTTTGCATATAGGGTTATCGTTACCATCTTTCTAAATAAAATGGACAACTTGGATGAAATGGACAAATTCTTAGAAAAGTATAACTTTCCAAAACTGAACCAGGAAGAAATAGAAGATCTTAACAGACCCATCACAGGCAAGGAAATCGAAACTGTAATCAAAAATCTTCCAGCAAACAAAAGCCCAGGACCAGATGGCTTCACAGCTGAATTCTACCAAAAATTTAGAGAAGAGCTAACACCTACCTTACTCAAACTCTTCCAGAAAATTGCAGAAGAAGGTAAACTTCCAAACTCATTCTATGAGGCCACCATCACCCTAATTCCAAAAACCTGACAAAGATGCCACAAAAAAAGAAAACTACAGGCCAATATCACTGATGAACATAGATGCAAAAATCCTTAACAAAATTCTAGCAAACAGAATCCAACAACATATTAAAAAAATCATACACCACGACCAAGTGGGCTTTATCCCAGGAATGCAAGGATTCTTCAACATCCGCAAATCAATCAATGTAATACACCACATTAACAAATTGAAAGATAAAAACCATATGATTATCTCAATAGATGCAGAGAAAGCCTTTGACAAAATTTTATTTTATT
This sequence comes from Cervus canadensis, assembly GCF_019320065.1. Lineage (NCBI taxonomy): Eukaryota > Metazoa > Chordata > Mammalia > Artiodactyla > Cervidae > Cervus > Cervus canadensis. Next base: position 21,374,409 of record NC_057393.1, read on the forward strand.
TTTATTTTTTCATTTATTTTTATTAGTTGGAGGCTAATTACTTTACAATATTGTAGTGGTTTTTGCCATACATTGACATGAATCAGCCATGGATTTATGGCCATATTCCCCATCCTGAATCCCTCTCCCTCCCCATCCCATCCCTCTGGGTCATCCCAGTGCACCAGCCCCGAGCACTTGTTTCATGCATCCAACCTGAACTGGCGATCTGTTTCACACTTGATAATATACATGTTTCGATGCTGTTCTCTCAGATCATCCCACCCTCGCCTTCTCCCATAGAGTCTAAAAGTCTGTTCTGTATATCCGTGTCTCTTTTTCTGTCTTGCATATAGGGTTATCATTACCATCTTTCTAAAGTCCATATATATGTGTTAGTATGCTGTATTGGTGTTTATCTTTCTGGCTTACTTCACTCTGTATAATGGGCTCCAGTTTCATCCATCTCATTAGAACTGATTCAAATGTATTCTTTTTAATGGCTGAGTAATATTCCATTGTGTATATGTACCATAGCTTTCTTATCCATTCTTTTGCTGATGGGCATCTAGGTTGCTTCCATGTCCTGGCTATTATAAAAAGTGCTGTGATGAACATTGGGGTACACGTGTCTCTTTAAGTTCTGGTTTCCTCAGTGTGTATGCCCAGGAGTGGGATTGCTGGATCATATGGCAGTTCTATTTCCAGTTTGTTAAGAAATCTCCACACTGTTCTCCATAGCGGCTGTACTAGTTTGCATTCCCACCAACAGCGTAAGAGGGTTCCCTTTTCTCCACACTCTCTCCAGCCTTTATTGCTTGTAGACTTTTGGATAGCAGCCATCCTGACTGGTGTGTAATGGTACCTCATTGTGGTTTTGATTTGCATTTCTCTGATAATGAGTGATGTTGAGCATCTTTTCATGTGTTTGTTAACCATCTGTATGTCTTCTTTGGAGAGATGTCTGTTTAGTTCTTTGGCCCATTTTTTGATTGGGTCATTTATTTTTCTGGAATTGAGCTGCAGGAGTTGCTTGTATATTTTTGAGATTAATCCTTTGTCTGTTGCTTCGTTTGCTATTATTTTCTCCCATTCTGAAGATTGTCTTTTCACCTTACTTATAGTTTACTTTGTTGTGCAAAAGCTTTTAAATTTCATTAGGTCCCATTTGTTTATTTTTGGTTTTATTTCCAATATTCTGGGAGGTGGGTCATAGAGGATCTTGCTGTGATTTATGTCAGATAGTATTTTGCCTATGTTCTCCTCTAGGAGTTTTATAGTTTCTGGCCTTACATTTAGATCTTTAATCCATTTTGAGTTTATTTTTGTGTATGGTGTTAGAAAGTATTCTAGTTTCATTCTTTTACAAGTGGTTGACCAGTTTTCCCAGCACCACTTGTTAAAGAGGTTGTCTTTTTTCCATTGTATATTCTTGCCTCCTTTGTCGAAGATAAGGTGTCCATAGGTTCGTGGATTTATCTCGGCTTTCTATTCTGTTCCATTGATCTATATTTCTGTCTTTGTGCCAGTACCATACTGTCTTGATGACTGTCGCTTTGTAGTAGAGCCTGATGTCAAGCAGATTGATTCCTCCAGTTCCATTCTTCTTTCTCAAGATTGCTTTGGCTATTTGAGGTTTTTTGTATTTCCATACAAATTGTGAAATTCTTTGGTCTAGTTCTGTGAAAAATACCGTTGGTAGCTTGATGGGGATTGCATTGAATCTATAGATTGCTTTGGGTAGTATACTCATTTTCGCAAAATTGATTCTTCCAGTCCATGAGCATGGCATATTTCTCCATCTATTTGTGTCCTCTTTGATTTCTTTCATCAGTGTTTTATAGTTTTCTATGTATAGGTCTTTTGTTTCTTTAGGTAGATATACTCGTAAGTATTTTATTCTTTTTGTTTCAATGGTGAATGGTATTGTTTCCTTAATTTCTCTTTCTGTTTTCTCATTGTTAGTGTATAGGAATGCAAGTGATTTCTGTGTGTTAATTTTGTATCCTGCAACTTTACTATATTCGTTGATTAGCTCTAGTAATTTTCTGGTAGAGTCTTTAGGGTTTTCTATGTAGAGGATCATGTCGTCTGCAAACAGTGAGAGTTTTACTTCTTCTTTTCCTATCTGGATTCCTTTTATTTCTTTTTCTGCTCTGATTGCTGTGGCCAAAACTTCCAAAACTATGTTGAATAGTAGTGGTGAGAGTGGGCACCCTTGTCTTGTTCCTGATTTTATGGGAAATGTTTTCAATTTTTCTCCATTGCGGATAATGTTTGCTGTGGGTTTGTCATATATTGCTTTTATTATGTTGAGGTATGTTCCTTCTATTCCTGCTTTCTGGAGAGGTTTTTTTTTTTTTTTTTAATCATAAATGGATGTTGAATTTTGTCAAAGGCTTTCTCTGCATCTATTGAGATAATCATATGGTTTTTATCTTTCAATTTGTTAATGTGGTGTATTACATTGATTGATTTGTGGATATTAAAGAATCCTTGCATTCATGGGATAAAGCCCACTTGGTCATGATGTATGATCTTTTAAATATGTTGTTGGATTCTGTTTGCTAGAATTTTGTTAAGGATTTTTCATCTATGTTCATCAGTGATATTGGCTTGTAGTTTTCTTTTCTTGTGGTATCTAGTCTGAAAACCAACAGTTTTAAAGTGTACAATTAAGTGACAATGAACATATTCACAGTGTTGTACAACTATCTAGTTCTTAAACATTTTCATCACCCCAAAGGATATCCTGTACCCATTAAGCAGTCATTCTCCATCAGTAGTTTTCATAGGAAAAAAAAAAAAAGCAACCCTGAATATGCTTGCAAAGCCATCCAAATCTATGGCCCCAATTCCAGCTATACTGTACTTCCTGTGTTTATTCATAAGTCTCTTTTCTGTGCTCTTGAGTTTGCCACATCCTCTTTCTCTCCTTACTATCTTTTCAGATGCATCTCTCTCTGCTCCCCACTTTTCATCTATCAGATTACTCATCCATTTTGAAGTTTCCTTGAATGCCCAGACCAGGTTTTCTATTCAGGTTCGCTGTCCAAACTAGGATACAGACTCACAGCTACAGAGATCATACAGCTGGCTTGTAGTAGTTTGGATTCAGACCTAGAAAAGCCGATGCTAAAGCCTATGCTTATAGCAACCCATCTCTTCTGGCCATTCACCAGCACATATAATTATATTTAATTCATACCTGATAGTACAGAGTTACTTTTTCACAAACGCAAGCCATGGTTTTCAAATGCATGCACTCTGAGTACTGGGCACATGATGTGCTTCTTGCCCATGGCTTCAGGGCATAAAACAAGATACCACTCAGGGAAAATGATTTTGAGCATAAATGATTATTTGAGGAGTTAGAGTAAATGAAAACCAACCAGCTAGTTCTATGGTGATACTAGTGTCAGAAGGAGAAAAGCCAGTCCTGTATATAATTCCTCTTCCTGAACTCAAGACCAGTATTCACCTCTAATGAATTATGTGAGAATTGAGAGAGGTTTCCAGGGGAAGTCAAACAAAGATCTTGAAACAAACATGAAGGATTTTTAATGCATGCTCCATAATTCAGTGCACAAGAAAGCAAACTATAGAATATTGCACAAAGAAAGTCAAACTTGCATTGTGTGATGGGCAGTTCCTTTGGCATTGAGGTCATAAGCAAACTGTTTTAAGTCTTCCCCTGAAAAGATAAGTCACTGGTTGTTAAACCTTTTTAGACATCTGAATTGCATCCCGAATTTCTTCTATAAGCCTTTAGTTGGGTTTCTTTAGCATTCCCTTCATCATGCATGTAACTCCCTATGTAAGAAAGAATGCCATGGATTTTACACTCTTGCAAAAAGTGGATATATATCCTATAAAACTATATATAGCTATATATCCTTTAAAACTGGCTGCCATAGTGCAATTAGAGAAGAAATAAATCCCAGCATCTTGATGAAAACCTGTATAACTGAAACCAGGGCATATAGATGGCTTTGAGAAAATGAAACTTTGTGGTCTTTGACACTGATTATTATCCTCTGTCAACTTGTATCTTTTTTTCCCCATACATACAATCACTTTTTACAGTTCATGCAGACGTTAATCTTACCATCAAATATCACTTAGGAAAACATTAACAATTTAGGATCTTATATTAAAATTGGCTAAAATGACTATTTCAACAAATACAAGAGATGCCATTACTGTATAGCCTTCTCATTCTGAGAGATTTATATGACTGCTTCAGTCTCAATGTAGGGCATCAAAGAAAATATGGGATCCAACTAATAAGGCAGTGTCTGGGGTTTGGAAGCCAGGATATAAACAGCAGCTTTGGAAATGGTTTATGAGGGCACTGTGACTTTTCTCTGAAAGAGAGAATTTTTATCTCAGCAATAGTTTTAACTTCCGTTTCCTGTCTTTTAAAACCTTAAATCAAAAACCTTATTTTGCAGACACTCGGGTATTTGACTGATGTGCTCTGATAAGAGAAAAATGTATTTTTAATGCAATGATGATGATGATGATGATGATGATGATGATATAACAATAACTGACATTAACTGAATGCTCACAATGCACCAAGCACTGCCCTAGGTATTTTACTTGTACTGCCTAGTTTAATTCCCTTAACTACCATATGAGATAAGCAGTAGTATTCTGATTTTGCACATGTGAAAACTAAGGCATAGATTGGTCAAGGCAAGTAACTTGATTAAGGTCACACAGCTATAAGACATATAACCTCTGTGACCACTGCATTTTACCACTTCCCATTTAGAGCTACCAGTTAATGAGTACTTGCCCTTGCATGTCATGTAAGTTTTAATTTTTTATTTGACTTTTACAACAATTGAGCTAGATCTCTTAATTTTATAGATAATGTAACTGAGGTTTATAGAAATTAAACACATTTCCTGTAGTCATCCTTTTAGTGTTACCTAATTTTCTATCTACTGGTAAAATCTAAGTCTCAGTTTAACAAAGTATTTAGTTTTGGTCATTTCTCTGGTTGTCAAATTTTTCATAATGTCTCTAATGACTCAGCATTTCCAAATTATCTTTGCATACACAATGCTTTGTGCAGTTAAAAGGGTTTTTTGGACTCCGGTGGAGAATTTTCCAATTTTTAGGATTAAAGACATAAATTTGATACAGAAAAGACTTTTTCTGTATCTTGGCTTATCTTTTATAATGAAAAAAATCTATTGCCCTGAATCTAATTGCATAGAATTGATGTGTTAAGTGCAATTTTTAATGTGTTTCATCTTCAATCTATTCTTCAAGAGTTTAAATCTTTGTTCCAATAGTAGATAAAAATAAATTTTGGTGCCAGATTGCTTATGTTAATGCCTTATCTTGATCACTGTAGAATCACAAACTTTTCTTCCAGCAGAGATGTCTATGGGAAAGATTTGGTTGTATTTTTCAAGTGTATTTATAGTAGTAATGTTCTTGTCTCATTCATTAGCACTTTATGTAAGTATTTTAATTAACTCTCACTGTGCTCAGAACATAGATATTGTATCCATTTTATTAAGGCTCAGAAGGTGAGAAGCAATCAAGAGGTCATATGGTCGAAATGTAATTGCTGAACATCAAACAGTAAGGGACAAAACCATTGATGCAATAGGCACTGCTTACTGGGCATAGCAATGACATCATTAAAATTAAAATGATGTGGGAGGGGTAAGTCAAAGGACATGCTGGGAATGGAAGCAGTAGTTAGAAGACTGAGGGTTTTCTAGTTGTTCTATGAGGACTTGATATTAATAGAAACAAGGTAGTTGTGTGTGTGTGTTTGTGTGTATGTAGAGAGAATGGGGATATCTTAGAAAGCAAATGGTAAGAGAGGGCAGGAACCATGGGAAAGGAGAGCTTTTAAAGGTATAAAATGTGGTTTGACAAATGAATAGCACATGAGACAAATCAACGTGTTGTTTGCCATAATGCAAAACCATGTGAAGCTCAGCTGTATCACTTACCAGTGTGAGTTTGGACTGGAAAAGTTGTCTAATATGGATGACAATATGGTCCTCATAGTGTCACTGTGAGACGTTAATGAGAAAATGTGGATAAGACCTTTGATAAATCTGTTACAATTGTTACATTGTTCCAAGTAAAATTTGTTTTAAAAATGTCAGGAAAGCAGAATAGCGATTGTCAAATATGTAAATGCACCAATGTGGGAGAGGAATTAAATATTCATTTGAGGTACTGGTGAATAGGAACAAATTTTAGCTTAATGGCATGCCTGGTTTCAGTGAGGACTGACCAAAAGGAGACAGTTTTCTTTGAGAATTGGTGAGTTTTCTGTCACTAGAAAATTCAAAAGCATTGTGGTAACTTAGTGTGAAGGAGATTCAAGTGTTAGATCACCATGAGGTAAACTGTCAGTCAGTCCAGTTCAGTTCAGTTGCTCAGTCGTGTCCAACTCTTTGCGACCCCATGAATTGCAGCACGCCAGGCCTCCCTGTCTATCACCAACTCCCAGAGTTTACTTAAACTCATGCCCATCGAGTCGGTGATGCCATCCAGACATCTCATCTTCTGTCGTCCCCTTCTCCTCCTGCCCCCAATCCCTCCTAGCAACAGGGTCTTTTCCAATGAGTCAACTCTTCGCATGAGGTGGCCAAAGTATTGGAGTTTCAGCTTCAGCATCAGTCCTTCCAATGAACACCCAGGACTGATCTCCTTCAGGATGGACTGGTTGGATCTCCTTGCAGTCCAAGGGACTCTCAAGAGTCTTCTCCAACACCACTGTTCAAAAGCATCAATTTTTCGGTGCTCAGCTTTCTTCACAGTCCAACTCTCACATCCAAACATGACCACGGGAAAAACCATAGCCTTGACTAGATGGACCTTGGTTGGCAAAGTAATGTCTCTGCTTTTTAATACGCCATCTAGGTTGGTCATCACTTTCCTTCCAAGGAGTAAGCGTCTTTTAATTTCATGGCTGCAGTCACCATCTGCAGTGATTTTGGAGCCCAAAAAAATAAAGTCTGACACTGTTTCCACTGTCTCCCCATCTATTTCCCATGAGGTGATGGGACCAGATGCCATGATCTTAGTTTTCTGAATGTTGAACTTTAAGCCAACTTTTTCACTCTCCTCTTTCACTTTCATCAAGAGGCTTTTTAGTTCCTCTTCACTTTCTGCCATAAGGGTGATGTCATCTGCATATCTGAGGTTATTGATATTTCTCCCAGCAATCTTGATTCCAGCTTTCCAGGTAAACTGTAAGATTACTTATAACCTTAAGGGTCTATGATAGTAACAAAAGTCAATACTAGGAGAAAATAAGCTTTTCCATTAATTTTCCCATTTCTAGGCTAATTAAAAAAGTACCTCTTCTTTTAAGAGAAATTTAATAAGCAGGGACCTCCTTCTTTAACGCAAATTTTTAACAAATAAAAGAAAATCTAATTTCATATAGCAAGTGCCATGTCCAGGGAATTATGTCATATGATACACATTTTTTGAAAGCCTCCAGAATCCCTTACCATAAAATTTGTCACTTTAAGAGATGATACAAGTAAAAATATGGATCATTTCAAAACAGGTCTTAATAAAATCTTGAAAGATATAATATTGCAATTACATTTTATTTGCATATGTTGCTTTCTAGGGCAGGTATCTGTCTATTCTTTCTTTAAAGGGATAGAAAGCAAATATTGTTTTTGTGTCAGCTACTCAACTCTGCTATTGTATCTCCGAAGCAACCATAGACCATGTGAAAATGAATGGGCCTAGTAGTGATCCAATAAAAATTTAAGACAGGAGGGCCACAGGCAGTAGTTAATCTATTCTTATTCTAGAATGTGAGCTCTATAAGGGCAGCATGCCTGGTAAATGTCTCAGTTGCAAAGGATGGTAATCACCTTTGTGTAATCTGAGCAGGAAAAGAATTTATTCAAGAATATTGCTGTTTCAGAATCTCTAGGACACTAGAGAACCAGTATTGAATGCCACAACAAGAAAAATCACTCCAATCTTTCTTCAGAATAGATCCCATGAAAATATCTCTTCTCCCAGGCATGGAGGATTCCCAGGTGGTGCTAGTGGTAAAGAACCTGACTGCCAATGCAGGAGACACCCGGGTTTAATCCCTGGGTCAGGAAGATCCCCTGAAGAAGGAAATGGCAATCCATGTCAGTATTCTTGCCTAGAGAATCCTAGGGACAGAGCAGTCCATAGGGTTGCAAAGAGTCAGACATGACTGAAGTGACTTTGCACAGGCACACCCAGGCATGGAACTCTCCAGGCAAGGATACTTTAGTAATTAGGTAAACGCAAATTAAAAAAACAAACAAAGAAACAAAAACTCACAGTGAGAAACTACTTCATACCCACTAGGATGGCAATACCTAACCTCAATACCTAACCAGTTGGTGAGGATGAGAAGAAACTGGAACACTTATTCATTGCTGTTGAGAATATAGAATGGTGCAGTAGCTGTTCAAAACCATCTGGTAGCTCCTCAAGAAGGTAAACATAGAATTACCATGTGACTTAGCAATTCTTGTTGTTGTTCAGTTGCTAAGTCATGTCTGACTCTTTGCAACCCCGTGAACTACAGCACACTAGGCTTCCCTGTCCTCCACTATCTCCCAGAGGCTGCTCAGACTCACATCCATTGAGTCAGCGATGCTATCCAGCCATCCCATCCTCTGCTGCCACCTTCTCCTCCTGCCCTCAATCTATCCCAGCAACAGTGTCCTTTCCAATGAGTCAGCTCTTCACCTCAAGTGACCAAAGTATTGGAGCTTCAGCTTTAGCAACAGTTCTTCCAGTGAATATTCAAGGTTGATTTCTTTTAGGATAGACTGGTTTGATCTCCTTGCTGTCCAAGGGACTCTCAAGAGTCTTCTCCAACACCACAATTTAAAAGCATCAATTCTTCATTCCTCAACCTTCTTTATGGTCAAACTCTCATATTCACACATGACTACTGGAAAAACCATAGCCTTGATTAAATGGACATTTGTTGGCAAAGTACTCTGCTTTTTAAAATGCTGTCTAGGTTGTTCATAGTTGTCCTTCCAAGGAGCAAGTATCTTTTAATTTCATGACTGCAGTCACCATCTGCATTGATTTTGGAGCCCAAGAAAATAAAGTCTGTCAGTTTCCATTGATTCCCCAAATATTTTCCATGAAGTGATGGGACCAGATGCCATGATCTTAGTTATCTGAATGTTGAGCTTTAAGCCAACTTTTTCACTTTCCTCTTTTACTTTCGTCAAGAGGCTCTTTAGCTCTTCTATGCTTTCTGCCATAAGGGTGGTGTCATCTCCATATCTGAGGTTATTGATATTTTTCCTGGCAATCTTGATTCCAGCTTGTGCCTCATCTAGCCCAGCGTTTCTCATGATGTACTCTACATGTTAGTTAAATAAGCAGGGTGACAATATACAACCTTGATGTACTCTTTTCCCTATTTGGAACCAGTCCTTTCCCTATTTGGAACCAGTCTGTTGGTCCATGTGCAGTTCTAATTGTTGCTTCCTGACCTGCATATATGTTTCTCAAGAGGTGGTCAGGTGGTCTGGTATTCCCATCTCCTTCAGAATTTTCCACAGTTTATTGTGATCCACACAGTCAAAGGCTTTGGCATAGTCAATAAAGAGGAAATAGATGTTTTTCTGGAACTCTTTTGCTTTTTTGATGATCCAGCGGATGTTGGCAATTTGATCTCTGGTTACTCTGCCCTTTCTAAAAGCAGCTTGAACATCTGGAAGTTCACGTTTCATGTATTGCTGAAGCCTGGCTTGGAGAATTTTGAGCATTACTTTACAAGCGTATGAGATGACTGCAATTGTGTGGTAGTTTGAGTATTCTTTGGGATTGCCTTTCTTTGGGGTTGGAATGAAAACTGACCTTTTCCAGTCCTGTGGCCACTGCTGAGTTTTCCAAATTTGCTGACATATTGAGTGCAGCACTTTCACAGCATCATCTTTCAGGATTTGAAATAGCTCAACTGGAATTCCATCACCTCCACTAGCTTTGTTCATAGTGATGCTTTCTAAGGCCCACCTAAATTCACATTCCAGGATGTCTGGCTCTAGGTGAGTGATCACACCATCGTGATTGTCTAGGTCATGAAGATCTTTTTTGTATAGTTCTTCTGTTTATTCTTGCCACCTCTTTTTTTCATTTATTTTTATTAGTTGGAGGCTAATTACTTCACAACATTGCAGTGGATTTTGTCATACATTGACATGAATTAGCCATGGAGTTACATGTGTTCCCCATCCCGATCCCCCCTCCCACCTCCCTCTCCACCCGATTCCTCTGGGTCTTCCCAGTGCACCAGGCCCAAGCACTTGTCTCATGCATCCCACCTGGGCTGGTGATCTGTTTCCCTATAGATAATATACATGCTGTTCTCTCGAAACATCCCACCCTCGCCTTCTCCCACAGAGTCCAAAAGTCTGTTCTGTACATCTGTGTCTCTTTTTCTGTTTTGCGTATAGGGTTATCGTTACCATCTTTCTAAATTCCATATATATGTGTTAGTATGCTGTAATGATCTTTATCTTTCTGGCTTACTTCACTCTGTATAATGGGCTCCAGTTTCATCCATCTCACTAGAACTGGTTCAAATGAATTCTTTTTAACTGCTGAGTAATATTCCATGGTGTATATGTACCACAGTTTCCTTATCCATTCATCTGCTGATGGGCATCTAGGTTGCTTCCATGTCCTGGCTATTATAAACAGTGCTGCGATGAACACTGGGGTGCACGTGTCTCTTTCAGATCTGGTTTACTCAGTGTGTATGCCCAGAAGTTGCCACCTCTTCTTAATATCTTCTGCTTCTGTTACGTCCATACCATTTCTGTCCTTTATTGAGCCCATCTTTGCATGAAATGTTCACTTGGTATCTCTAATTTTCTTGAAGAGGTCTTTAGTCTTTCCCATTCTGTTGTTTTCCTCTATTTCTTTGCATTGATTACTGAGGAAGGCTTTCTTATCTCTCCTGGCTATTCTTTGGAACTCTGCATTCAAATGGGAATGTCTTTCCTTTTCTCCTTTGCTTTTCACTTCTCTTCTTTTCATAGCTACTTGTAAAGCCTCCTCAGACAACCATTTTGCCTTTTTGCATTTCTTTTCCATGGGAATGGTCTTGATCCCTGTCTCCTGTACAATGTCATGAACCTCCATCCATAGTTCATCAGGCACTCTGTCTATCAGATCTTGTCCCTTAAATCTATTTCTCACTTCCACTGTATAGTCATAAAGGATTTGATTTAGGTCATACCTGAATGGTCTAGTGGCTTTCCCTACTTTCTTCAATTCAAGTCTGAATTTGGCAATAATGCGTTCATGATCTGAGCCACAGTCAGCTCCCAGTCTTGTTTTTGCTGACTGTATAGAGCTTCTCCATCTTTGCTTGCAAAGAATGTAATCAATCTGATTTAAGTATTGACCATCTGGTGATGTCTATATCTAGAGTCTTCTCTTGTGTTGTTGGAAGAGGTTGTTTGCTATGACAAGCGCCTTCTCTTGGCAAAACTATGAAGCCAAGGAGGGAACACAGCTCCACCCATCAACAGAAAATTGGATTAAAGATTTACTGAGCATGGCTCGGCCCATCAGAACAAGACCCAGTTTCCCCCTCAGTCAGTCTCTCCCATCAGGAAGCTTCCATCAGCCTCTTATCTTTCTCCATCAGAGGGTAGACAGACTGAAAACCACAATCACAGAAAACTAACCAATCTGATCACATGGACCACAGTTTTGTCTAACTCAATGAAACTATGAGCCATGCCATGTAGGGCCACCCCAAAATGGATGGGTCATGGTGGAGCGTTCTGACAAAACATGGTCCACTGGAGCAGGGAATGGCAAACCACTTCAATAGTCTTGCCTTGAGAACCCCATGAACAGGCAAAAAGATAGGGCACTCAAAGTTGAACTCCCCATATCAGTAGGTTCCCATTATGCTACTGGAGATTAGTGGAGCAATAATTCCAGAAATAATGAAGAGACGGAGCCAAAGCGAAGACAACACCCAGATTGTGCATGTGACTGGTGATAGAAGCAAAGTCTGATGCTGTAAAGAGCAATATTGCGTAGGAATCTGGAATGTTAAGTTCATGAATCAAGGCAAATTGGAAGTGGTCAAACAGGAGATGGCAAGAGTGAATGTTGACATTTTAGGACTCAGCGAACTAAAATGGACTGGAATGATTGAATTTAACTCAGATGACCATTTTATCTACTACTGTGGGCAAGAATCCCTTAGAAGAAATGGAGTAGCCATCACAGTCAATAAAAAAGTCTGAAATGCAGTACTTGGATGTAATTTCAAAAACAACAGAATGATCTCTGTCTGTTTCCAGGGCAAGCCATTCAATATCATGGTAATCAAAGTCTATGCCCTGAACATTATTTTTGAGGAAGCTGAAGTTGAACAGTTCTATGAAGACCTATAAGACCTTCTAGAACTAAAAACCCCCCAAATATGTCCTTTTTATTATAGGGGACTGGAATGCAAAAGTAGGAAGTCAAGAAACACCTGGAGGAAGAGGCAAATTTGGTCTTGGAGTACAGAATGAAGCAGGGCAAAGGCTAATAGAGTTTTGCCAAGAGAATGCACTTGTCATAGCAGACCATTGTCAGCAAAGTGATGTCTCTGTTTTTAATACACTGTCTAGGTTTTTTATACCTTCCTTCCAAGGAGAAAGTGTCTTTTAACTTTGGTTGCTCTCACCATTCACACTGATTTTGGAGCCCAAGAAAATCCTAGGTATATGTACAAAAGAATTGAAAACACATATTCAAGTTAGTACATGTATATGAATGTTCACAGAAGCACTAGTTATAATAGTCAGAATGTGGTACCCTTGCAACCCAAATGTCCATCAACAGATTAATGGGTAAATCAGTTTTGGTATATACACAGTATAGAATATTCTTCACCTGTAAAATAAATGGAGTACTTAAATATGCTATGACATAGATAAACCTCAAATACATTATATTAAATAAAGACACCAAAAAAAAATAGACACCAAAAGTCATATATTATATGATTTCATTTATGTTCAATATCCAGAATAGGTAATCCATAGAGACAGAAAGCAGATCAGTAGTTGCCAGAGCATGGGACTAACTGCTTAATGGGTATGGGGTTTTTGTTTGGAGTGATGAAAATGTTCTGGAACTTGCTGCAGGTGGTAGTTTTGCAGTATTATAAGTGGCCCAATGCTACTTCTGAATTGTGCCCTTTAAAATGGTTTGTTTTATGTTATGTGAATTTAACCACACAATTGCACTCTTCTCACATGCTAGCAAAGTAATAAAAAAAAAATTCTCCAAGCCAGGCTTCAACAGTACATGAACCAAGAACTTCCAGATGTTCAAGTTGAAATTAGAAAAGGCAGAGGAACCAGATATCAAATTGCCTACATGCATTGGATCACAGAGAAAGCAAGGGAATTCCACAAAACATCTGCTTCATTGACTACGCTAAAGCCAAACTGTGTGGATCACAACAAACTGTGGGAAATTCTTAGATGGAAATACCAAACCACTTTACTTGGTTCCTGAAAATCTATATGCAGGTCAAGAAACAACAGTTAGGAACAGACATGGAACAATAGACTGGTTCCAATTTTGGAAAGGAGAACGTCAAGGCTGCACATTGTCACTATGCTTATTTAAGTTATATGCAGAGTACATCATGTGAAATACCGGGCTGAATGAAGCACAAGTTGGAATTAAGACTGCCAGGAGAAATGTCAATAACCTCAGATATGCAGATGACACCACCCTTGTGCAGAAAGTGAAGAGGAACTAATTAGCCTCTTGATGAAAGTGAAAGAGGAGAGTGAAAAAGCTGGCTTAAAACTCAGCATTCAAAAAATAAAGGTCATGGCATCCGGTCCCATCACTTCATGGCAAATAGATGGGGAAACAATGGAAACAGTGACAGACTTTATTTTCTTGGGCTCCAAAATCACTGCAGATGGTGACTGCAGTCATGAAATTAAAAGATACCTACTCCTTGGAAGGACAACTATGAACAACCTAGACAGCATATTAAAAAGCAGAGACATTACTTTGCCAACAAAGGTCCATCTAGTCAAGGCTATGGTTTTTCCAGTAGTCATGTATGGATGTGAGAGTTGGACCATAAAGAAAGCTGAGAGCCAATAATTGATGCTTTTGAACTGTGGTGTTGGAGAAGACTCTTGAGAGTCCTTTGGACAGCAAGAAGATCCAACCAGTCCATCCCAAAGGAACTCAGTCCTGAATATTCATTGGAAGGACTGATGCTGAAGCTGAAACTCCAATACTTTGGCCACCTGATGCAAAGAACTGACTTGTTGAAACAGACCCTGATGCTGGGAAAGATTGAAGGCAGGAGGAGAAAGGGATGACAGAGGATGAGATGCTTGGATGGCATCACCAACTCAATGGACATGAGTTTGAGCAAACTCTGGGCATTGGTGATGGACAGGGAAGTGTGGCATGCTGCAGTCCATGGGGTTGCAAAGAGTTGGACATGACTGAGCAACTGAACTTAACTGAACTGAAAAAGCAAATGAAACAAACATGCAAAATGATTGAATGAGGGAACTGTCTAGGAGGCTACAGGAGATAGTATCTTCTAACAGTGCAGAGATGCAGATGGGGAGAGGCAAAATATCAATTGACAAACTGAAACTAGGGTTAATATCAGAGAAAGGAGGAGGGGAGGACAGACACCAACAGGCATGGGCTTTGATGTGGTTTGTGACCAAATTAATGCTGCAAAGGTATATTAATGAAAATTCAGCCAGATCCGACTTTCCCCCAAACTCATTGTCTGACCCTTTTAAAAGTGGACTTAAAGACTCATAAAACCATTTCTGGTTAGGGCCATTTATTCCTTTCCAATAAAACTTGAAGCTTTCATTTGATCCAGTAAAATTCTTAATACCACCTTTTTATCTCTCTCTTTAAAAAGCCATTTTTACATGTTCTAAGCATAATAATTATCTACTTGAAAAATTCATTCCTAATTACACAATTACTTTATTATATAGTATCAACTTATAAATGTCTAAAGTCTGAGATCTGTCTGGGAGAAATTATTTTATTTAAAGTGTAATGTAATTTCCTCTCAAATAATTACTTAAGGTTTGTGGGAGAAAACGAGTTGGGCTGAAAAGCTCTAGTGTGTAAATTTAGAACTGATATACCTGACAGAAATCAGGTAGGATAATGAAAAGTGGTGGAATTGATTAGAGTCCCTGGCTGGGTTCTTACTTGCTGTCAAATGTGAATGTACATCTACATGTATGCAGTGTTCACATGTGTGCATGAGTGTGCATATGTGTGTAGGAATATGAGTGTATATGTGCCTAATGCAGCAAGGGAAAATGCCATTGCCACTAAGTGTCTTTGTTTTGCATCTAAGTGTTGAGAACTTGAAAATGTTTTTCTGTGATGTATGAATACCTTCCCAACCCAACCTCTAAAATATTCCTCTCAACATCTTTATGTGCTCAGTCACTTCAGTCATGTCCAACTCTGTATGACCCTTGGACTGTAGTTCATTAGGCTCCTCAGTCCATGGGGTTCTCCAGACAAGAATACTGGAGTGGATTGCCATGCCTTTCTATAGGGGATCTTCCTGACCCAGGGACCAAACCTGATTCTCTTACGTCTCATGCATTAGCAGATGGGTTCTTTACCACTAGCGCCACCTGGAAAGCCCAACATTTTTAGAACAGGGGCTATTATCCCTAAATGTTAAAGACAAATATAGAGAGGTGAGGAAGGACACTCTTACCAGCTATTAAAAACCCAATAGAATGATTATCAGACCTTTTACATTCTCTAGTAGCTGAGAGTAAATTATTGGGACCAGAGAGGTTTTGACAGAAAGCATGCTGAAGTCATAAATTGAGGGCAGAAGGCACTTTGGAGAATTTCTGAAGAACCAATGAGCCTTATGGTTGGGGAAAGAGTAATCAAGGACCAGCTTTCTAATTTGACAGTTTTGCAGTTGTCATTATCAACTTTTAATGAGTTTTGCTTATATGGAATGTAATGGCATGTTAATGTAATCAGGACACAGGGAAACCAGGTTTTTATGAATAGGATCATAGTCATTCTTACTAACACAGATCACATTTAGACAAATGCGTCTTTTCCTTTGCCATTAAAGGTAACTTTTGATTATTGTCAGAATCAGTGTTTAAAATAAAAGGGCTCAAGCAATTGAGGGTTAGAAAGAAAAAACTCTTATACCTTGAATACTGTGGCTTGTGGTCAAGAAGTTGTGATGGAGAAATGGTATCAATTTACAACCCAGTAGGCTGGTATCCTTGCCTTTGAACAGATATCTTTTTATCTCAGAAGCCTTGAGACACAGTTCTTGGCAAGCTCAGTGGCAAAAAGTATCTTCTCTTGAAGTCAGTGCCCAAATGGCCAGAAGCTGGTGTTACAAAACTGAAATCTTACAAAATGAAAATTGGTGAGAGATTAAATTGGTATAGTCCTTTTGGAAGTTTATCCAGTGATTCCTAGTACAATTGAGAATGTTTATTTTCTATAACCCCCAAACTCTACCCCAACGATGTGCCCAGTAAAATCTACTCATATGTGTTCACAGAGACATGGGTAAGAATGTTCATAACAGCTTAGTGTATAAGAGTGAAAAATTTGAAATGAATCAACTTCCATCAATGGATGATAAACTAATTACGGATATTCATACAATGAAACACAATCCAGCACTGAAAGTAATTGAACTAGAATAATTTATATCAACATGAATTTATCTCATTATATTCTTGATTATAAATGCAATTTTCAGAGGAAACAGAAGAATACAATATAATAATATTTTATAAAAGTTACAAACATGCAAAAATAAGATTAAAAAGTACTTAGGTACCTATACATAATTAGTAAAGGTGTAAGAGATGCATGGGAATGAGAAATGACAAGTTTACCTCTGAGGAATGAGGGAGATGTGAACAGGGAGGGGTTCACTGGAATTCATTATTGGATGTTTGTAGCAGTTTCCTAGTTATTCCTTATATTAGCAATTAAGCTTTTTGAATGACTGAAATAACTTATACTACAACTTCAGAAAATTAATCTGAAAATAAAATTGTTGTTGTTCAGTTGCTCAGTTGTGTCCAACTCTTTGCGACCCCTAAACTTAGAATTCATTTGCTCATCTATGTATGAATCTATTTTGCACCTAGTAAATAGTAACTGAAATGTTTTAGGTAGATGCTCACCTAGGAGCCAAGAGAGAAAGCTGGGACATAAAAGGCATAGCCTATGCCCCACAAATTGCTGGTAGTCTAGTAGGGAAGACCGGACATAAGGAAATTTAGGTGATACTGGGATAAATGAGGAATCTAAAAGGAAGACACAACTTGAAGCATTGGTACACACAGAGCCTGTTCCCAGGAATGTGGGGAAAGATAAGGAATATGATGAATTGAGACAAAATCATTTAATAGGATAAAAATCCACTCATTGGACCCCTGGCAGGGCAATAGTATCTGTTTACTTTGCAAATGCTTCCACTCAGTCCTTTGTTGTTTCAAACTTACAATTGCTGAAGCTCTGCACCAAGGATAATTTTCCTTCTATGTTGTGTGTGGTTTGTCAATGTAAGTGTTACAGCTCTTCTCCTGGAAGTGTAACAATGGCAGGGCTGTATCCATTAGTCATTTAGATGTCTTATATCAACAGAACTCTCTGTGACTCTGTTTTAACCAAAGAACATAAAAGAACACATTGTATTGGACCAGAGCAGCTTCATACCCCTCTTATAAGAGACCCAAAGGATGCAGTATAGGAGGGCTCAGTTGTCCTTGCTGACAACCATTTTATGTGGGACTGAGTGAGCGATATTATGGGAAAAGATAGATCTTCTGGAAGGTTCTTATCAGCTGTGATATTTTCTGCTTCAGTTTCCCAAGTATGGGATCCTTGAGTACATAGATGCCTCTAAACCTCCTTTTTAACTTGCATTTCTTTAGTTACTATACTAATGGTCTTGAAAATAGCAAACTCCATAAAGTTATTTTCCTTGATGGCTTATTTTTATCTCTCCCTGAAATTCTCTTTTGAGATTTGAAGGGAACCTCAACTATTTCGTAAATAATGAACCAAATTAAGCTTGCCTCATTTAGATTTTCCATGCTCTTTACAGACTTGAAACTTAGCTCTTCATTTTTTCTTTACTTTTCTAGAATGAGAAGCTATTAACTTTCTTACATATTTTCCATATTTTATTTTAAAAATTTATAGTATCCTTAAAATTAAACAGGACATAGTCTATTGATTTGTTTGTGTTTATGTAGCTTTATATGGGAACATTAGGGGATTTAGACTGTATGCTGTACCACTTCAGTTTTATCTTGTTGTGGATTATGGCAGAGGGATTGGGGAAGAAAACCAAAATCAAGGTTTACTAATTCTGAGTCATAACTTAGAAAGCCATTTATTGCATCTTCACCATATTCTTAATCCATGGGAATATCTGTCTGCCAAGATTTCATAAAATACTTAAGGTAAAAAGAAATCTTGGAGAGTATCATGTTGAGGTTTCCTAAAGTGAGACCAGGGGTTATTACTGCTGAGATGCTATTATAAATTGCTTTTATTTAGAAATAAAGGATTCCATGGTCAATTGT
Organism: Cervus canadensis; assembly: GCF_019320065.1. Lineage (NCBI taxonomy): Eukaryota > Metazoa > Chordata > Mammalia > Artiodactyla > Cervidae > Cervus > Cervus canadensis. The sequence continues at coordinate 21,393,044 of NC_057393.1, forward strand.
TTCAAGGACCTTGCTTGCCTGCACAGTTGCATCTGACTCTTCGCGACCCTGTGGATTATAGCCCACCAGGATCCTCTGTCCATGGAATTTTCCAGGCAAGAATGTCCATGGAATTTTCCAGGCAAGAATACTGGAGTGGGTTGCCATTTCCTTCTCTAGGGGATCTTCCTGATCCAGGGATCAAGCCTGCATCTCTTGGATCTCCTGTATTGGCAGGCAGATTCTTTACAACTCTGCCACCTGGGAAGCCCATTGAAAGGATAAACTGGGTGAAACAGTCAGGCTTCTGTTCTGTAGGACTTCTGAGAGCCTTCATGATGCTAATGTGATAGCGAGTCTCTGAGAGGGGATAGAGTTTGCAGCATTTTCTGAATATTCTTGTTTGCAGAATTATTTTTTGTCATTGTTTGTATGCTGCTGTTTATGGAAAATGTTTCAGGGAACACAGATCTAACCTAATGTTATTAGTTCACCCAACAAGAATGAAGGCATAAAAATATTAGAGCAATTTACTAAAATCATACAATTGCTAGGTGTTGAAATTGAGCAGGGGAAGAAGGAAGGGGGACTTTATAATATTTTTCCAAATAGATGTGGACAGTAGGCATTGAATGCTTACAGTATCTATAATGCTAATGACAGAGATGTATTTGCCTTTGAACTAAACAAGGAGTGCTGTACCATACATATTATTGAGCCATATTACCAAAGCTGTCCCTCATTATTAAATGCATGCAGACAACCAGAAATAGTCTGTAGCAGTGACAAATATTCTTGTATTAAATACTTATTATGACATCCAGGATAATGAGAATAGGCACTTTAACAAAACTAACATCATTATCCACCCACATCTAAATGCTTTATAGATAAACACACATGTGCTAATGTATATTTTTATAGCTTAATGGTTTGGTAAAAGAAGGATGAACCTTCAAGATTGTTAAATTAAATTTAATCCTTTCAGCTTTTAGATGAGGAAAATGAAGACCAAATGGATTAAACAATATGGTTATGCAATTTGTTTGTGAAAGAACTGGGATGGGAATCTGGTTCTCCCCATTCTCATAGCACAGTGCTTCCAGTTCTACTGTTTGTTGCAGTGCCAAATTATTGGAGATAGATCATGTACTACTATACTTTATTCTCATTTAGACTTTCATTTTTTTTTGCAGATTAAAGTATAATAGTGAAATAAAATCATTTGCTACTCCCAGGAGACTATATCTCTTGTTCACTTAAGCCCTAGAATGCGGACTACTAGCCCTGTAAGCAGTGTGATGGATGAGAAGTAACTATTTGTGGAATGCAGGATTCATTAGTCAGGAACTCCCTTGTTTAGAGATATTTCATGTCCACTCATCTTCAAGGGGGAGGGAAGGCTCTTCTTTTTCATATATAAATGCCGTCTTGGCTGCAAAACATAAAAAAGAGCAAAGGGTAAATATAAAGGTTGTGTTCAGTTCAGTTCAGTTCAGTCACTCAGTCATGTCCGACTCTTTGCGACCCCATGAATTGCAGCACGCCACGCCTCCCTGTCTATCACCAACTCCCGGAGTTTACCCAAACTTGTCCATCGAGTCGGTGATGCCATCCAGCCATCTCATCCTCTGTCGTCCCTTTCTCCTCCTGCACCCAATCCCTCCCAGCATCAGGGTCTTTTCCAATGAGTCAACTCTTCGCATGAGGTGGCCAAAGTATTGGAGTTTCAGCTTCAGCATCAGTCCTTCCAATGAACACCCAGGACTGATCAGGATGGACTGGTTGGATCTCCTTGCAGTCCAAGGGACTCTCAAGAGTCTTCTCCAACACCACAGTTCAAAAGCATCAATTTTTCGGTGCTCAGCTTTCTTCACAGTCCAACTCTCACATCCAAATATGACCACTGGAAAAACCATAGCCTTGACTAGACAGACCTTTGTTGGCAAAGTAATGTCTCTGCTTTTTAATATACTATCTAGGTTGGTCATCACTTTCCTTCCAAGGAGTAAGCGTCTTTTAATTTCATGGTTGCAATCACCATCTGCAGTGATTTTGGAGCCCCAAAAAAGTAAAGTCTGACACTGCTTCCACTGTTTCCCCATCTATTTCCCATGAAGTGATGGGACCAGATGCCATGATCTTAGTTTTCTGAATGTTGAACTTTAAGCCAATTTTTTCACTCTCGTCTTTCACTTTAATCAAGAGGCTTTTTAGTTCCTCTTCACTTTCTGCCATAAGGGTGGTGTCATCTGCATATCTGAGATTATTGATATTTGTCCCGGCAATCTTGATTCCAGCTTGTGCTTCTTCCAGCCCAGCGTTTCTCATGATGGTTGTGTAGCTCAGAACAAAAGAGTAATGGCTCTTCATAACACATAGTAGAGACAAACACTGGGATGTATTTGTGATTCCTTTTTTGATTGTAGGGGAAAAGGAGATCTAAGATCGCTCTTCCCCAGACCTGGGGCATTTATCTCCGAGCATGTTTCATGTCATCACAAGTGCTTTGTTATCACTTCCTCACTCTCCCTGGAAGCAGACCCTTTAGTTGGTCCTTGTTATGTCTGAGCACTAGTGCTGATGTTGGAATTGCTCTGGAATCTAAGCAACCCCTACTTGGTCAGAAATGCTTGCTCCCTGTGTATCAGACCCAAGTTCTCTGTGTGAGGACTTCCTAGGGGCCCACCATTTCTGCCTTGTCACAGTCTGCATAGTTTCCCTTACAGGTATCTGACTGCCTGTCTGGCTCTAAAACAGGTCGTTTTACTCAGCAGGCATTAATCACAGGTCTGGCTCCACAGCCTCTGATTATGGCCCCAGTTAGCCTAGAGTGTTCTCCTTTGACTTGGGCTGGGCTATTTTTTATGAGACACACTGATCCCCAGACTTTAGGTCCTCTTGTCTGGATCATCAAGGTTAGTCTGTGCTTTCTTCCTTATTTTGTTTCTTTAGAGCTAGTTCCTTTCCTATCTCCTCTTTTGGTCTCTATTTTTCCTAGACAGTTGTGATAAGTACCAGCTACCTGCTGGCTCCTTAAACTCTTTCTTCCCATACTTGGCCAGCCTCATTCTGTTACAGTTAAAATTCTGAAGCAGTGTTCTGTGTGGAAGCCTGGAGGATTTCAGTTATTAGGGGCATACTCTAAGGACTTAAGTACTTGATTATCAATTGTGATGCTGTCCCCAGAGGTGCTGATTCTTGGTGCTTCTAATATTCCTAAGCAGAGTGTTTGTCTCTGTGTACTGTAGAGATGGATGCTTCTTCTCTCCCCCCAGAAATGGAAGCAGAATTTTATGTGTTCTGTGGTAAGATTAGCATCAGAGGCAGTAGTAAATTTTGAAGTATCTGGGGTACTAGACAACTTAGGTCCACATTGTTACAGCAGCCATACTTTTACAGATTTATCCATCTCCATTTATGAGTCTGAATAGATACTTTTAACAGAATACAAATCCATCTGAATGTCCCCCTGTTTCTCTAAGAAACTTTGTCTTTGGCTGAGAAAGTATGGTGTGGCTCCCTGTGCATTGAGGATCTGTATCTCCTAGGGACGCCCCTCATGTTTATGTCCCAGTGAGATGAGTATTATGGTATCCTGATGGAGAGGTTGGCTGGGAAGTTTTGGGGGAACTGGCCAGATTTATTCGATATTTAATTGATAGACCAAGGCATCAGATTTTCATCAGAATATTTGGCTGTTTTTCCTTGACAGCCCTGATGATTCCAGAGTTAGACCACTTGTGGTTGATGGGCCCAGAGCACCCTTGAGAACTTGGAGATTATGGGTTATAATAGCTTGGGTTATGGCAGATGCCTCTGTGTATTCTAAATCAATTCATGGTAGTATTCTCTTTGCCTTTCAACTTGAAGAAAGACAGAAAGAATGGGAAAGAGAATATGTAGTTATGGCCTGGAGGGAATTTAAAGTAATGTTTATTGTCAGAATACAATCATTAATGTGGTAGATATTTAGTGCATAATATTCACAAAGTACAGAAAGAAAAGGACTCAGGTAAAAATAAATACCAACAAAATCCCACCAGAAAAGGATGAATAAATTCTCTTGTTATCTTTTTGGTTCTTCACATATGCATTTATAAAACAGTTATTATATGTAATATGTATATTTTATATGACATAAAATAAGTTGTGACTTTTCTAGCTAGCTAACTGACTGGATTTTTAACAACAAAAATGGATATTATTTTGGTTTCATAATTTTGTGTGGCTTTTTTTTTTTTTTTTTTTTTTTACTACAAGGTTCATTGGGCACTTTTTTCTGTACTGAAGTATAGCAATTACTATTGTTTTGAGAATATTTTAGCTATTTCTTCTCTTGTATCCTACAAAACTTCTTCCAGTTTTTTGTTTACTTTCTACTTTGCTTAAAGATGATGTGTATTTTTGTTTAAGTAACTATTTTACAGGTGAGAAGAAAAACAAAAAAGTATTTTTTTTCTAAAATAGCCATTTGCAGCTTGAAATTTCAAAGTTCACATGCTGACATAAAATGTGTTATTACAAAATGGGTTTCCACAGAATAATGTGTATGGCATTTGATTCTTTATCTTTGCCATGTTTCTGGACAAGAGGCACACCTAATTCACAGCCTATGTTCTCTCTGCCCAGCAGTTAAGAAGATTGATGTTCTTGCATGCAAACAATAAATCTACAGGGAAACTGCCCATAAAGTCTCTTTCAAGATGTTTAGTGGTGTAGGCTTTGGCGTAAAGAGAAAATTTCAGCTATATTGTTTTGAAATTCTTTGAGAAATCAGCAGTTGAGTTTTGATTGATGGACATTTCCCACATCATTTATACCCAGTGTCTCTGCAGTTTACTTCTGAAAACTCTAATACATTTTCCCAGAGGAAATGTATAAAGTACTTTTTCAGGTTGTGAGATCTTTTTACTTCTTGTATCTAATGCAGACAGCAGACAGTTTGGAAAAATGACCAAAAGAATTATCAGGCATAGAGACAAACAAAAAAGAAACATAAACAACTATAAAATTAACACAAATAAAAAGGTGTTTCAGCATTTAGCCCACAGCTATCTCTAAATGTCTTTTAAGTTCTTTTTCTTGTATCTCTACTGTACCAGATGACTTGATTCTTATCTATTCAAAATACAAGAGTACCATCAGTTGGAGGTGACCAATCTGGGATACAAGGAGAAATATTTAATCCTACTGCAAATTTAAGATTGAATCCATTCCTTGGCTATCATTAAAAAGTCTATAAATAACAAAAGCTGAAGAACATGTGGAGGAAAGGAAGTCCTCCTGCATTTTTGGTAGGACTGTAGATTGCTGCAGCCACTATGAAAAACAGTACTGCGTTTCCTTTAAAAACTAAAAACAGAGTTTTCATATGATCCAGCAATTCCACTCCTGGGCATATATCTTGAGAAAACTCTAATTTGAAAAGGTACCACTTGTTCATAGTAGCACTAAATAGTGCAATAACTAAGACATGGAAACAGCTTACCTGTCCATTGACAAATGAATGGATAAAGATTTTGTGGCACATATATACAATGGAAGCTACTCAGTCATAAAAAAGAATGAAAGAATGCCATTTGCAGCAACATGGATTGACCTAGAGATGATCATACTAAGTGAAGTAAGCCCGACAAAGAAATATACCATATGGTGTCACTTATATGTGGACTCAAAAATATGATACAAATGAACCTATTTACCAAACAAAAACAGACTAATAGATCTAGTAAACAAAATTATGGTTACTAATGGGGGAAGCAGGGGGAGAAATAAATGAAGAATTTGGGATTAGCAGATACAACCTATTATATATAAAATAGATAAACAACAAGGTGCTATTGTATAGCCCAAGGAACTATACTCAATATCTGATAATAAAACATAATGGAAAAGAGTATGAAAAATAATATACATTGTAGTATGTATTTTATATATATAAAAAAAGTGAATTACTTTTCTGTACATGAGAAACTAACATACCTTGTAAATCAACTAAACTTCAATTAAAAACAATATTAAGTCCATTTTAAGTCCGTTTTTGCATAACATCTTTTCTCAATATCTTGCACTTATATTTTAAATCATACAGTCTCAGCAATATCATGCAGTCCCTCAGCAAGGGACTCCTAGCAATATAGGAGGCGTTATAGTCTTCTAATTAAGTAGTCCTAACAAAGAAGATTGATACTATAGCTGTGTGCCCTTATCTATGCCAAGTAAACATAAAATCCTATCATCTTGGGAATAGGAAATAATGGATTTGCCAGATCAGTGGCCACATACTGTGTACCTAAACATCGTGTTAATTTGCTTGAGCAAAGGAATCCGATTTGACATAGCAGCTGCAATTGAAGCTGTTATCAGATTGAGTTTGTATTAGTTCACTGTCAACTTTTTGCTACAAGCTGATTTTGCTAGTGACTGGACTGGTATTCTAAAGGGGAATATGATCAGAACTACCAACCAACACGTCATCATTTAGGTCTTTCAGTTCAGTTCAGTCGCTCAGTCGTGTCCGACTCTTTGCAACCCCATGAATTGCAGCATGCCAGGCCTCCCTGTCCATCACCAACTCCTGGAGTTTATCCAAACTCACGTCCATTGAGTCGGTAATGCCATCCAGCCATCTCATCCTCTGTCGTCCCCTTCTTCTCCTTGCAGTCCAAGGGATTCTCAAGAGTCTTTTCCAACACCACAGTTTAAAAGCATCAATTTTTCAGTGCTCAGCTTTCTTCACAGTCCAACTTTCACATCCAAACATGACCACTGTAAAAACCATAGCCTTGACTAGATGGACCTTGATTGGCAAAGTAATGTCTCTGCTTTTTAATATGCTATCTAGATTGGTCATAACTTTCCTTCCAAGGAGTGTCTTTTAATTTCATGGCTGCAGTCACCATCTGCAGTGATTTTGGAGCCCCACAAATAAATTCTGACACTGCTTCCACTGTTTCCCTATCTATTTGCCATGAAGTGATGGGACCAGATGCCATGATCTTAGTTTTCTGAATGTTGAACTTTAAGCCAACTCTTTCACTCTCCTCTTTCACTTTCATCAAGAGGCTCTTTAGTTCCTCTTCACTTTCTGCCATAAGGGTGGTGTCATCTGCATATCTGAGATTATTGATATTTGTCCCGGCAATCTTGATTCCAGCTTGTGCTTCTTCCAGCCCAGCGTTTCTCATGATGTACTCTGCATGTTAGTTAAATAAGCAGGTGACAATATACAGCCTTGACATACTCCTTTTCCTATTTGTAACCAGTCTGTTGGTCCATGTCCAGTTCTAACTGTTGCTTCCTGACCTGCATATATGTTTCTCAAGAGGTGGGTCAGGTGGTCTGGTATTCCCATCTCTTTCAGGATTTTCCACAGTTTATTGTGATCCACACAGTCAAAGGCTTTGGCATAGTCACTAAAGAAGAAATAGATGTTTTTCTTGAACTCTCTTGCTTTTTCTATTATCCAGCAGATGTTGGCAATTTGATCTCTGGTTCCTCTGCCTTTTCTAAAACCAGCTTGAGCATCTGGAAGTTCACAATTCACGTATTGTTGAAGCCTGGCTTGGAGAATTTTCAGCATTACTTTACTAGCGTGTGAGATGAGTGCAATTGTGTGGTAGTTTGAGTACTCTTTGGGACTGCCTTTCTTTGGGATTGGAATGAAAACTGACCTTTTCCAGTCCTGTGGCCACTGCTGAGTTTTCCAAATTTGCTGGCACATTGAGTGCAGCACTTTCACAGCATCATCTTTCAGGATTTGAACTAGTTCAACTGGAATTCCATCACCTCCACTAGCTTTGTTTGTAGTGATGCTTTCTAAGGCCCACCTGACTTCACATTCCAGGATGTCTGGTTCTAAGTGAGTGTCACACCATCCTGATTATCTGGGTCATGAAGATCTTTTTTGTACAGTTCTTCTGTGTATTCTTGCCACCTCTTCTTAATATCTTCTGCTTCTGTTACGTCCATACCATTTCTGTCCTTTATTGAACCCATCTTCGCATGAAATGTTCCCTTGGTATTTCTAATTTTCTTGAAGAGACCTCTAGTCTTTCCCATTCTGTTGTTTTCTTTTATTTCTTTGCATTGATCGCTGAGGAAGGCTTTCTTATCTCTCCTGGCTATTCTTTGGAACTCTGCATTCAAATGGGAATATCTTTCCTTTTCTCCTTTGCTTTTCACTTCTCTTCTTTTCACAGCTACTTGTAAAGCCTCCTCAGACGACCATTTTGCCATTTTGCATTTCTTTTCCATGGGAATGGTCTTGATCCCTGTCTCCTGTACAATGTCACGAACCTCCGTCCATAGTTCATCAGGCATTCTGTCTATCAGATCTAGTCCCTTAAATCTATTTCTCACTTCCACTGTATAGTCATAAGGGATTTGATTTAGGTCATACCTGAATGGTTTAGTGGTTTTCCCTACTTTCTTCAATTTAAGTCTGAATTTGGCAATAAGGAGTTCATGATCTGAGCCACAGTCAGCTCCCGGCTGCGACAGACCACGCAGAAGCTTGGCGGTGAAGAGCTACCCCTCGCCCAAGGTCAGGGGTGGTGAAGGAGAGTGCCAGGATGCAATGGTGCAGGAGTGGCTGAGAGGAGCTACCCCACATCCAAGGAGCGGCGGCTGCGCGGGTGCAGGAGGGCTGAGAGGAGCTACTCCACATTCAAGGTCAGGAGGGGCAGCCGTGAGGAGATACCCCTCGTCCAAGGTAAGGAGCAGTGGCTGCGCTTTGCTGGAGCAGCTGTGAAGAGATACCCCATGTCCAAGATAAGAGAAACCCAAGTAAGACGGTAGGTGTTGCAAGAGGGCATCAAAGGGCAGGCACACTGAAACTACAATCACAGAAAACTAGCCAACCTGATCACAGGACCGCAGTCTTGTCTAATTCAATGAAACTAAGCCATGCCATGTGGGGCCACCGAAGACGGATGGGTCATGGTGGAGAGGTCTGACAGAATGTGGTCCGCTGGAGAAGGGAATGGCAAACCACTTCAGTACTCTTGCCTTGAGAACCCCATGAACAGTATGAAGAGGCAAAATGATAGGATACTGAAAGAGGAACTCCCTAGGTTGGTAGGTGCCAAGTATGCTACTGGAGATCAGTGGAGAAATAACTCCAGAAAGAATGAAGGGATGGAGCCAAAGCAAAAACAATACCCAGTTGTGGATGGGACTGGTGATAGAAGCAAGGTCCGATGCTATAAAGAGCAATATTGCATAGGAACCTGGAATGTTAGGTCCATGAATCAAGGCAAATTGGAAGTGGTCAAACAGGAGATGGCAAGAGTGAATGTCAACATTCTAGGAATCAGCGAACTAAAATGGACTGGAATGGGTGAATTTAACTCAGATGACCATTATATCTATTACTGTGGGCAGGAATCCCTTAGAAGAAATGGAGTAGCCATCATGGTCAACAAGAGTCAAAAATACAGTACTTGGATGCAGTCTCAAAAACGACAGAATGATCTCTGTTCGTTTCCAAGGCAATCCATTCAATATCATGGTAATCCAAGCCTATGCCCCAACCAGTAACGCTGAAGAAGCTGAAGTTGAACGGTTCTATGAAGACCTACAAGACCTTTTAGAACCAACACCCAAAAAAGACGTCCTTTTCATTATAGGGGACTGGAATGCAAAAGTAGGAAGTCAAGAGATACCTGGAGTAACAGGCAAATTTGGCCTTGGAGTACAGAATGAAGCAGGGCAAAGGCTAATAGAGTTTTGCCAAGAGAACGCATTGGTCATAGCAAACACCCTCTTCCAACAACAGAAGAGAAGACTCTACACATGGACATCACCAGATGGTCAACACTGAAATCAGATTTAGGTCTTAAGGTGATACTAATCTCTGATCTTCTCCCTAATAGTTTCACATGCTTTCACTTGGCTTTCTCCATTTCTCCATTTGATAGCTTTTACTACATATACCAATGAATCAGTGTGGGGATTCTGCATACTATCAAAGATATGGATTCTAATTATAAACTCTGAGTCTAGGGAAAAGACCTTTGGTATCTCTGGACTGAGTGAATTCTCTGTGAGGTGGACCTGGGTTATGACTCCATTTATTAATTGTAGCTTACTCTAATTAGATGATGCATAATAACACTGCATGTCCCTAGTTACTAATGTCAATTAAGCCATGTATTCAGGAGTTTTTGAAGTATTTAAATAGTCTCCTTTTCCCAGTATATGGTGACATAATTGCACAGTCATAGGTCCTTTTGGGGAAGAAGTAGGAGTATTGTCATCATACATACTTACTGTCATATTGTAGGTCATTTCTTGTGGGTAGTAGGCCTCTTCTTCAGTCAGTTCTTTCTGGTTCTGAGAACCTACTCAGGTCAGGAAATTTCCTTTAGCCTCATAGTTATTCATCCATGGCTTCTTGGGAGCATATCTATCTACCTTGATATTACAGATGCTATGTTATAAGAACTATCTACAAAACTCTCTGCAGGTCAAGCTCACTTGGCTTCTATTCTTATGTTGCTACTAAGCTCATTATAATCATTCCCACTTTATTCTGATAGTTAAATACCATAAGCTGACCTTTACTCTTTTAGAACCTTTTCAATGACATAAGTGAAATTATTTCTGTAATAACGTCTCCTGTCCTTAGCTCTGGCCTCCAGAAGACAGCTACTACTGACCTTAATGCCTCTCCATTTCCCCCTTCATAGCTTTTAACTTCCATATGGCTTCACATTCAGGCTCATGGTCAAATAGGTATTAAATAATTGTTGGCAAAATATAGGTAGGTCTATGCAGAGTTGGGGTTGGCACCTGAATACAATGGAAGGAAGGGTTGGCCTCAGTGGTGTTTGCTAATGAGTGAATGTGATGAACTGTGGAATTGAACAGGGTAAGAAGGGAAAGTTGTCTTTTTAAGATCTTGATTTCAATTCCTTTAGATATGTACTTAGAAGTGAGACTGCTGGATCATATGATAGTTCTATTTTTAATCTTTTAAGAACCTCCGTACTGTTTTCCACAGTGGATGCACCAATATACATTTTCACCAACATTTAAATCTCTACTGAGGTGGCACATCTACTGAGTCTTCCTGGTGTGAAGAAAGGATTAAAAGCATCCATGACTGTTAAATTTACCCTCCAAAGGAAGGGACTGCCTAGAACATAGTGACTACTTAAAAGAATTATATTGTGGTAGCCATGATCTTGTGTGAATCACGAACCAAGATTCAGAGTAAGAGTACAGAAGCAAAGTGGGGTCAGAATTCAAGAAGGGCGATTAGCAGGAAAGAATGAATCTGGGAAAATGTTTTACAAATAGCTCTGGAACATATACCGTGCTTTTTAAAAGGTTCATGTGCATAAACTCCATAGGGTTATCCCACCAGCAGTGCACAAGGATTCCCCTTTTTCCTGTTTAGCTTGAATGGAATGGTACATTGTTTTAGGATGGTGAATCATTTATAAAAACGTTTTTGGGTCCTGACTTAGAAGAAGACCTAAGGTGTCTGAAGCAGTAATGACTCCACTTCCTTGCTATAATGACAGTGGCTGAGGTTCTGTGAGCTGAATTGTGATACATCTTTAGTACAAAGTAACATTTGGAACTTCTTCAGTACTCATCCAAATTATAGCAAATATATCAGAGGAAATGAATGAAAGGGTGATATCTGTGAGTTTTATCCATGTCACATGAAGTAAAGGTTTGTATGTGTATACAGAAGTTTTAAAAATAATTTAATAGTGTCTTAAAAGTAAGTCACAATCACTATTCCATGTCACTATTGACCTTCTAGAATAGTGTTAACCCACCATTTTAAGTTCTGCTTTCTCGTCAAAGTTTTGAATGAGTGAGAATTATTTTAGTTAGGGCATTGGATGTTGTGACACAGGTCAAAGGATTACTAAGAGAGGTTGCTGTTCAGTTACTATGGCATGTCTGACTCTTTGTGACTCCATGGACTGCAGCATGCCAGGCTTTCTTGTCCTTCACTATCTCCTGGAGTTTGCTCAAATTCATGTCCACTGAGTCAGTGATGCTATCTAACCATCTCATAGCTCAGTATTTCCTAAGAAACTGGTGTGAACAGAATCTCTTAGAATTCCTAATTATGGCATCTCCTCCATGAGGCAGTGGTTGTGTTGGTATATTTTTTGATTCCTCACTGTGTACTGTGTAGATACAGACTAAGTCCTATGATAGTCCACAGAAAAACCTTTCTGAGAACCTTATTGCTTGTGCCAGGCACCATCCTTGATCTGAAAATAGAAAGATGATAAATATTCAGTTCTTGCACTTAATTTCTCATATATCTATTTCAGCATTTTATAGCTAGCCTTAAATTTACTTTTGAAAGTAGGTGAAATATCAGCAACTGTTCATAGGTTATTAACATATGTGTGGTTATGGTACAGCCTTTACTAAAAATCCTGTGAAGATGTTGATGGATCTTACTAAACTCTCCATCTCTGGATGTGCCGGGTCTCCAAAAGATCTTTATAAATATGTGTTGTTAAAGAACTGTCTTGTTTTGAAGATAGAGCATATATATGTGAACAGTTAAATAACATTACAGATACATAATGGTTAAATATAACAATAAGTAATACTTAGACACAAATACACAGTTACTTAAATAAAAAGTAATCACAAAAATTTATTGAATTGAATCTTTGAGGTTTATAAAAAACAGAGTACTCAATGTTTTCCCATATATAATCTAGATATATATTAAGAATCAAACATAAGCCCAAAAAATATTCTGGAATATTTATAAGAAGCATACAAATGTGTGGTGATGCAAAATATATGTTATAGTAAAGATTTGGGGTGCAGGCTACTTTTTCTTCAGGTATTTTGGAATTGTATAATTTATGCCTAGGGAAGTCAACACCTACCTTCTGCCAAATGATTAATGAAGGAACAGTGTGAGGTAGATTGGGTACAAATCAATTGTAGATCAAGGAGTCAGTAGTGGTCTGCAGTGGATACTTGCTTTGAGTTCAGTCATTTTTTATGGAAAGTTTGATTAAGATGAAACATTTTGAGGAGGATATGCTTCCAACATAAATAATCACAACATCTCACCAGACATCAGAAAGCTATTCCTCCCTTGTCTTATCTTATCGCTTAAAATAGGCTAACTTTGCCTTCAAATTTCCCCCTTGGAGTTCCTGGTAGTTTGGATGTTTTGCTAGCTGTTCTTTTAAGATTGCTTTCTTAAATAGGAAAAGAAAGGTCTTTAGGGGAAGAGAGTGTCTATGTGGTCAATTGCTTTGCAGATGCAATGGAAACCATACTGTTTCCCTCCAAAGAACTCTCAGGTTTCCCCTTAAAAAGTTGACTATGGGATCAGTTACTCACTAATATGTGGAAGGTGACTTATTTTGTATTCAAATTGACACTCAAAAAGGCCAAGCACTGGCAACAAAGCAAGTTTCATGGCCAGAATAAAACATGAGATAGTGAGTGATAGACAATGAAGTGATTAGAAGAGGAAAAAGGGGAAAAATAACTTATTTGTATAAATATTAATGTATTTTTTTTACTGGCCATTATTAGAATGGGAAAGACTAGAGATATCTTCAACAAAATGAGAGATACCAAGGGAACATTTCATGCAAAGATGGGCACAATAAAGGACTGTAACGGTATGTACCTAACAGAAGCAGAAGATATTAAAAAGAGGTGGCAAGAATACACAGAGGAACTATACAAAAAAGATATTAATGATCTGGGTAATCACTATGGTATGATCACTCACCTAGAGCCAGACATCCTGGAGGGTGAAGTCAAGTGGGCCTTAGGAAGCATCACTACAAACAAAGCTAGGGGAGGTGATGGAATTTCAGTTGAGCTATTTCAAATCCTAAAAGATGATGTTGTGAAAGTGTTTCACTCAATACGTGAGCAAATTTGGAAAACTCAGCAGTGGCCACAGGACTGGAAAATGTCAGTTTTCATTCTAATCCCAAAGAAGGGCAATGCCAAAAATGTTTAAATCACTACACAATAGCATTCATTTCACATGCTAGCAAGGTCATGGGCAAAATCATCCAAGCTAGGCTTCAATAGTATGCGGACCAAGAGCTTCCAGATGTTCAAGCTGGATTTCAAAAAGGCAGAGACACCAGAGATCAAATTGCTAACATCCATTGGATCATAGAAAAAGCAAGAGAATTCCAGAAAAAAAAAATCTACTTCTGCTTCATTGACTATACTAAAGTCTTTGACTGTGGGGATTACAAAAAAACTGTCAAAATTCTTAAGGAGATGAGAATACCAGACCACCTTACCAGCATCCTGAGAAACCTGTTTGCAGGTCAAGAAGGAACAGTTAGAACTGGACATGGAACAACAGACTGGTTCCATATTGGAAAAGGAGTATGTCAAGGCTGTATATTGTCACCTTGCTTATTTAACTTCTATATAGAGTACATCATGTGAAATGCTGGGCTGGATGAAACACAAGCTGGAATCAAGATTTCCAGGAAAAATATCAGCAACCTCAGATTTGTAGATGATATCACTCTTACGGCAGAAAGTGAAGAGAAGTTAAAGAGCCTCTTGATGAAAGTGAAAGAGGAGAGTGAAAAAGCTGGCTTAAAACTCAACATTCAGAAAATGAAGATTACAACATCTGGTCCCATCACATCATGGCAAATAGATGGGGAAACAAGGACAAAGTGACAGACTTTATTTTCTTGGGTTCCAAAATCACTGGGATGTTGACTGCAGCCACTAAATTAAAAGGTACTTGCTCTTTGGAAGAAAAGCTATGACAAACCTAGACAGCATTTTAAAAACCAGAGACATTATGTGGTCAACAAAATCTGTCTAGTTAAAGCTATGGTTTTTCCAGTAGGCATGTATGGATGTGAGAGTTGGACCACAAAGAAGGTTGAGCGGTAAAGAATTGATGCTTTTGAACTGTGGTGTTGGAGAAGACTCTTGAGAGTCCCTTGGACAGCAAGGAGATCCAACCAGTCAATCCTAAAGGAAAACAGTCCTGAATATTCATTGGAAGGACTGATGCTGAAGCTGAAGCTCTAATACTTTGGTCACATGATGCAAAGAGCTGATTCACTGGAAAAGACCCTGGTGTTGCGAGAGATAGAAGTTAGGAGGAGAAGGCTATGCCAGAGGATGAGATGGTTGCATGGTATCACTGACTCAGTGGACATGAGTTTGAACAAGCTCAGGAGATGGTGAAGGACAGAGAAACCTGGTGTGCTGCAGAACGTGAGGTTTCAGAGAGTCAGACACAACTGAGCGACTACCAATGACAAATTTCTTATTTAAGAGATGAGGGAAAACAACAATAAAGCTGAGGACTTATGACTAAATCAAATATATCAGTATAACAGACACATATCTTGCCAGGTGTGCAAGGGAATTCTCCACTGAACATCCATCAGACTATACATAACCACTTCCTGGAAAATATGCACTGTCCCATAGTCTACTGTCTCCGGTGGATGGTGAGGATTTTTATAGTTTAGCTTTTGTGCTCTTTCTGAAGAGACTAGACCCAATGTAGGGGCTGTGAAATCAGTGTCAGCTATAGAAGACACTTCTGGCAAGATCATTGGGCATCAGTGGGAGCATATATGCTTTCTTAGAATAAAAGGAACCACATTTTATACTTGATTTCATCTAAACTGAGGCTCCTATCATAGTCTCTTCATAATTCATTGAAAACTCTTCCTGATCCTCATCCTGATCCCCCCTCCCACCTCCCTCCTCATCCCATCCCTCCGGGTCTTCCCAGTGCACCAGCCCTGAGCACTTGTCTCATGCATCCAACCTGGGCTGACGATCTGTTTCACACTTGATAATATACTTGTTTCAATATTATTCTCTCAGGATGGGGAACACATGTAAATCCATGGCTGATTCATGTCAATGTATGGCAAAACCCACCACAATATTGTAAAGTAATTAGCCTCCAACTAATAAAAATAAGTGAAAAAAAAAGAAAAGAAAACTCTTGTCCCAAAACTAAATGTCAGAAGGTTAGTGTTATCTGTATTTGCCAAAGAATCAAAGGGAGGCAATTTTACAGCATGCAGGTCACCTGTGCTCATATACCTACTTTACATGTGATGAGGAGGAGGAACAGCTTGTCCCAAAGGAAGGTAAAATCTTCAATAAGAATGAGGCAGGCATTCCAGAAAGACTAGAAAAACACTCTTTAAAAAAAGTTGTCTCTAGAAATCTCTACCCCAAATATGGGGCAACAGTTCTCTTGCCCTTCTTTAATAATTCTTTGCAGAAGCATTTGTATGTTTGTGGTAAAGCTAAGTGGGTTTTTTGTTTGTTTGTTTGTTTTTGGTTATTATTTGTCTTTGTTTTGGTGGAATCTGCCTAGATGTAGGAACCATGAAATCAGAAAGATTTGGATTTAATCTGAGATACACAATTACTAGTCATATAACTAGCAATTTATTTACATCTCTAGGCATCAGTTTTCTCAGCTGTTAAGTGGAGATAAAGCTTATGGTAGAGATGTCCTGAGGATTACAGTAAGATGATAGTGCAGAGTGCTTAAAACTACTTACTATATGCAGTAAATATGTATAGTAGGAAATAAGGGCATTACTTCATGACTTTCCAATTTAATTTTTGTATTAGTCATGTCTACATCTCCCACTAGGTTAGAGCAGTGAGTTACATCACTTTCTAAGCCTTTGAAATGAGTGTGCCATGTTTTCATAGAATGTTTGAGCTACAGAATCCTTTCAGGTGGTTTATTTAGTGCAATTCCTTTATTTTATAGAAGAAATTGTGATCTCAAAAGGTGAGATGATCATTCAAGGTCATTTGGCTGAATGGTAATAGAGCAATAATTTGAATCTATTCCAAGTAATCTTCCATTCTGTAATAATACTTAACAGCTGAAATGAAAAATATCATGATTTTTTCCTGGATTATCTTACTGCTAACTTTTAAAATTAACAAAATGTAAAAGGACCTGATTTTTCTTTCCCAGTTCATCTTGGTCCAGTATCATACACTCAAGTTTTAAGTCACAGAAGGGCAGAACAGGTCAAATTATGTTCCTATTTTAGAGACTAGCAAGAGCTAACCAATACCATATGACCCAAACATTCTTTAAAAAACAATCTTCTTTGAAGAGTCCACCCAGGTTCCAGTAAAGAAATATAAGAGCCCTCCCAGTCCACTCACATGGCCAGGAACACACAGCAGGAGGCTGACAACAGGACCTAGAAAAGAGGCTAATTAAAGCACACAGCAGGGAATGAAGCTGGGCTACCTGCATTGCCAATGTATTGTGAGTGTTTGCTTAAATCAGAGGAAAGAACAGGAGAGAAAATTCCACAATTGCAACTGGTTCCAAAAGAAGCCTGGTTTTATCTCTTTGATGTCCCACCAGAGGAGATCTGCAACAAGAAGCCAGGACTGAAATGCAGAGCTATTCAGTTGGGGGTCAACATTAAGACCAAATGATATCAGGAGATACGGGCCTGATGATTTTTACATGTGTGACTTGAATGCAGAGCAAGATTGTTTTCAAGTGTTCAGCAACCATCTCTGTACCATGCACTGAAGTGGCCAAGACAGATGGCAGAAGATGGACCCTGGTCTCTTTGATCTAACTAGAGAGGCAGGACTGTTCCACACTAATGATTCTGGCCACTAGAAACATCAGACCTCAGTGGCCTATGACTGAAACAGCAGTGAAAACAGGATGAATCCAGCTGAGAAGAGATTTCTGGAGGTGGAGGTTAAGGAGACATTACTTGGTAGAAAAGATCCTGACTCTGTCTCCTTCCTGATCACTTCTTCTTTGGCCTATGGGTCTTATTAGCCTTAAGAGATTATTTGGGACCATTACAGTATCATCCAGTATTGGCTTCATCATGTTCCTGCTCAGACTTCTACAACTTTGGGAGCATTGAGCTCCTGCTTCTGTGCCACCATCTTGTGTTCCCAACATTGGCCAAGGCTGCATGTTCAGTTCAGTTCAGTTCTGTCGCTCAGTCGTGTCCAACTCTTTGCAACCCCATGGACCGCAGCACGCCAGGCCTCCCTGTCCATCACCAACTCCCGGAGTTTACCCAAACTCATGCCCATTGAGTTGGTGATGCCATCCAACCATCTCATCCTCTGTTGTCCCCTTCTCCTCCTGCCCTCAATCTTTCCCAGCAGCAGGGTCTTTTCAAATGAGTCAGCTCTTCTCATCAGGTGGCCAAACTACTGGAGTTTCAGCTTCAGCATCAGTCTTTCCAATGAACATCCAGGACTGATCTCCTTTAGGATGGACTGGTTGGATCTCTTTCCAGTCCAAGGGACTCTCAAGAGTCTTCTCTAGAACCACAGTTCAAAAGCATCATTCTTCAGTACTCAGCTTTCTTTATAGTCCAACTCTCACATCCATACATGACTACTGGAAAAACCATAGCCTTGACTAGATGGACCTCTGTTGACAAAGTAATGTCTCTGCTTTTAAATATGCTATCTAGGTTGGTCATAACTTTCCTTCCAAGGAGTAAGTGTCTTTCAATTTCATGGCTGCAATCACCATCTGCAGTGATTTTGGAGCCCCCAAAAATAAAGTCAGCCACTCTTTCCACTGTTTTCCCATCTATTTTCCATGAAGTGATAGGACCGGATGCCATGATCTTCGTTTTCTGAATGCTGAACTTTAAGCATTTTTTACTCTCCTCTTTTTTTACTCTCCTCTTTCACTTTCATTAAGAGGCTCTTTAGTTCTTCTTCACTTTCTGCCCTAAGGATGGTGTCATCTGCATATCTGAGGTTATTGATATTTGTCCCGGCAACTTTGATTCCAGCTTGTGCTTCATCCAACCTAGCGTTTCTCATGATGTACTCTGCATATAAGTTAAATAAGCAGGGTAACAATATACAGCCTTGACACGTACTCCTTTCCCTATTTGGAACCAGTCTGTCGTTCCATGTCCAGTTCTAACTGTTGCTTCCTGACCTGTATACAGGTTTCTCAAGAGGCAGGTCAGGTGGTTTGGTATTCCCATCTCTTTCAGAATTTTCCTCAGTTTATTGTGATCCACCCAAAGGCTTTGGCATAGTCAGTGAAGCAGAAATAGATGTTTTTCTGGAACTCTCTTGCTTTTTTGATGATCCAGTGGATGTTGGCAATTTTTTTTCCATTTATTTTTATTAGTTGGAAGCTAATTACTTTACAATATTGTAGTGGTTTTTGTCATACATTGACATGAATAAGCCATGGATTTACATGTATTCCCCAACCCGATCCCCCCTCCCACCTCCCTCTCCCTCCGATTCCTCTGGGTCTTCCCAGTGCACCAGGCCCGAGCACTTGTCTCATACATCCAGCCTGGGCTGGTGATCTGTTTCACCCTAGATAATATACATGTTTCGATGCTGTTAAGCAATAAATGCTGGAGAGGGTGTGGAGAAAAGGGAACCCTCTTACACTGTTGATGGGAATGCAAACTAGTACAGCCCCTATGGAGAACAGCGTGGAGATTTCTTAAAAAACTGGAATTAGAACTGCCATATGACCCAGCAATCCAACTTCTGGGCATACACACCAAGGAAACCAGATCTGAAAGAGACACATGCACCCCAATATTCATCGCAGTACTGTTTATAATAGCCAGGACATGGAAGCAACCTAGATGCCCATCAGCGGATGAATGGATAAGGAAGTTGTGGTACATATACACCATGGAGTATTACTCAGCCATTTCCATTTATTTTTATTAGTTGGAGGCTAATTGATCTCTGGTTCCTCTGCCTTTTCTAAATCTAGCTTGAACATCTGGAAGTTCACGGTTCACGTTTTGCTGAAGCCTGGCTTGGTGAATTTTGAACATTTCTTTACTAGCGTGTGAGATGAGTGCAATTGTGTGGTAGTTTGAGCATTCTTTGGCATTGCCTTTCTTAGGGATTGGAATGAAAACAGACCTTTTCCAGTCCTGTGGCCACTGATGGTTTTCCAAATTTGCTGACATATTGAGTGCAGCACTTTCACAGCACCATCTTTCAGGATTTGAAATAGCTCAACTGGAATTCCATCACCTCCACTAACTTTGTTTGTAGTGATGCTTTCTAAGGCCCACTTGACTTCACATTCCAGGATGTCTGGCTCTAGGTGAGTGTGAGTGATCACACCATCCTGATTATCTGGGTCATGAAGATCTTTTTTGTAGTTCTTCTGTGTATTCTTGCCACCTCTTCTTAATATCTTCTGCTTCTGTTACGTCCATACCATTTCTGTCCTTTATTGAACCCATCTTTGCATGAAGTGTTCCCTTGGTATCTCTAATTTCCCTGAAGAGATCTCTAGTCTTTTCCATTCTATTGTTTTCCTCTGTTTCTTTGCATTGGGAAGCTATTAACTCAACCTTAACACAAGAAGATGATGTTGTGTCATGGTCTTGCTTTTACACTCTTTAGGATCCATAGCTTCCTCTCAGTGAGCACTATTCACTCACATTTCTCTAAATCTTCATGATTTCTTTACCCAAGAACACAGCTAGAGCCTCCTTTTCCATAAAATGACTGGCTTATTTATGTGCTTAGGGACTCCTGCAACCACTGGGGTTTCTATTCACCAGTTCCCTTTACTTGTATCTTTAAATAATACAGCTTATGGGCTATCAATGACGTGTGCCTGTTAGGGGCACCGCTGCACCTCTTTAACTTTATTATCCATATGTACCTTTGATTCAAAATCACAGTACTGTCTTCTGTTTATCTACTGTGTTAGATAAAAAAGATACTTTAAGTACCTCTTAATTTTCCCGAGACATATGTTGTGTGGGTTATGCTTAAGTATTATTCTAAGTGTTATTTAACACTGTACTGTCTCCAGTGAAAACAAAGATGTGTTCTTTGCTCAGTAGATCAACAATTTGAATCAGAAAAATAACATATTCTTAGAAATCAAAGAAAAGTATAAAAATTGGACAAAATACCTAGGAGGTGGGTAATTATTTTGGAGAGGTATATGTCTGTGATCATGAGGTTAATTAACCTAGGAACCCACTGAAAGGGACTTGTGGGACCCGTTTAGTGATGCTTTGATGATTTAAACCAGCATCATATTAGTTTTCAGTTGAAAAAGCTTTCTTTCACTCAGGTTTCACTCAAAACCACAGTTGAATAGCTGCAGTTAATTGTTCTAATCATTTTGAAAAATCACTCACAGATTTCTGGATTCTGGTAATTAATCTCTGACCATCCAGATAGGACATACATTGCTATATGGTTTCTGGGCATAGGCTGTGACCTACACGGCCATATTTCCTACAGAAAGGATTAAGTTTACAGTGTACAGAAGCCATTAGCAGCCCCAAAGATAAAATGGCTAGCAAAGCAGACAAAGTCTCTGTCCTCATGGAGTTAGTTTACACTCCAGTGGAATGGACACACTTACATGTATACATGTGTGATTGTGTGTCTAACTATACCTGCTCTAGAGGCAAAGTCATGACAGGGATCCAAGCTAGTCTGGGAAGAGAGATGATTGAAGAACGCTTCCTTAAGTGGAAAGTGAAAGTCACTCAGTTGTGTCTGACTCTTTGCAACCCCATGACTATACAGCCCACAGGATTCTCCAGGCCAGGATACTAGAATGGGTAGCCTTTCCCTTCTCCAGGGGATCTTCCCAACCTAGGGATTGAACCCAAGTCTCCCACATTGCAGGTGGATTCTTTACCAGCTGAGTCACAAGAGAAGCCCATGTTTCCCTAAAGATGGGCTAATTAAGCAATGGAATGAGAGGTGTGAAGCATGGAGATATGCAATGTTTTACAAAGCTGATGACAGCCAGTGAAGACAGAATGCAGGGAAGACTAGCCAGAGACAAGGCTGGAGAGAGAGAAACAGAAACCAGACCAGGCAGGATCTAGTGAATGGTAGTGAGGATTTTGAATTTTGCCCCAAGAACTAGAATAGTAATTTTGGGGAGTGTGGAGTTAAAGAGGAGATTGCCATGATTAGAGGTGTTGTTGGGGGTCTGGAAATTATGACATTAAATCTATACTAAATAAAGCAGGATTTATTTTGATGAAAGCATACCCACATTTGGAAAAATGAAGGAAAACCTATATGAATACTGATCCTACTTTTGTATGTTTTTTTTTAATAACAAAACCCTAAGACATTAAAGCTTTATGGTATTAATCTGGAAACTCTAATCTTAACCACTCAGACAAGTAGGATGGAAAGAGTCTGGCTGTACTTTGGCTCTAGAGACTGTAGAACCACCTGGTGAGCTACTCTCTGTCCTTTTGTTAATTTGCTCACATATTTACTTCTTTGAGAACCCAAAGTTCAGAAATGGATAGCTGTGGGTGATGGGGAAGAATGTGAACTTTGAATATGGCAGCTAGTAAGGGTCTGTGGGGGCTTCCCTGGTGGCTCAGACGGTAAAGAATCCATCTGCAATGCGGGACACCTGGGTTTGATCCCTGGGATGGGAAGATCCTGAAGAAGGGCATGGCAACCCACTTCAGTATTATTGCTGGAGAATTCCTATGGAGAGAGGAGCCTAGTGGACTACAGTCCATGGGGTCGCAAAGACTCGGACATGACTGAATGACTAAGCACAGCATAGTCTGTG
This sequence comes from Cervus canadensis, assembly GCF_019320065.1. Classification (NCBI taxonomy): domain Eukaryota; kingdom Metazoa; phylum Chordata; class Mammalia; order Artiodactyla; family Cervidae; genus Cervus; species Cervus canadensis. Next base: position 21,415,605 of record NC_057393.1, read on the forward strand.
GGAAGGCAGCAGCTATTTTACATGTCGGGGGAAGTTAAGCTGCCCCTCTCCTCCACTCCCCATCTCTCCTCAGGACTGGTGTTCTCACTTTCTTACACAGGTTAACATGGGTAGCTATGGATGGAGTTTTAAATGGGTTAAACATCAATTTGATGGTAACAACCAGAGAACTGACCAAATCCATAGTGATTCTTGAGGTTAGTGTCTTGAGGCACAGAAAGAAGGAGGGGTTAGGAAAGGAATTTACTGCTGCCACCTCCTTAAGTCCATTCTGAAGGGATGGATTTCCCAACTTAAACTTGCCCACCTAAAACTTAGCCCTCCCCTGACACTTACACCCACAACTATTCTTTTTCTTCAATGTGCCACCCAGTGATATTTGTCCTCTTCTAGTTTGCTAAATCATACTCATTGTCTGTAGAGTCTTTATTTCCATAGTTAGAAGTAGTGTGGAATGAAATAGGATTTGGGGTTTGATAACACTTGACCTTTGTTATTCCAGTATGTCATGTGATCTTAAGCAAGGCACTTCACTTCCTATCTGGCAATTTCCTTATGTTACACACAAGGGAGCTAGAAGATCCCTAAGATTCTTGTCTGCTATAGAACTGTGTATTTCTATGAACACCATTGCTGTAATATGAGCCTGTTTGAACTAAGCTAGGGCCAAAGTTATGAAGGATGACGAATTTTTAATTATATTCAAACCATTTCCCTTCGTGGGCCCAGACTGGATTTTTGTAAATCAGCTTCGTGCTGCAATTAGCCCAGCAACTTAGTCCTTTTATCCCTCTCTTGAGGCTAGGCTTCCAAGGTGGTGCTAGTGGTAAAGAACTGGTCTGCCAGTGCAGGAGACATGAGACGTGGGTTCAGTGTCTGGGTCCAGAAGATCCCCTGGTGGAGGGCGTGGCAACCCACTCCAGTATCTTGGCCTGGAGAATCCCATGGACCAAGGAGCCTAGCAGGCTGCAGTCCGTGGGGAGTCACAAAGAGTCCGATATGATTGAAGTGACTTAGCATGCATGTAGTTGGTCTCATTCTGGCAGGTCTGGTAACATTCATAGTCTTGGATGGAGATATTGTCTACCACTGATTCTGTGTATAGGAATCTTGTCAATATGGCTGGAAGTTGAAGATACCAAACTTGTTTTGAAGCTCCTCTTTTAAGGAGTCAATGACTCAATAAATCTGACTCTGTTATTTACACTTCCAGGTGAATAAGTACAGTCAGATTGCTTTCCTCTAAAATCAGAGTTTTAGAGGATACATTAACATGTATCAGAATCATTAAGAGCAGGGGTCCCCAACCTCCAGGCCATGGACTGGTACCTCCTGTCAGATCAGCAGCAGCATTAGATTAGAAATAAAGTACACAATAAATGTAATGCACTTGAATCATCCAGAAACCATTCTCCCCACCCATCCATGGAAAAACTGTCTTCCATGAAATCAGTCTCTGATGCCAAAAAGGCTAGGGACTTCTGGCCTTCAGGGTTGTGCCATTTCAGAGTATTTGATTCAAAAGGTCTGAACTGTGGCCTGAAATCTATATTTCTAGAAAACCCTCAGATGCTACTGGGAAAAAAAAGACAACTACATTTTGAGAACAACTGTACAAACTCTTATATGATTATGTGGAGAAATGAATGACTGACAGCTATAGCATTCCTGGGTACACTCAAGAGAAGTTTTGTGGTGAGGAAGTAGAACAAAGTGGGTTTAGATAAGACCTAGAAATGCAGATGGGAAGCCCTCAGTGACAAACTTGCTCACTGGTGACAATCAAGAGCTAGATGAGTAGTCATTTGGATTGCATAATTAAATGGAAAGCAAACATCAATGCTAAATGTGTCTATGCTGTTGGAAAATGCCATTGACTGAAAGGCTATGTAATTGAAATTCATCCTTTTGAATTTTACCTTTAGAAATTCATAAACATTTAGAGGCAAGGCCCTCATTTTGTTACTCCTGTATTTGCCTGCTCTTTTAGCCCATGCATGAGTGCATGTTTAGTGACTTAATCAGTTTTTAGCTCTTTGCTCATCAGGCTCCTATGTCCATGAAGTTCTCCAGGGAAGAATACTGGAGTGGGTAGCCATTCTGTTCTCCTGGAGATCTTCCTAACCCAGGGATTGATCTCAGGTCTCCTGTATTGCAGGCAGTTTCTTAGTCCAAACACTGTCCAAAAGCCTTTTTCAGTGATCTCTGTTTCAGATCCAGGACTTGTAACCTGATACTTGTCAATATATTTGCTTCATGAATGCAAATCCCAGGTTTTTTTTTTTCCCCATGTCCCTTTCTTTGCAAGTCAGTTTGCAAGCTTTTGTCCAAAGAATTTACACAGTTTACAGAACATTTGCTGAGTGCTCATTATATGCAAGTGGTGATGGTTTAGTCGCTAAGTCACGTCTGACTCTTGTGACCCCATTGACTGTAGCCCACCAGACTACTCTGTCCATGGGAATACTGGAGTGAGTTACCATTTCTTTTTCCAGGGGATCTTCCCAATCTAGGGATCAATCCAGGTCTCCTGCACTGCAGGCAGATTCTTTACTAATGGAGCTATGAGGGAAGCCCATATACAAGGCACTGAGCTAAATGTTCTTATATGCATTATCTTATTGAGCTAAAGCTATACAACTACCCCACAAAAGATACTTTTATCTTTATTTAATAGATGTGAAAGCCATAGCTTAAAGTGGACAAATAATTTGCTTAAGACATTACAGAATTTAAAATACAGAGCCCAGTGTATTTAAAGGCTGACTCCTTTCCATTCTAGTTTTGGGGGATGGAGCCTATTATTCTGTCAAGGCATCCCCTGTTCCCCAAATAAGGCTTAGTGAACATGTATTTGTGTGTTCCTCATCTGTAGCATGGAGATAATACCCCATTAGATTTTAGGAGTGATTAAGTGTAATAAGTATATAAACTACCCATGGCATACAGTCAAACTCTATAATGAACAGAATCTGATACATAAATTAAAATCCCCTCCATTTATTTACCTCTTTAAAATTATAGAACATGCTCATAGCACATTATTTCATCCTCACAACAATCCCTTCAGCTAGCAGATATTCTTATCTCTTTTGCCCATGTGGTTCATGAATAGAATGTTCATTTAGCTGATTTATCTAGATTTGCAATCCAGAGCTTTTGATCCACCAGCTGGAGAAGTTGATAGAATTCCCCAAGTCCTGTGAGACACAGGAAAGCTACTCAAATCTATTCATATGGCAAAACCCATAGAACAAGATGGTCCCTACGGAATGCCTTGAGGCTAAATAAGTTCCCTTATTTAGTTTCTAATGTATATAGGTTAAAGCAGCCTTTGAACTTAAACATCTGTGAAAGAAAAATAAATCATTGCAAATAATTCAATCTGTTATCTTAATTTCTTAATGAAAATTGGGAAATCACATTATTTTTTCAATGTTTAAGTGTGAAACATTTTGATCAAGCTCCTGAATGAATGACACTTTCAAACTTCCTGGTGTAAGATGAGGTCACACTGGGAGAAGTTGCCTTGCAGCAAGAGAAGATTCCTCCATGAAAAGGAAGGGACGGGTTGAGACCTGCTATAGTAGTCACTTGGTCTGTTCATAAATACTATGTTATTCTTCCATTCAGCACAGGCCAGGATTATACTTCCCTCCAGCCTCTAAAATGAGTGTAGCCTTGTAAATTGCTTTGACCAATGAGGTATAAGTTAAATGATGTGTGATAGCCAAGTGCTCATAATTGCTCATAACTTACCATTGACTGGAGTTGATCAAACTAGTTAGGGCTCTCTCATTCCACAACCCCTGAACTATGATTTGATCATAAGCTTAAGCAAATTTTAAGGTACTGAAGGTAGAGAACACACTGGTCACGACAAACACCCTCTTCCAACAACAAAAGACACAACTCTACACATGGACATCTTCAGATGGTCAATACAAAAATCACATTAATTATATTCTTTGTAGCCAGGGATGGAAAAGCTCTATACAGTCAGCAAAAACAAGACCAGGAGCTGACTGTGGTTCAGATCATGAACTCCTTATTGCCAAATTCAGACTTAAATTGAAGAAAGTAGGGAAAACCACTAGACCATTCAGGTATGACCTAGATCAAATCCCTTGCAATTATACAGTGGAAGTGACAAATAGATTCAAGGGATTAGATCTGATAGAGTGCCTGAAGAACTATGGACAGAGGTTTGTAACATTGTGCAGGAGGCAGTGATCAAAAAAATCCCCAAGAAACAGAAATGCAAAAAGGCAAAATTGTTGTCTGAGGAGGCTTTACAAATAGCTGAGAAAAAAAGAGACGCCAAAGGCAAAAGAGAAAGGGAAAGATATGTCCATCTGAATGCAGAGTTCCAAAGAATAACAAGGAGAAATAAGAAAGCCTTCTTTAGTGATCAACGCAAAGAAATAAAGGAAAACAATAGAATGGGAAAGACTAGAGATTTCTTCAAGAAAACAAGAGCTACTGGGTGCAGTTCCAAGATGGTGGAGGAGTAGGATGGGGGGACCACTTTCTTCCCTACAAATTAATCAGAAGATCATTTGAATGCTGAGCAACTTCCACAAAACAACTTCTGAGGGCTGGCAGAAGACACCAGGCACCCAGAAAGGCAGCCCATTCTCTTTGAAAGGAGGTCACCTCTATCTCCTCTCTCCCCCTTCTCTTCTCTACTTAACTCTGTGAATCTCTCTGAGTGTTCTGGGCTGTGGAGGACACTTAGGGAACTGATTACTGGCTAGATTAGTCTCTCCCCTTTTGACTTCCCCTCTTCTCCTCCTGGTCACCTCTACTTCCCTCCTCCCTCTTCTCTTCTCTGTGTAACTCTGTGAACTTCTCTGGGTGTCCCTCACTGTGGAGAATTGTTTCACCATTAAGTTAGATGTTTTATCATCTGTGCTGTATGGATGGAGAAGTCTTGAGGCTACTGTAAGAATAAGACTGAAAGCTAGAGGAGGCTTAACTGCAAAACTTGAGAACATCAGAGAACTCCTGATTCCAGGAAACACTAATAGACAAGAGCTCACCAAAAGCTTCCATACCTACACTGAAACCAACCTCCACCCAAGAGCCAACAAGTTTCAGAGCAAGACATACCATGCTAATTCTCCAGCAAAGCAGGAACACCACCCTGAGCATTAAAAGACAGGCTGCCCAAAACCAGGCTGGACCCATAGACATCCTAAAATTCACTACTGGACACTTCATTGCACTCCAGAGAGAAGAGATCCAGCTCCACCCACCAGAACACAGGTACAAGCTCCCCTAACCAGGAAACCTTGACAAGCCACTAGTCCAACCCCACCCACAGGGAGCAGGCTCCACAATAAAGAGGAACCATGAACTTCTAGCCTACAGAAAGGGCACCCCAAACACAGCAATATAAACAAAATGAAAAGGCAGAGAAATACTCAGCAGGTAAAGGAATATGATAAATGCCCATCAAACCAAACAAAAGAGGAGGAGATGGGGAGTCTACCTGAAAAAGAGCTCAGAATAACGATAGTGCAGATGATCCAAAATGTTGAAAGCAAAATGGAGTTACAGATAAATAGACTAGAGACAAGGGTTGAGAAGATGCAAGAAATGTTTAGCAAGGACCTAGAAGAAAGAAAGAAGAGTCAATCAATAATGAATAATGCAATAAATGAGATCAAAAGCACTCCAGAGGGAACCAACAGTAGAATGAGGCAGAAGATAGGATAAGTGAGGTGGACAATAGAATGGTGGAATAAATGAAGCAGAGAGGAAAAAAGAAAAAAGAATTAAAAGAAATGAGGACAACCTCAGAGACCTCTGGGACAATGTTAAACACCCCAACATTCAATTCCTAAGAGTCCCAGAAGAAGAAGACAAAAAGAAAGTGCACGAGAAAATACTTGAGGAGATAATAGTTGAAAACTTCCCTAAAATTGGAAAGGAAGTAGTCACCTAAGTCCAAGAAACACAGAGAGTCCCAAACAAGATAAACCCAAGGTGAAACATCCCAAGACACATATTAATCAAATTAACAAAGGTCAAACACAAAGAGAAAATATTAAAAGCAGCAAGGGAAAAGTAACAAATAACACACAAGGGGATCCCCATAAGGACAACATCTGATCTTTCAATAGAAACTCTTCAGGCCAGAAGGGAATGGCAGGGCATACTTAAAGTGATGAAAGAGAAAAACCTACAACCCAGATTACTATACTTAGCAAGGATCTCATTCAAACATGAAGGAGAAATCAAAAGCTTTACAGACAAACAAAGCTGAGAGGATTCAGCACCACCAAACCAGCTCTTAAACAAATGCTAAAAGATCTTCCCCAGACAGGAAACACAGAAAAGGTTTATAAACTTGAACCCAAAACAACAAAGTAAATGGCAATGGATCATACTTATCAATAATTACCTTAACTGTAAATGGGTTGAATGCACCAACCAAAAAACAAAGACTGGCTGAGTGGATACAAAACAAGACCCCTAAATATGCTATCTACAAGAGACCCAGCTCAAACCAAGGGACACAAACAGACTGAAAGTGATGGGCTGGAAAAAGATATTTCATGCAAATGGAGATCAAAAGAAAGCTGGAGTAGCAATACTCATATCAGATAATAGACTTTGAAATAAAGGCTGTGAAACAAAAAAGGACACTACATAATGATCAAAGGGTCAATCCAAGGAGAAGATATAACAATTATAAATATATATGCACCCAACATAGGAGCACCTCAATACGTAAGGCAAAAGCTAAAAAATATGAAAGGGGAAATTAACAGTAACACAATAATAGTGGGAGACTTTGATACCCCACTCACACCTATGGATAGATCAACCAAACAGAAAATTAGCAAGGAAACACAAACTTTAAATGATACAATGGACCAGGTAGACCTAATTGATATCTATAGGACATTTCACCCCAAAACCATGAATTTCACCTTTTTCTGAAGTGCACACGGAAACTTCTCCAGGATAGATCACACCCTGGACCATAAATCTAGCCTTGGTAAATTAAAAAAATTGAAATCATTTCAAGCATCTTTTCTGATCACAATGTAGTAAGATTAGATATCAACTATGGGGAAAAAAAACTATTAAAAATACAAACATATGGAGGCTAAACAACACACTTCTGAATAACCAAAAATCATGGAAGAAATAAAAAAGGAAATCAAAATATGCATAGAAACATATGAAAATGAAAACATGACAATCCAAAACCTATGGGATTTAATAAAATCAGTGCTAAGGGCAAGGTTCATAGCAGTACAGGCTTACCTCAAAAACAAGAGAAAAATCAAATAAATAACCTAGCTTTACACCTAAAGCAATTAGAAAAAGAAGAAATGAAGAACCCCAGGGTTAGGAGAAGGAAAGAAATAATAAAAAATTGGAGCAGAAATAAATGAAAAAGAAACAAAGGAGACTATAGCAAAAATCAACAAAACTAAAAGCTGGTTCTTTGGGAAGATAAATAAAATAGACAAGCCATTAGCCAGACTCATCAAGAAAAAAAGGGAGAAGAATCAAATCAACAAAATTAAAAATGAAAATGTAGAAAACACAACAGTCAACACAGAAATACAAAGGATCATAAAAGACTACTAACCCTAACCTTAAAAGGTTTTGCATAATGAAGGAAACTCTAAGCAAGGTGGAAAGACAGCCTTCAGAATGGGAGGAAATAATAGCAAATGAAGGAACTGACAGAGAATTAATCAAAATATATACAAGCAACTCCTGCAGCTCAATACCAGAAAAATAAACAACCAAATCAAAAAATTGGCCATAGAACTAACAGACATTTCTCCAAGGAAGGCATGCAGATGGCTAACAAACATATGAAAAGATGCTCAACATCACTCATTATCAGAGAAATGTGAATCAAAACCATAAAGAGGTACCATCTCATGCCAGTCAGAATGGCTGCTATCAAAAAGTTTACAAATAATAAATGCTGGAGAGGGTGTGGAGAAAAGGGAACCCTCTTACACTGTTGGTGGGAGTGCAAACTAGTGCAGCCACTATCAATATCAATATCACAGAAATATCAATAACCTCCGATATGCAGATGACACCACCCTTATGGCAGAAAGTGAAGAAGAACTAAAGAGTCTCTTGATGAAAGTGAAAGAGGAGAGTGAAAAATCTGGCTTAAAGCTCAGCATTCAGAAAACAAAGATCATGGCATCTGGTCCCATCACTTCATGGCAAATAGATGGGGAAACAGTGGAAACAGTGTCAGGCTTTATTTTTTTGGGCTCCATAATCACTGCAGATGGTGACTGCAGCCATGAAATTAAAAGACGCTTACTCCTTGGAAGGAAAGTTATGACCAACCTAGACAGCATAATAAAAAGCAGAGACATTACTTTGCCAACAAATGTTCCTCTTGCAAAGCTATGGTTTTCTAGTAGTCATGTATGGATGTGAGAGTTAGATTATAAAGAAAGCTGAGCACTGAAGAATTGATGCTTTTGAACTGTGGTGTTGGAGAAGACTCTTGAGAGTCCCTTGGACAGCAAGGAAATCCAACCAGTCCATCCTAAAGGAGATCAGTCCTGGGTGTTCATTGGAAGAACTGATGTTGAAGCTGAAACTCCAATACTTTGGCCACCTGATGTGAAGGGCTGACTCATTTGAAAAGACCCTGATGCTGGGAAAGATTGAAGGCAGGAGGAGAAGGGGACGACAGAGGATGAGATGGTTGGATGGCATCACTGACTCAATGGGCATGAGTTTGAGTAAACTCTGGGAGTTGGTGATGGACAGGGAGGCCTGGCGTGCTGCAGTCCATGAAGTTGCAAAAGTTGGACATGACTGATCTACTGAACTGAACTCAACTGAGCAGCCACTATGAAGAACAATATGGAGATTCCTTAAAAAACTGGAAATAGAACTGCCATACAAACCAGCAGTCCCACTTCTGGGCATACACACTGAGGAAACCAGAATTGAAAGACACACGTGTACCCCAATGTTCATCACAGCACTGTTTACAATAGCTAGGACATGGAAACAACCTAGATTTCCATTGGCAGATGAATGGATAATAAAGTGTGGTACATATACACAATGGTATATTACTGAGCTATTGAAAAGAATGCATTTGAATCAGTTTTAATGAGGTGGATAAAACTGGAGCCTATTATATAGAGTGAAGTAAGTCAGAAAGAAAAACCCCAATACAGTATATTAACGCATATACATGGGATTTAGAAAGATGGTAACGACGACCCTATACACGAGACAGTGAAAGAGACAGGCTTTTGGACTCTGTGGGATAAGACAAGGGTGGGATGATTTGAGAGAATAGCATTGAGACATGTATATTACCATATGTGAAATAGATGACCAGTCCAAGTTCAATTCATGAAAAAAACAAGAAAATGAGAGCCACCAAGGGAACATTTAATGTAATAATGGGCACAATAAAGGACAGAAATATTATGGACAGAAAAGAAGAAAAAAATATTAAGAAGAGTTGGCAAGAATTCACAGAAAAACTACACAAAAAAGATCTTAATGACCCAGATAACCATAATAGTGTGATCACTCACCTAGAGCCAGACATCCTGGAATGTGAAGTCAACTGGGCCTCAGTTCAATGCTAGTGGAGGTGATGGAATTCCAGCTGAGCTATTTCAAATACTAAAAAATGATGCTGTGAAAGTGCTGCACTCAATATGTCAGTATATTTTGAAAACCCAGCAGTGGCCACAGCACTGAAAAAGTTCAATTTTCATTCCAATCCCTAAGAAAGGCAATGCCAAAGAATGTTCAAACTACCGCACAATTGCACTCATCTCACACACTGGCAAAGTAATTCTTAAAATTCTCCTAGTGAGACGCCAACAGTACTTGAACTGTGAACTTCCAGATGTTCAAGCTGGATTTAGAAAAGTCAGAGGAACAAGAGATCAAATTGCCAACATCTGTTGGATCACAGAAAAAGCAAGATATTTCCAGAAAAAAAAAATATACTTCTGCTTTATTGACTATGCCAAAGCCTTTGACTGTGTTCATTTCAGTTCAGTCACTCAGTTGTGTCCAACCCTTTTAACCCCACAAACTACAGCATGCTAGGCTTCCCTGTTCATCAGCAACTCATGGAGCTTGCTCAAATTCATGTCCACTGAGTCAGTGATGCCATACAACCATCTCATCCTCTGTTGTCCCCTTCTCCTCCTGCCTTCAATCTTTCCCAGCATCAGGGGCTTTTCCAATGACCCTGTGGATCATTTTTGACCGTGTGGATCACAACAACCTGTGGAACATTCTTAAAGAGATGGGAATACCAGACCATCTGACCTGCCTCCTGAGAAATCTGTATGCAGGTCAAAAGCAACAGTTAGAACCAGACAAGGAACAATGGATTGATTCCTTATTTTGAAAGAAGTATGTCAAGGCTGTATATTGTCACCTTGCTTATTTAGCTTATATGCAGAGTACATCATGTGAAATACTGGGTTGGATGAAGCAAAGCTGAAATCAGGATTGCAGGGAGAAATATCAGTAACCTCAGATATGCAGATGACACCACCCTAATGCAGAAAGCAAAGAGGAACAAAAGAGGCTCTTGATGAAAGTGAAAGAAGAGAGTGTAAAACCTGGCTTAAAACTCAACTTACAGAAAAATAAGATCGTAACATCTAGTCCCATCACTTCATGGCAAATAGATGGGGAAACAATGGAAACAGTGAGAGACTTTCTTTCCTTGGGCTCCAAAATCACTGCAGATGGTGGCTGTAGCCATGAAATTAAAAGATGTTTGCTCCTTGGAACAAAAGCTATGACCAACCTAGACAGTGTATTAAAAAGCAGAGATGTTATTTTCCTGTCAAATGTCCATCTAGTCAAAGCTATGGTTTTTCCAGTAGTCATGTATGGATGTGAGAATTGGACCATAAAGAAAGTTGAGCACTGAAGAACTGATGCTTTTAAATTGTGGTGTTGGACTCTTGAGAGTCCAAGACTCTCCAAAGCTCTTGAGAGTCCCTTGGACAGCAAGGAGATCAAACCAGTCAATTCTAAAGGAAATCAGTCTGAATATTCATTGGAAGGACTGATGCTGAAGCTGAAGCTCCAATACTTTGGCCAACTAATGAGAAGAACTGACTCACTGCAAAAGACCCTGATGCTGGAAAGATAGAAGGCAGGAGACGGGGATGACAAAGGATGAGATGGTTGGATGGCACCACCAACTTGATGGACTTGAGTTTGAGCATGCTCTGAGAGTTGCTGATGGACAGGGAAGCCTGGCTGTTGCAGTCCATGGTGTTGAAAGAGTCTGAAATGACTGAGCAACTGAACTGAACTGAGGGTACTGAATATCCCCACTGCTCTCCTCTACCTTCTTAATGGCCCATTTCAAGAATCAATCCATGAGAGGGAAGAACACTTCCTGTTGAACCACCACAATCATGCTATTTTCTGGTCCCCACCGGTTGCTTCCTTTCTCAGTGATGTTCCTGTTCACTCTGCTTTACTTCTCTGTAAAAGAAAAGCCTTTTCTGCTTGATTGTGAAACACAGATTCTGAGGTTGGAGCAGAGAATGCTCTACTGCAACAGTCATCTTGAAAAAATTCTAGCCTCAGTCAAGCCTGGATTTGTTTTGTTTTGTTTTGTTTTTTGACAGTAACTTCCAGGTAGATGTTTTCAGTCAAGGAATGATAAAATACAAGTGATAATTTATCCTTTGGTAACACTGTTATTTTTAATGATGGCGGTGTGTGTTCTCAGTCATTTCTGACTCTTTATGACTTCGTGGATTATAGCCTGCCTGGTTCCTCTGTCCATGGGATTTTCCAGGCAAGAAAACTAAAGTGGGTTGCCATTTCCTTCTTCAGCAGATCTTCCCAACCCAGGGATCAAACCTGCATCTCTTTCATTATCAGGCAGATTCTTTACCACTGAACCACCTTGGAAGCCCATATTTTGAGAGTGAGAAAAAGGGAGAGAGAGAGGGAGAGGGAGACAGAGAAAGAATATATCTTGTATGTCTTGGTACTTTCTAAACTGAGAAATAATAGCAACATGTGTTAGCCATTTACTACAATGAAGTGCTTAAAGGGCCTCATCTAATTAAATTCTGAGAAAAACTCTATGATGCGTGTTCCAGAAATATCTTCATTGTATAGGTCTAAAGGAACCAAGACCTAGAATATTTAAATTCTTTCAGCAAGTTTTCACACTTAGTAAGTTGAGTTCATTTGGTAAAGAATCTGCCTGCAATGCAGGAGGTCCGGGTTCAATTCCTGGGTCAGGAAGATCCCCTGGAGAAGGAAATGGCAACCCACTCCAGTATTCTTGCCTGGAGAATCCCATGGACAGAGGAGCCTGGCAGGTTACAGTCCATGGGGCCACAAGAGTCAGACTTGACTTAGCGACTAAGCCACCAGCACCAAGTTTCAAAAGTGTTTCATAATAAAGTTCACGGTTTTAATGCCCATTCCAAATTGCTTTTCTCTAATTCTCTGTACCCAGCTTGTTGCTAAATTACTGTTTTTTTAAAGCATAATTTTATTAATCAGGAATCATTGAATTAGTTTTATATACATTGGTCTAGACACAGTGGTGTTAAAAAAGATGACTGCAACTCAGAATATTTTTTAAGGAGTTTACAGTTTGTAGAGGAGATGAGATATTTATAAGTAAGTAACTCTAAATGAGGCAGATTATTAATAATGTCAAAAAAGAAAAACAAAGGACTATGAGAGTCTAGAGGAGGAAAGGGTTCTTCCTGGTGGTGGAAGAGAAACTTTTAATTGAGCTTGTATAGTGTATGTGGAGAAGGAAATGACAACCCGCTCCAGTGTTCTTGCCTGGAGAATCCCAGGGATGGGGGAGCCTGGTGGGCTGCCTTCTATTGGGTCGCACAGAGTCAGACACGACTGAAGTGACTTAGCAGCAGCAGCAGCAGTATAGTGTATGGGAGTTGAAATGATGAATAAAAATGCAACAGTATAATTGTGAAACAGACTCCAGGCAGAATCTTCAATATAATACTTTGCAATTAGGTTTGGTCCATAAGACTGTCATTAAAAATGAACTCAGAATAATTTATAAAATTTAATTTTTAGGAGATTGATAGTTAAAAGCATTGTAAAGACGAAATAAACTGGTGCTGGAGAGATGACAAGAAATTAAGTACAGTGCAAAGTGTACCATGCTAGATCAATGTCCTATGGGATGACTAAATTAGATGGCTGTGGCAGATCTGAATCCCTGATGACATTTTTGAGGAAGATGTTTAAGTTCTCCTGTTAGCTCTTTTTAATCCATAGGTATAGAATTTAGCATCTCTAGAGAGTACACAGAGAGGAAAATGGCCTCTGGAGTATATGATTTAAAATGTGATCTCACCCTAGTTAGTTGCCTAATGACTTCAACACCTCCCCCCTCCCTCCCAACACACACACAGGAAAGGACCTGGATTTCCCTTAGACAGAGCACTTCTATCATCTGGTGTCTTCTAGAAAATAACCAGCCCCTGTTAAGAATCTATAATTATTCAGAATACTAAGTAAGAGAATCTGATATTTCTATGAAGATGAGATTTTATATTTTGATGAAGATAGTACTTTTGACTCATTGCTTTGATTGAGCTTTGGATATAATTTGCTAGTAATCTCTTGCCTGGGCAAGTCTGAGATATAGATTTGGAACTGCTGATGAAGCCACTGGTTGGCCTTCTCTTTGATGGAAATGTTACTCCTTGGTGTCCCAATTGTATTATTTGTTTCCATCCCTTCTCTAGTGACCCTTCTCTCACCTTATTACATCTTAATACTTTAAGTCTGAAAAAGGGTGATTGTGTTTCAGTGGATGTGATTTTTCTCCAGTCCTTGAGTAATATTAGTGAGACTCTGAGCTCAAAATTCCTGGGTTAAAAACCCCATGTCACCTCTTACAAGAGTGAACCACACTGTTATTTGAGATGGTGAAAGGGATAAGTTGGCTTTGGAGTCAGGCAGAGAAGTTTGTGTTCAAACCTCAGTTCTCCTGAAATGGGAAAATCGAGTTCTGTTCGAGGAACCGAGAAATGAACTCCGTACACTCGCAAACACTCACACAGGCAAAGTTTATTTTTTAAAGGATAGAGATACAAAGCTCTCAGCATAGACGCAGAGGGGGTGAAGAGCCCCCAAAGGTGGGAATAACAGCTATTTATTTTTATTAGAACTGATCTGTTTGTCTTTCGTTGGTCTGGTACTGGATACGTGTAATTTCTGACCAATCAATTTCAAAGTTGCAACGTTCAGTTGTCCTTTTTATGGCTTTCTTTTGGTTCCCAGTTTCTCAGTTTCCCCAGACATTGCAATCATCCCCCGACCCTTTCTCAAGACCCCAGACTATTATTTAAGGACCAAATGTGTGTTTAAGAGTTAATGGTCTACCTGGAGTTTTTCTCCTTGATAAACTGAACAGCAGTTAATGATTGTCTTGTGCAGAGTCTGAATGTTTTATGACCCTCCAGACCAGGGAGTCAGTCCTCTGAATGCCTAGAAACTGGAGCCACAGATACAGCTTTAGGATAATGGAGCAAAACGTTTATGTGAGGGAATATGTTGAAACTGAAATTAGAAAAAGAACTGAGGCCTACATTGACTGCCTAACAATTTCTACCTACCTCTCACTTAATATATGGGTACTTATGTTTAATCATCAATATATAGATGAATTTGGTTGATTGATATTCTAGGAGAGTGAATATCATGTGGGATAATTGGTCACTTTGGCAGTGAGAACCAAATTCTTTTATTTCTAGTATTTCCACTTCAGACATGTGTCCACTGGACCACTTCCAGATTCAAAAACTTCTATATCTAATTCACCCCTTCACTTTGCTGTCTTTCTCAAAACCCAAACTTCAGTCCACCTTCCTCAAGGGGAGAGATGTCCTTTCTATATGTTTTGAACAGAATCTGAGCATATCTTTTTACTGATAATAGAAAAATGTTGCTTTATATTAGATTACTTTTTTTCTTTCTCTTGACTTCCAGGAGCATTTTTATAGCAAGTGAAGTGGACCTAAGTTTCTTCTTCTTCTTTTTTTTTTGTTTAAATCAACAACAGCAAACCCTAATAGTATAAAGTATACATATATAGGTGTCTTAGCTTGGGCTGCTATAATGAAATCCCGTAGACTAGGTGGCTTAAGTAGCACTTAATTTCTCACATTTATAGAGTCTGAAAAACCTAAGACTTGGGGCTGGCAGATTCAGTTCCTATTGAGAAGTCCCTTACTGACTTGTAGATGGCTGCCTTCTTGCTGCATCTTTACACAGAGAAGAGAGGACAGGCTGGTATCTTTCTGTCTTCTTATTAGGGAGCTAATCCCATTAGCGACCCCACCCTCAAGCCCTCATCTAAACCTAAGTACTTCACCAAAGTCCCACTTCCTAACTGCCATCACTTTGAGGGTTAGGACTTAAACATGTGAATTTTGGGGAGACACAAGCATTCAGTTCATAATGATAGGTTAAAAAAATAGGACCATTATTCATTTATCCAAAAGTATTTACTGCTGGGTTAAACTGATCATCCTGGGAGCATTTCAGATAGAATTTTAGCCATAAAAACAAGGTAGCCCACAGCCATTGAGGCACACATCTGTTGAACTGATTGTTTCTTTCTGTATCAAGTATCAAATATTTATTAAATGCTTAATATCTACTGAGATCTACTTAAGGTGCTATAAGAGAAGGAATATTCATATTCCAAAGAAGAACACATCCTGACATGAGAAAATTAATGTTGCACTCAACAGAAAAAAAATACCCCTGAAAATTTTGTATATTTTAGTAATATCTAGAAAAAATATACAATATTGGTAAAGGGGAAATAACTCACCCAAACTTCAATGTACAAACCTAAGTACTATACAATATGTGAACCTAGGACTGGATTCCTTCCAGCCCTTCTCCAGTGATAATAGTTTTACTAGTTGTTACCATAGCAAAATGAAATTTTGCATCTCTGGTGGATTTTTGTTATAGTTTTTGGATATAAGATATCCAACACTTGACTTACTTTGATGAGTTTTATAACAGATAGGATCCTCCTCCCATTGTTGTGGTTGAAATTGCCACATCCTTGCTTTCATGACATCCTCTGAACCCAAAGCACTACCCAGGAACAATCAGGCACCCTCAGACTGAATCAGAAACTGGTGGCTTGAGGTTACAGGGTCTGTGCACGGTCTCACCCGGTGGGGTGGCGGTGGAAGTGGGATACAGTTACATTTAGTTTCCAGAGGAGCGGTAGAAGGGATTCCAGGCTTCTGTCAAGACTCCGGCATTAGTACTGCCAGCACTACAGGTGAGATGTCTGTGCCCAGTGAAAATAGCATAGCGTCTTCCTTGGACTAGATCTGTCATAGTCCTGACTGTGTAGTTTCCAACCTTGTTTTCCCAGTCCCCAGTGACTAAAGTTGTTTAAATAAATTCCTCATATTGCAGAGACTAGCCAGAGTTTGTATTATTGATTGCAGGTAACATCCTGGGAAATACAGTGTTCTGCTCTTTTTTTTTTTGTTCTGCTCTTTTAAATTAAAATTATATTATCAGCAAACTCCTTGATGCTACATATTTCTGACCATGATTTAGAATTACTGTATCATAGACAATGTGTTAACATATATTGATAAATGTAGCTATTATCCTACTATTAGAAAAGTAACTCATTTAAAAACAATCATGTACTTTGTATTGTTTATAACTTTAAAAAACTATTAATAATAAAAAATGTCATATTATTTGCCTTATAGTGTCTTCTTGAAAGTTAATAATTTATTATGTTGCCAACAGTGTATGGGAATTACAGTTTTATTGCATTTTTATGTACTTTGGTTATCATCAATGAAAAAATAGTTTTGTTAATATTCTAGGTGAAAAATTATACCTGTGTTGGTTGAGATCTATCTATCTGTCTATCTCTGCCTGTTTAATTATGTATATCTATATATCAACACCTCTGGAATTATTCATCTGGTAGAATAAATGCACAGTGATTTGATAGATGAATTTCAAGAGAGTTAGTTGGATTATATATCCATTAAGTTTTTAAATTCTAGGATTTCTATGAATCTAGCTGGAGATAAAGAAAACACTGAAACATGCTATTTAAGCAAGTGCTAAATTCAGAGTAGAAGAATCAATGATGGAATTTAAGTTTTTTGTAAGTGTTTCCTCAAATCAATTCATTTGATTTTTTTTTCTTATCCTTCTTTGTTTCTCCCCTCCCCAAAGATTAGATGTTGATAACATTTCTTTACTGGTCACTTTCCGATCACCACTTTTTAAGGACTACCGAATTTTAAACTGGTGTTTGCATTTTTCCCTGTCTAAAGTCTCAAGATCCAACTTTGTGGTTCTCAGAACTGAATTTTCATTAGTGAGTGGAACGCTGTTTCTTTTGAAGGCAGGTAGCCCAAGAAGAGATAAGTGTGTATCTGAGAAATAGGTTGTGTGAGAGATAACCCAATCTGGGGCAGTTGAAGGCACTGGAAGCTATTGGAAGGCAGGATCATTTTTGCAGTTTACTTGACTAACAGCCTGTGATGACCTGATAAGAAAGACTACATACTGTATGGGAACTCTAACATTATAATTATTTCTGGGAAATGTTTGGGCCATTACAAAAAAAATACTTTGATTTTCTAACTTCTCATATAGATTTGATAACATCAAGGAAGAGAAGCACTTAATATGTTTTCTGTTGTTGTTTTTGTTGTCTGTTGATTTCCAGGAGGCCATCACTCTGAACCAAATGTCAAGCTAATAATAGGATTCAATCTAAAATCCTTCACATGATGAACTAGGCTGTGTGATACCACTAATCACTTTCCCCATGTTATTAATTATTGAATTGAGATAACTGAGGACATATCCCTCTTAGTCCTCATAGGAAAAGATACTTAGATTTTTCTGTCAAAAAACATTAGAAGATCAAACAGAATTTTTATGTGTGCACATGTTCATCCAGCAGTCATCAAGGGTATTCTACTTCAAGTAGGCTTTGGTCAAGCTGTTCTAAATGGAAATCTAATAGCCTGATATCAGGAAGGGAACAGAAAATCAAGAGTATAAATATACTTGAGCTCCCATTCTGGATCTAGTACTGGCTTGCTGAGTGACTATACGTACTTCTTTATGTCTGGGCGCCAGTTTTCTCAACTGAAAGACGAAAGAGCTCTAATAGATAGTCTATAGAAGAAAAATGCCCTCTCTAAAATTCAGCAAGGCAACCATTTTCCTGACTTAAATTCTTTAGGAATAGGAATCTCACATTTTCCTCATTAAATCTTTCCTCAGTCTTGGCTAAAGATACATTTGTGTTGTACCCAAGCAAGTAGCTTATGTTATGGGATGCAAAAGAGGGGGATCTGAAGGTTTTAAAGCATAGAGTATCTCTGATTCTCTACCATTGTTGGTGGTTATGTTTTCCTCATCCTTAATGAGTAGGTGGACAGGTGGTAACTAATCCTCTTGTTAATAATAAGTTAATACCTACATATTATACTGTTTAGGCTGGATCATATGACCTGAATTGGGTTCTTAATCATGTGACCTGAGACAGATTTTTATTTCCTTAACTTATTATAAATTAGTTAAGTTAACCTCTTGAGACTTTTTTCCTATCGATGATAAAGCAGGAATTATGATAATATCAACCTCATCAATTAGTTTAGAAAATCAAATATGACAAGCCACATATATAATATTATAGTGGGAATGCAGAACAGTCAGTATAGCTCTCCATAAAAACCCATAAGGAGCTGCACTTATAGAAACATCTAGAAGAATGGAAATATTAAGAAATTAAAAAATTTTTTTCTTTCTACTAGGGTGGATATCAGCAGGTCTGGCTAAAACACAAAGACTGATGTTTCCTACCTGTATCTTACTTTGTTTCCCAAGAATATTTCTTTGATGAGAAAACTATTTACATACATAAACTTTTTACACCTGCAGCTGATGTGAAGAGTTTAGATGGAAATTGTCAGCTACATCTTTTTTTTTATTAGATGCATTATACATGTTATAAATATGTACAAATGTGTTTGCACATATTTATAACATGTATAATTTTAATAACATGTATAAATATGTTTAGCATATAAATATATATTACATATATACATATATGTCCATTTAGACAGTAACTTTTATGTCTCTGTTGGGTTCAGAGATTAGCCTGCCATTGTGGAGTTATTTGCTGCCTTTTCATAGATATGACTTTGCCTAGACTCATATTCTTACTGGGCAGCTTGGGAGGCAAGAAGGCTATGGTAGTCTTGGAGGAGGGTAGTATATCCCTTTTCAGTAGAATATAGATCCTACTTTCTAGGATCATGAAATTTTCTTCATGTGATCCTGTAACCTTGGAGGAAACAAAAGTGGCAGAATACAATAATCAAATAATAATATTTAATTGAAATATATACACACATTTACCAGAAGTTTTCATACCTACTAATTCATTTCTCATATCTATAATTTAGGGGGAGGTGGCTTTTGTAAGGGTGATAAAGATGGAAGACAGCTATGTTCACCACTGTGCTACCAACATGCACTAGGGTGATAAGGACGAATAAAAGAGAAAGAAACCATTTTCCTCCCTTCTCCTTCTTAGAATGTCTCTTTTGGGGCCATTTTGGGCCTGAGTTGAGTCCTTTCTCTAAGCTTTGCAACAAAGAATAATTTCTCCAGGGACCAAAAAAGTCCAGTCTTCAGTTTCATAATGCAGAGTTGTGTTCAAGGTCATGAGCTTCATTCCCTCTTGAAATGTGGAAACTTGTCTCTGGGAGCCTCTCTCAAGGTGTAATCATTTGTTTTTTCCAGGAGGTAAGAGAAAGTTTATTATTCTTACAAAGGAGGTCAATTAACTAAATAAATAGCTACCTCAAGCCCCAAGTGAATTTTATATTGCTTTGCTGTTTAAATTGTATAAAGTTTTATTCTGGCTTTGTAGCTTCTTGCAAGATACATATATGCATGTATCCTGTAATGCTTACTAAAAATACATTGTTTTTTTTTTTTTTAATTTCCATATTGATGTGATGGTGTTTTTCTTTGTAGGTAGAAGCTTTATTTCTGTAGTATTTTAAAAGTGTGATCTCATGAGAATCCTCTGAACAACCCAAGAGATAGGAGACATTGTTATCCCCAGTTTTTATAGGAGCAGAATCTAAATTTGAGCAAAGGTAACTTCTAATAGACTATGAAAGTGAAAGCGTTAGTTACTTCATCTGTGTCTGACTCTTTGTGACCCATAGACTGTAGCCCACCAGGCTCCTGTGTCCATGGAATTTTCCAGGCAAGAATACTGGAATGGGTCGTTATTTCCTTCTCCAGGGAATCTTCCCGACTTGGGGATCAAACCCACATCTCCCGTGTCTCCTGCACTGCAGGCAGAGTCTTTATAGTCTGAGTCATTAGGGAAGTCTAACAGGCTAGTAGAGTTAAACATAACTTTTATATACACTGGGAAACAAACAAACAAAAAATCACGTGACTCACTTTATTGTGATACTTGCTTTATTGTGGTGGTTGGAACCTAGCCCTCAATATTCCCGAAGTATGCCTGTACTTGATCAATGGATGCAATTGTACATGAAAATGAAGCCTTGGTGGGAAATTCTCTCCAGAGGAGGATGGGTGATTTGTATTGAGAATATTTTCTTTGGGATTCAAGCTGCTTGTTTATGAAAAACACTCTAGTGAGCATTACTATACCAAATCTGGATGTGATAAATGCATTATGACATTTTCACATCACTTCATAGTTATCAACACCCTTATAAATTATTATGCCATTTTCCCTTGGTGAGCATGCTGGGCACATTTTATTCTATCCATTTTCAAGATGAAAAACTGAGTGTTAGAGGATTAAATGACTTGCATTCCATTTCTAATCATCCTCCTTACAGCTGCTGGTTTGAAGTACATATAATATGACTCTTACTCTGTCCCACCCTTACTTAAAACTTTGGAATTAGTACAAAAATCCTTAAAGTGACCCAGGAGTACTTCTATGCTCTGGTCATTTGCCCTCCCTCAGCCCAAACTCTTACTACTTCATCCTGTGAACTCTTACTACTTCATACTGTGAACTCTTAGTATACTTATTACTTAATAGTAATAACTGACCTTGATGAATATTCACTGTGTACCACATGTTGTGCTAAGTGCTTTACACATTGCATGACTTCTATGACAATACATGAAAAAGCTAACATTATTCTTCCCACTTTGTATCTAATTAATTTATTCATTCAATCTTTCTTTCAATAAATAGCAATTATTCTAGATGATTGTGATTCAACAGAAAACAAGAATGACATACTTCTGCCCTTGAGGAGGAGGAAAAATAATTTTCCCTCTACCATTCTAGGTTACAGAGACAAGCCTATAATAAATGACAGATTAACAGGAGCAAAACAGAAGTTTGATAACATATATACCTCCTGAATATATGGGAGAGACCTGTAAAACTGAATATCTCTCTGAAATGGCCTAAGTAACCACCTTAAATATAATCTCCAGATAAAAACAAAAGAAGTTGTTGTAGGGGTGGGGAAGCCAGTATGGGATGCTACCAGGAAAAGTGCAGTGAACAAAGGTATGGCTGTTATGTGGTACTTGCCTTCTATACTGCTAAGAGTTTCTAGAGAAGTAGTCATCCTGTTAAAGACAGACATCCTCACAAATGGATATTTCTCTTATAAATGTAAATGTCTCTTACAAAAGAGTAACTTCTACTTGGTTTTCAGTTTCTCCTGTGTCTGCTGCTTCTTAAAAATAATCAGTCTAATTCTGATAGGAATAAGATAAATAAGTAATATAGGGGGTAGAATAGAAAGTGATAGAAAAATAAAGCTGTGGAGGGGATTAAGGTGTGCTATGAAGTGGAATGTTGGCAATTTTAAAAGCAGATCAAAGCTCCAAAGGGGTGAATTTGCTGGTTCTGTTCACACAGCTAGTAAGTGGTGAAGCCAGGTCTGTCTGACATGAAAACTCTGCTCTAGGGTCCCACTGGGGAACGTGAAAAACCTGAGGATCAGAGGAATCACATACGTTTCTAGTTGTTTCATACCATCCCATTTCCCTCAGCTTAAAGGGTCATACCTTTCCACTTGCTGGGGAGAACACACTATTTAACTCAACACTATTTCAAGTGTTAAGAGAGATAAATCAAGGCGTGCTAATATTTTAAAGAGTTTATTTGAGCAAAATTCTATTTGAATCAGGCAGCATCCAGTCTAGAAGAAGAAAGAGCTCTGCAAAATGAGAGACTTTTATAGCTACTTCCAAATTTTTCTTAAGTAGATGATAGTTTAGCTCTGTCTTTTCTTCATATAGTACTAGGCAGGAAATCTGCTGTTAATATCTATAAGGTAATGAGCCTTTGTTCTTTCAACAAACCAGTTTCCTTAACAGTATTCACATTAGACACTAATCTTTTATATATCATACATAAATATGCTTCCACTTTATATGACATGTAAAGGTCACAGTCCAATTACTGAGTGTTTCATGCTACTCTTACAAATTAAATGCTAATTAATGCTCTTTGATCTGCTCATTTATTTGGATTCTTTTTCACATGTCAGAGTTTATGAAAGTGTGCAAATTTTATTATTCATTTTTCCTCATTCATTAGATGCTTTAAAGAAAAAAAGCAGCAGTTTTGACAATTATAACAGTCCAATACCTATAAGATGCTATCTTCTAAGGGATATTACTAACTTCACAGTAATTAAAAACTGACTTCAGTGAGATTGTGGTTTTCATGAATTTATGAACTGAGAGAATTCTTTTACAGGTTCTATTTAACTTGATATTCTTTGAAAAATAGCTAGAAAAATAATAGAGATGGTTACTTCACGTTGATATGAAGATTAATAGGATACACTTAAAATGTAGGCTTATATTCAGTTCAGTTCAGTTCAGTTCATTTCAATCATTCAGTCATGTCTGACTCTTTGTGGCCACGTGAACTGCAGCATGCCAGGCTTCCCTATCCATCACCAACTCCCGGAGTTTACCCAAACTCACGTCCATTGAGTCGGTGATGCCATCTAACCATCTCATTCTCTGCTGTCCCCTTCTCCTCCTGCCTTCAATCTTTCCCAGCATCAGGGTCTTTTCAAATGAGTCAGCTCTTTGAATCAGGTGGCCAAAATATTGGAGTTTCAGCTTCAACATCAGTCCTTCCAATGAATATTCAGGACTGATTTCCTTTAGGATGGCCTGGTTGGATCTCCTTGCAGTTCAAGGGACTCAAGAGTCTTCTCCAAAACCACAGTTCAAAAGCATCAATTCTTCTGTGCTCAGCTTTCTTTATAGTCCAACTGTCACATCCATACATGACTACTGGAAAAATCATAGCCTTGACTAGATGGACCTTTGTTGATAAAGTAATGTCTCTGCTTTTTTTTTTAAATTTTTTTATTAGTTGGAGGCTAATTACTTCACAACATTTCAGTGGGTTTTGTCATACATTGATATGAATCAGCCATAGATTTACACTTATTCCCCATCCCGATCCCCCCTCCCATCTCCCTCTCCACCCGATTCCTCTGGGTCTTCCCAGTGCACCAGGCCGGAGCACTTGTCTCATGCATCCCACCTGGGCTGGTGATCTGTTTCACCATAGATAGTATACATGCTGTTCTTTTGAAACATCCCACCCTCACCTTCTCCCACAGAGTTCAAAAGTCTGTTCTGTATTTCTGTGTCTCTTTTTCCATTTTGCATATAGGGTTATCGTTACCATCTTTCTAAATTCCATATATATGTGTTAGTATGCTGTAATGTTCTTTATCTTTCTGGGTTACTTCACTCTGTATAAGGGGCTCCAGTTTCATCCATCTCATTAGGACTGGTTCAAATGAATTCTTTTTGACGGCTGAGTAAAATTCCATGGTGTATATGTACCACATACAGATGGCTAACAAACACATGAAAAGGTGCTCAACATCACTCATTATTAGAGAAATGCAAATCAAAACCACAATGAGGTACCATTACACACCAGTCAGGATGGCTGCTATCCAAAAGTCTACAAGCAATAAATGCTGGAGAGGCTGTGGAGAAAAGGGAACCCTCTTACACTGTTGGTGGGAATGCAAACTAGTACAGCCACTATGGAAAACAGTGTGGAGATTCCTTAAAAACCTGGAAATAGAACTGCCATATGACCCAGCAATACCACTTCTGGGCATACACACTGAGGAAACCAGATCTGAAAGAGACACGTGCACCCCAATGTTCATCGCAGCACTGTTTATAATAGCCAGGACATGGAAGCAACCTAGATGCCCATCAGCAGATGAATGGATAAGGAAGCTGTGTCTCTGCTTTTTAATATGCTGTCTAGGTTGTTCATAACTTTTCCTCCAAGGAGTAAGCGTCTTTTAATTTCATGGCTGCAATCACCACCTGCAGTGATTTTGGAGCCCCCCAAAATAAAGTCAGCCACTGTTTCCCCATCTATTTGCCATGAAGTGATGGGACCGAATGCCATGATCTTCGTTTTCTGAATGTTTGAGCTTTCAACCAACTTTTTCATTCTCCTCTTTCACTTTCATCAAGAGGCTTTTTAGTTCTTCTTCACTTTCTGCCATAAGGGTGGTGTCATCTGCATATCTGAGGTTATTGATATTTCTGCCGGCAATCTTGATTCCAGCTTGTGCTTCATCCAGCCCAGAGTTTCTCAAGATGTACTCTGCATATAAGTTAAATATTATATATAATATAATTATATATTATATATAATAACTATATTTATAATATATAGGCTTATATTAAGGAAATAAAAATTTTTGAACACCTACTATGAAATAGGCACATATATTTAATTTAATTTATTTTATCTTTTAAGCATCATTATCTGTGATGCCTTTTATTTCCATTTAATAGATGAGGCATTTTTTTAGAGTGATCAAGTAACTTATCTGAGACAGGTTGAGGGGAACATTTCAGTCAGAAAGTCCAGGGTGCATGAAGGAGTGATGCCAAGGAACAAGGTGAAGACCAAAGGAGGGACACATGGTGATAGCATGGGTAGGGGGAGAGGGGTCTGCAGCAGGACCATAAGGCAGGCAGGGGGCACATGCTAGGTTGTCTGGGAAATGTTAAGAGTCCTGGGTTTCCCCACTGAGTTTCAGAAAGACCACTGAGAAATAGATTGGAGAGACTATCCTGTCCTTCTGAGGAGATGATGACTCAGGTGTTGATGGGGAGGTAGACAGTAGAGGGTTTGCAGAGATATCATGCAGGCAGGACCTGTAGAACACATGCATTATGTTGTAGTTAATGAAGGAAAAGTTTGGTGCTGGAGATGCGTCCTACATTCAGGGCTTGCATGACCAAGGGGAAAGTGACTTTATGCATTAAGACAGGAGCCCAAGTTGAAGAGCAAATGTCAAGTCCATTTGTGAAGTATCTGCAAGGCATCCATCATAGGTGATTCGTATCTGGAGTTCAGAAAACACTTCTACTGGAGATTTAAATTTGAGGCCAACAACAAGAACCTCATTTACTGTAGAGTTCTTAAAGTTTGCTTGGAGCTCTTATATCAGAAACCCCTGAATATCTCTCCTGTAGCTCAATGGCCTATAGACGTTTTTGCATCAAGTTCTCCTGGTTGTAGTCCAGAGGGGAAGATGGAAGCCTTTCTGTGTTTGAATCCAAGATCTGTCATTTACTATTACAAATGTAAGCAATTTATTTAACCCTTCCATGTCTCAGTTTCTTACTCTGTAAAATAGAAATACCAGTACCAAGCTAACAGGCTTGTAGAAAAGTTAAATAAGTCCACTCATATCTGAAGATCTAATAACCCAATAAAAGTTAGCTATCATTATTATCCCTAGAACTTGCTAAAATACAAGTTTGTGGATCCTGATCCAAGATTCTTAAGCATGTTGTGTTATAGGATAGATAAGCCTTTGAATGTGGGTTTGACTGAGTTTCCATCTGCAGATGAAGAGTGAAACATAATCCATGATTCTGGACAGGGAGAATCAGAATCCAGGTAGACTCCTTAAAAATACTTATTCTTAGATCTTAACACACACCTCAAAAGCACAATATCTGTGTTTAGGGCTAGTAAATTTCTATTTTTAAAAATAAATTCCCCAGGGTTTGGTAGTGCTGATCACCTGCCAGGTCTGGGAGCACAGCATTAGATGATGTGTTATGATTCTTTTTATGTCCAAGATAACTATACATCCACCAAAATCTGTTTCCCTTTCAAAGTATAGTTTTATGATTGGAATTGGCTGCCATCTTTCAATTGACATTTCCAGACAGGTACACAGGTGACTGGTTTTGGATAATGGAGTATAAGCAAATCCAGAGCTTTTAAGAAGGGGTCCAGTCATTTCCACAGGCTACTTATCTTTCAACTCTGAGGATGGTGTTTTCATAAAATGGAAGGAATTTAGGATTCCTTGAAATGTATAAAAAGAGGGTGGTCTATTACATGAACAAGAAGGGAATGTCTAATGTGATAAGTTGCAGATC
This sequence comes from Cervus canadensis, assembly GCF_019320065.1. Taxonomy (NCBI): domain Eukaryota; kingdom Metazoa; phylum Chordata; class Mammalia; order Artiodactyla; family Cervidae; genus Cervus; species Cervus canadensis. The sequence continues at coordinate 21,442,146 of NC_057393.1, forward strand.
TCTGGGGGTTATTTACTACAGCAGATAGTTCAGTTCAGTTCAGTTGCTCAGTCGTGTCTGACTCTGCAACCCCATGGATCGCAGCAGGCCAGACCTGCCTGTCCATCACCTACTCCCAGAGTTTACCCAAACTCATGTCCATTGAGTTGTGATGCCATCCAACCATCTCACCCTCTGTCGTCCTCTTCTCTTCCTGCTTTCAATCTTTCCCAGCATCAGGGTCTTTTCAAATAAGTCAGTTCTTCACATCAGGTGGCCAAAATATTGGAGTTTCAGCTGCAACATCAGTCCCTCCAATGAACACTCAGGACTGATCTCCTTTAGGATGGACTTGTTGGATTTCCTTGCAGTCCAAGGGACTCTCAAGAGTCTTCTCCAACACCACAGTTCAAAAGCATCAATTCTTTGGCACTCACCTTTCTTTATAGTCCAACTCTCACATCTATACATGACTACTGAAAAAACCATAGCCTTGACAATACGGACCTTTGTTGGCAAAGTAATGTCTCTGCTTTTTAATATGCTGTCTAGGTTGGTCATAACTTTTCCTCCAAGGAGTAAGCGTCTTTTAATTTCATGGCTGCAATCACCATCTGCAGTGATTTTGGAGCCCCCAAAAATGAAGTCTGTCACTGTTTCCACTGTTTCCCCATCTATTTGCCATGAAGTGATGGGACCAGATGCCATGATCTTCATTTTCTGAATGTTGAGCTTTAAGCCAACTTTTTCACTCTCCTCTTTCACTTTCGTCAAGAGGCTTTTTAGTTTTTCTTCACTTTTTGCCATAAGGGTGGTGTCATCTGCATATCTGAGGTTATTGATATTTCTGCCGGCAATCTTGATTCCAGCTTGTGCTTCATCCAGCCCAGCACTTCTCATGATGTACTCTGCATCTAAGTTAAATAAGCAGGGTACTTGACGTACTCCTTTTCCTATTTGGAACCAGTCTGTTGTTCCATGTCCAGTTCTAACTGTTGCTTCCTGACCTCCATGCATGTTTCTCAAGAGGCAGGTCAGGTGGTCTGGTAGTCCCATCTCTTTCAGAATTTTCCACAATTTATTGTAGTCCACACAGTCAAAGGCTTTGACATAGTCAATAAAGCAAAAATATACGATTTTCTGGAACCTCTTGCTTTTTCGATGAGCCAGCGGATGTTGGCAATTTGATCTCTGGTTCCTCTGCCTTTTCTAAAACCAGCTTGAACATCTGGTAAGGTTGCCCTAACTGCTCTTTTACATTAATTTTCCTCTAAGGATTAGTATACAAAGCCCTGTGAGGAAATGCAACACCTTCAATGTGCTAGATAGACCCTGAGGATACAAACAATAAGTGTCTATCATCTGGTTCTTGTAACATAAAGCCATGTCTAAATAATGCCAACATTTGAGTTGCTGTTTCTCTTTTATATTTTATGTTGATTGAGTACTTAGTAACTAGAAAATTATGTGTTTAGAAACATCTCTTGATTTCCAAATACTTTTTTAATATAAATTATTGAAAATCAGCAGCTTTCAGATTAGCCTCACCTCCTTCTCTATTAGCTTAGATGTGGTTTAGTGGTTTTGTTTATCTCTAAATAGGAGATGTGTCTGTATTCTGTATCTTTTCAGACAATCACCTAGATTTATAAAATACAAAAATGCTGCTTCTAAACCATTAATTAAAAGCATGAACCTCTCACAGATTAACAGTGTAAACATAAATATTCACAAATTATTTATTTTTAAAACAAGCTGGTTAAATTTACATGTAGATTACATTTGAAATGTATGAAATATTATTTTATTTCATCCTGATGGCTTAACCCGACTCATTTTTAATGGTTGCAGTTCCAGGGACAAAGTGCCCCTGGTCTTTCCATCTAACTGGAGATGTGAGAACCCTACCCCTGGGCAGAACCGACAGGGTTAATCTGCAAACTGCTTCTAAGAAGTCAGGGAAAGAGTGTGTTGGAGAGAGATTGATGAGTGAAAATCAGAATGAAGTGAATTGACTTATGGGGCTTGGGGAGCTCACGATAACCCTGTTCCCTAGCTCCTCTCAGAAAGAAGTTTAGATGGGTTGGGGAGACAGTTGGTAATAATCAACCCTTTATATTTGGTACCAACTTTTGATTAGCATGACATGATCTCATCTTGATTTTTGCCTGGGAAAGACAAGTATTTCTTGAAATTTTTCATCCTCCATTATTCCACAAGAATTGGCATGGTCCAATTCCTTATAATAAAGAGCATCTATGAAAGTGAAAGTGGAGAGTGAAAAGCTGGACTAAAACTTAACATTCAGAAAACCAAGATCATGGCATCCGGTCCCATCACTTCACAGCGAATAGATGGGGAAACAATGGAAACAGTGACAGACTTTATTTTTGGGGGGGATTCCAAAATCACTGCAGATGGTGACGGCAGCATGAAATTAAAAGGTGCTTGCTCCTTGGAAGAAAAGCTATGGCCGACCTAGATAGCATATTGAAAAGCAGAGATGTTACTTTGCCAACAAAGGTGCATCTAGTCAAAGCTATAGTTTTTCCAGTAGTCATACATGAATGTGGGAGTTGGACTATAAAGAAAGTAGGGTGCCAAAGAATTGATATTTTTGAACTGTGGTGTTGGAGAAGACTCTTGAGAGTCCCTTGAACTGCAAGGAGATTCAACCAGTCTATCCTAAAGGAAATCATTCCTGAATATTCATTGGAAGAACTGATGGTGAAGCTGAAATTCCAATACTTTGACCACCTGATGTGAAGAACAGACTCATTTGAAAAGCCCCTGATGCTGGGAAAGATTGAAGGCAGGAGGAGAAGGGGATGACAGAGGATGGGATGGTTGGATGGCATCACTGACTCGATGGACATGAGTTTGAGCAAGCTTAGGGAGTTGATGATGGACAGAGAAGCCTGGCTTGCTGCAGTCCATGGGGTCTCAAAGAGTCAGACAGACTGAGCAACTGAACTGAACTTATATATATATATATATTCTGTTTCTCTGAAGAGCCCTGACTAATGCATAGAATAGCCTGTCTGTTGTTAGGGGTTGTATATTTGGCCAATCCCCTTGTCTCATTCTTGGAGGTGGGGTCTGGAAAGCTGCTATTTGAATAAAATTCTCAGATGATCCTGAGAATTCCTGGTTGAGTATGTGTGCAGCTTTCGATAGCTTTGAAAGACTGATAATAAGCAAAAAAACTCAACAATTACCTATAATGAGTTTTTAGTTTTGAAATAGAACTGATACTTGCCATCCTTGTTCCCCACCTGCCATCCCACCCTCCTGCCCCATCCCCATAGCTGCACTGGGATGGAATGAACAGACCAGCTCTAATTCTCCCTGCCTGGGTCATTTGTAGAACACAACCAGGGTACAGAAGCAAGTGTGCTTAAATAACTTCAGATTCTTCTTTGTAAGAAGGCAGGTACTCGCTTACAAATAAACATTTGAAAAGGGGAAACAACAAAAGCACTTTACAGTCAGCTATAGGACTCCAGTCTTCAAATCCATTCTTGGTCAGTGGGGAAACTCACAAATCACAAATATGTAGCCAACCTTGCAAATAGCCCCTGGAATTGTGCCAATGCCACAGCACAAGTGTGAAATAAATTTTTTGTTGGCCAAAGACATAATCTCCTTATTAGTTCCAAACCAATAGCCATAATTGAAGTATTTGTTTATGTTCCCCATATGGGAACATAAACAAGTACTTCAATATACATGTTTCAGCACAATTCCATCTTAGCATTATGGTCCCATTGACTCCTACATTTTGAACTTTTGATTTTGCACTGGCTGAGAAACATGCAACAAACAAGCTCATAAGTGTATACTTTTCAGATCATTCATTCATGAATCTAATAATTAATGATATTTTATATCTTCATTAGAGATTGTTAGCACATTAGTATGGTGTTTGTTGAAACTGACAAAGTAATAAATTATACTCATGTTTACTATTCCTTGCCCATGGTTATTGGATATACTAATGAAAATGGATAAATATTTGCATTATTAAATTAAATGCTGAGTTTTCAAATGTACAGTAAATAACTACTCCTAATGCTAGGATACTGTCATTGGACTCAGAATGATCAGAATTAAAGGTAAATAAAATTTAGGCATTCTTACAGAAGGAAAGGGGGTTGCAATTCCTAACACATAGGAGCCTTTTCCAAACTCTGTTTCACTAGAATCTTGGAATCTTGATGAGATTCCTCTAAGGGCGTCTTGTCTAACAACCACCTGCATCCATGGAGACTCACTACCAGCAATTCATCTGTTCTGAGATGTGAATTTTCAATCATGTAGTGATATTTTTGCCAGAAAAATGGTTGAGAACCGTAAATTTTGAGCCCAGTTTTCTCATCTGAAGAATGAACATCTTAGTGTGATCGTGAGGACAATTCTCAATGCCCAGCATCTAGTACTCAGTTGATTATATTTGCTGTTTTGAACCTTTGGTTGTCCCAGTTTACTTATTCGATTAAAACTACCTTGGTTCTCAATAGCAGTCATTTCTAATCTTCTTATCTAAATCTATTCTTGTAAAGGACTAGAATCATTCTCTTAACATTATATCTAAATGTCTCATTCATTTTCAGAGACTTTTTCCCCTTTCCTGATTTTTTACTTCCCTGAATTAGAAGGAATGCATATATTACATTTTAATACATGGTGCCAGACTGTCCTCCTCTGTGGCATTTCCAATATATGCTCTCACCGGGGTTTATGAGCTAATTTACTTCCCATTGTTTTCATCAATGCCTAAGACTTTTTAAAGTGGTTCTTCCCCCACCTCTGAATTAATGTCTACCAGTTTTAAAACACCATCACCTATGGAAAAGCAATGTTTTCCTGAGTTGTTAGCCGTTTGAACCTAGTCAAGTAGGTAAATGTGTGCACAGTAGTGGAGGTTCAGCTGGTGAGTGGAGTGTGGGAACAAAATAATTTTCTACTCAGGAGATAGATCACAAAGAGGGCAATAAGATCAAGTGCCAGTTGGTCCTCTGACCAAGGGCAGAATGCAGGGATGCAGCACAGTGGTTTATTTTCATTTGGTGGCTGTAATGGCTTTGCTCTGTTTAGGACAGAGGCAGCCAGTCTCTGAGCTTGTCAGGTCAGTCAGTTTTCTTTGGAACCTACAGTGAACCCCACATGATTCTGGGGGCTGTAGGAAAAGATGAAACAAAAGACAATCTCCTCTTTTCAAAAGTCTATGGCTCATTGAAGCAAAACCTAAAAGAACTTGGATAAATTTGACTGATGGTTTTTTTTTTGGCCTGGGTAGTGTTTGCTTTATTGTAATCAGTTACTCATTTTAAAAAAATCAGCATTTTATTAAAAATGTAGATTACTATCATACCTTGGAGAATGGGAGATTTGGAATTATTGGGCTTGAATTCCTCTAATGTGTACCTGGAGCTGAAAAGCTCTCATGGGTATGAACTTTTCAGTTTTCTACAGTCCTCTCCTACCACCCCTACCCCCAAGTATAATCCTCAGTCTGTCTCATTCTGCATTCAGTATCTGTGAGGGCTGAAGTTTCAGTATATTGGCTTGGATACTCGAGTCAGAATGCTGATAGGGGGGTCAGTGATAACAAGAAGGAAAAGGTAAATCTGACCCGAATTCTAATTGACTTGTAGGTCTTTCAAATCAAAATGATATTAATGAACCTTTTAAAAGTCTGGTATTTAAATGGGATCATATTATATACAATACTCTGAATCATGTTTTCTTCATTTAACAATAAAGAGTAACAGCATGTACTGTTCTTTCAATCTTTTTTTCTTGAAAAAAAATGAAGTCTGATGTTTATTCTAATATGTTTCCTATTGTCTTTAAAAAATTATTGTTATTTTGGTTACAGAATCCCCTCTTCTCTACCCTAAAAGTTTCACTGATTATGTGTTGTCTGTCTTTTTTCCATCTACTTCCTATGATTTGGGACTTGGGAAAGCAGTATGGACCCAGATCTAGACTATCTGATTTAGATCCCAGCATTGCCATTTAGTAGTTGAGTGACTTTGGGCAAGTTATGGAGCTGAAATTTCCTCATTTATGCAGTGGCGGTAATTAAAATAATAGTTTGCCTACCACATGAGGTTGTGGTGGAGATTCAATGAGTTAATTCATATGATGTATTTTGAACAGTGCATGATATATAATAGATTTTGTTATTCAGTTACTCAATTTGATTATTTAGTCATCATCATGCTCAGTTGTGTTCAACTCTTTGTGACTCCATGTACTGTAGCCTGCCATGATCTGCTGTCCATGAAATTTTCCAGGCAAGAATACTGGAGTGAGTTGCCATTTCCTACTTGGGGGTCTTCCAGACCCAGGGATTGAACCCATATCCCTTGCTCATCCTGTATTGGCAGGCAAATTCTTTACTACTGCACAACCTGGGAATCCCCAATTATTCAATAAGATCTATATAACTTATTACAGGTTAACTATTTTTGTTATTTTCAGGGGTATGAGAGTTTGGGATATGTTAAATGTAAGATTTTTAATAACCATGATTTATTGCTCATCCCATGTAATGGCAAATACATTGCTTAGTTTATTTCATTTTGTCCTCAGAGCACTAAGTCACTCCATTGTCTTTCAATATATTTATTGAGCATCTATTTTATAACAGACATCCCTCAAGACACTAGAAATTCAGCAGTGAAGTCATCAGACAAAAAGCTGTCCTGTCACAAAGCTTACATTTCATTGGAGAAAAACAAATTTTTTTGTTTTAATAAAATAAATATCTATCATATCAAGAGCCTATGAAAAAATAATAAAGCAGAAATGGTGGGTGACAGATCATATTTTCACCATTTCTGTAGAGAAACCAGCACAGAGAAAGTTATTAATTGTCATCATGCTACTTTTTAGGGCATTTGCCCAAGTCCTAATAATCTCTCTTGTTTTCTATCACTAGAATATTCAAGGAAAGGCAGGACAAAAGCTGCATTTGTAGTCTATGTATTATACCTGGCCACTGTGGATTGAGACAGAAGAGGATGTTTGTTTCTAGCTAGGCCAAGGATATAGTTTCTCTTGAGAAATTCATAATTTGAGTCAAAACTCTCAGGTACTACAAGTTGGTAGTCGTTATGAACAGTGCCTATCTGAGAGTGAATGCAGATGTTTGAGCTCACACACATTAGCTTAAGTGAAGACAATATAATTGAAAGAATATGTTAACAGAGGTGTAGAAGATATTGACACATCTACAACAGCCCAAGTGTCCTGCAAACCCATGGAACTAGCAAATGCCCCAAGGCACTGAAGTTGTCCATTTACCACCTCTGGGTGTGTGAGCATCACACACATCAGCTCAAGTCTGTCCTCAGGGAGCTGAGCATGTAAGTATGCCCTTCATATAAATTCTGTTGAGTCCATCAGTAAAAGCTAACACACCTTGATACCACATCTACAGTTGGGAAGAACTTTTCCTATTTGCTTGAAATGATTCCTAATACTTGAGAACAAAAGAACCTTTTAATAAATATACATATATGTATATGCACATATACATGTATTTATACATGGACACACATACATATATACATATATATGTATAGGCATACACACAAATATTAAGTATCTATAGGGATTTGAACTCATATTTGTATATTATCTGTAAATAGGTGGCTCTAGTGGTAAAGAACCCACCTGCCAATGCAGGAGACAAAAGAGGCATGGGTTTGATCCCTGGGTTGGGAAGATCCCCTGGGGAAGGGCATGGCAATCCACTCCAGTATTCTTGCCTAGAGAATCCCATGGACAGAAGAGCCTGGTGGGCTATAGTCCATGGGGTCGCAAAGTGTCAGACATGACTGAAACAACTTAGCTCACAGTACATACTTACTGGGAAGAGTGAGATACATAAAACTGCTTTGAAGAATAAAATGCAGTTTATCTAATTAATATTTTAGGAGGTTAAAGCTTTTTTCATTTCACATTTTTTCAGTTCAGTTCAGTTCAGTTGCTCAGTCGAGTCCAACTCTTTGAAACACCATGAACTGCAGCACCCCAGGCCTCCCTGTCCATCACCAATTCCTGGAGTTTCCCGAAACCCATGTCCATTGAGTCGGTGATGCCATCCAACCATCTCATCCTCTGTCATCCCCTTCTCCTCCTGCCCTCAATCTTTCCCAGCATCAGGGTCTTTTCAAATGAGTCAGCTCTTCTCATAAAGTGGCCAAAGTACTGGAGTTTCAGCTTCAACATCAGTCCTTCCAATGAACACTCAGGATTGATCTCATTTAGGATGGACTAGCTGGATCTTCTTGCAATCCAAGGGACTCTCAAGAGTCTTCTCCAACACCATAGTTCAAAAGAATCAGTTCTTCAGGGCTCGGCTTTGTTTATAGTCCAACTCTCACATCCATACATGACTACTGGAAAAACCATAGCCTTGACTAGATGGACCTCTGTTGACAAAGTAATGTCTCTGCTTTTTAATATGCTGTCTAGGTTGGTCATAGCTTTCCTTCCAAGAAGTAAGCATCTTTTAATTTCATGGCTGCAATCACCATCTGCAGTGATTTTGGAGCCCCCAAAAATAAAGTTAAAGTCAGCCACTGTTTCCGCTGTTTCTTCATCTATTTGCAATGAAGTGATGAGACCAGATGCCATGACCTTAGTTTTCTGAATGTTGAGTTTTAAGCCGATGTTTTCACTCTCCTCTTTCACTTTCATCAAGAGGCTCTTTAGCTCTTCTTCACTTTCTGCCATAAAGGTGGTGGCATCTGCATATCTGAGGTTATTGATATTTATGCCAGCAACCTTGATTCCAGCTTGTGCTTCATCCAGCACAGCATTTCTCATGATGTATTCTGCATATAAGTTAAATAAGCAGGGTGACAATATACAACCTTGACATACTCCTTTTCCTATTTGGAACCAGTCTGTTGTTCCCTGTCCAGTTCAAACTGTTGCTTCCTGACCTGCATACGGGTTTCTCAAGAGGCAGGTCAGGTGGTCTGGTAGTCCCATCTCTTTCAGAATTTTCCACAGTTTATAGTGATCCACACAGTTAAAGGCTTTGACATAGTCAATAAAGCAGAAATAGATATTTTTTTCTGGAACTCTCTTGCTTTTTCAATGACCCAGTGGATATTGGCAATTTGATCTCTGGTTCCTCTGCCTTTTCTAAAACCAGCTTGAACATCTGGAAGTTCATTGTTCATGTATTGCTGAAGCCTGGCTTGGGGAATTTTGAGCATTACTTTACTAGCGTGTGAGATGAGTGCAACTGTGCAGTAGTTTGAACATTCTTTGGCACTGCCATTCTTTGGGATTGGAATGAAAACTGACCTTTTCTAGTCCTGTGACCACTGCTGAGTTTTCCAAATTTGCTGACATATTGAGTGCAGCACTTTCACAGCATCATCTTTCAGGATTTGAAATAGCTCAACTGGGATTCCATCCCTCCACTAGCTTTGTTCATAGTGATGCTTCCTAAGGCCCACTTGACTTCACATTCCAGGATGTCTGGCTCTAGGTGAGTGATCACACCATCGTGATTAGCTTGGTCATGAAGATCTTTTTTGTACAGTTCTTCTGTGTATTCTTGCCACCTTTTCTTAATATCTTCTGATTCTGTTATGTCCATACCATTTCTGTCCTTTATTGAGCCCATCTTTGCATGAAATGTTCCCTTAGTATCTCTAATTTTCTTGAAGAGATCTCTCGTCTTTCCCATTCTATTGTTTTTCTCTATTTCTTTGCACTGATCACTGAGGAAGGCTTTCTTTTCTCTCCTTGCTATTCTTTGGAACTCTGCATTAAGATGCTTATATCTTTCCTTTTCTCCTTTGCTTTTGGCCTCTCTTCTTTTCACAGCTATTTCTAAGGCCTCCTTAGACAGCCATTTTGCCTTTTGCATTTCTTTTTCTGGGGGATGGTCTTGATTCCTGTCTCCTGTACAATGTCACGAACCTCTGTCCATAGTTCATCAGGCACTCTGTCTATCAGATCTGGTCCCTTAAATCTATTTCTCACTTCCACTGTATAATCATAAGGGATTTGACTTAGGTCATACCAGAATGGTCTAGTGGTTTTCCCCAGTTGCTTCAATTTAAGTCCAAATTTGGCAATAAGGAGTTCATGATCTGAGCCACAGTCAGCTCCTGGTCTTGTTTTTGTTGACTGTATAGAGCTTCTCCATCTTTGGCTGCAAAGAATATAATCAGACTTTGGTGTTGGCCATTCTGTGATGTCCATGTGTAGAGTCTTCTCTTGTATTGTTGGAAGAGGGTGTTTGCTATGACCAGTGCGTTCTCTTGGCAAAACTCTATTAACCTTTCCCTGCTTCATTCTGTACTCCAAGGCCAAATTTGCCTGTTACTCTAGGTGTTTCTTGACTTCCTACTTTTGCCTTCCAGTCCCCTATAATGAAAAGGACATCTTTTTTGGGTGCTAGTTCTAAAAGGTCTTGTAGGTCTTCATAGAACTGTTCAACTGCAGCTTCTTCAGCATTACTAGTCGGGGCATAGACTTGGATCACTGTGATATTGAATGGTTTGCCTTGGAAACAAACAGAGATCATTCTGTCATTTTTGAGACTGCATCCAAGTACTGCATTTTGGACTCTTTTGTTAACTATGATGGCTACTCCATTTCTTCTAAGGGATTCCTGCCCACAGTAGTAGATATAATGGTCATCTGCATTAAATTCACCCATTCCAGTCCATTTTAGTTTGCTGATTCCTAGAATGTTGACATTCACTCTTGCCATCTCCTGTTTGACCACTTCCAATTTGCCTTGATTCATTTTTTAGTGTTTAAAAATTCATCTTAAGAATTTAGAAACAAGTTCTTTTCTTCTTCCTCACTCCCTAGTCACCACTGTCCACATTCCCCAGTTCAAAAGACGTTTTTGAGTATCCCTAGATTCCATCCATATTTTCCAGAGGACTTTTAGAAAGAGCAATTCCCAATGAAGGCCAAGAAGAGGAATTAACTTCTCTGCCACCCCACTCAAAGAGGAACTGGCCTTCACACCCAGTTGGTTTCTTGGATATTACAGTGATTCTGCAAGAGTGACTGATAGTATTGGGCTTCTCTCATTTCAAAAGATTGTTTTCCTCTGCAAACTAAAGCCAAGGACCCCAGTTCACCAGTAAAATTATGCTGTTCCTTGAAAGGACTGCCAGGCACTTATTTTTGAATCTTCACTCTGCTCTGTTATCTTCTGTGTAGTTGCCTCACTGAAGTCATTTGCTCTGAAAGTACATGCTGAAATCTACACCACATAGTTAAGATATGTCAAAAGCTACTAGCTAATTCATTGGTTCCCTGCGCTTGAATGGCTTCTATTGCTGTCTTCACCTGCTAATGGTCTAAATATGTCACTCATTACATTTGGGGAAAATGTATATTAAGGTGCTTTGGAAGTAGCTGGGGAAGAAATGTGCTTATCCATATTATACAAGAAACTAATGGACATACATTTCAAGTCTGAATATTTTATTTGGAGGATGACTGTCACAGTACTAGTTGGGTTGCCTCTCTCTTAATAGCTTTAGGAGTGCTTCCTAGAAAGTGATTGTTTTTCACTCTTTGCCCTACTCAATTAGATGCTCTGTGAATTGTTGATTTCCCATTTTAACTCACAGAGAAGCCACACAGTTACAATGGTGTCAGAGCAGCCAGATCAGAGTAGTGCAATGATGTGAGTACTGGATGGAGGTGCTAACAGCTGTGTGATCTCTGCTGCTGTTGCTTCTTAGTCACTGCAGTTGTGTCTGACTCTTTACAACCTTATGGACTGCAGCCCACCAGGCTCCTCTGTCCATGGGATTCTCTAGGCAAGAGTACTGGAGAGGGTTGCCATGTGCTCTTCCACGATTTTCCCAATCCAGCGACTGAACCCAGGTTTCCTGCTTTGTAGGCAGATTCTTTATCACTGAGCCACCAAAGAAGCCCATGATCTTCTATAAGTCACACAGTCACTTTAAGACTCAGTGTTCTCATTGGTAAATAAAATATCTGCCCTCATTTCCCTCCAGGTTGTTGTGATTCTTAAAGTATATGATATATGTGAAAACACAACTTTATTTAAAAGATTAATAAAATTATTATATATTTTGTTTGATTATAATTATTTGTTATTTTAAATAGTCACTGTATATCTTTCAATTCATGACTTCATGCTTTTATTTTTAATATCATTAGGGTAAATTCCTTTTTTTAAAAAAATCATTAGGGTAAAAAAGATTTTTGCTTCAAAGATTATGAACATAAATAAAACATGTTACGTTGACAAAGAATGTTCTCTAAGTTTTAGAGGTTAACACTCAAAATGTCCTGAAGGTGAAAAACACATAGTTCCTTCAGTTTATAGATAGAAAAACTGAGGCTAAGATGATTCAATGGCTGTTTAAGATCAAACAGAATACAAGAAGCAGAATCAGTTGTATAACTTTTTGCTGGCCTAGGGATTTTCTCAGCATGGGGAAAATAAAGAATTTGTTTTTTTTTTTTTCCTTCACTTTTATTGATTACTTTGTATTTTATATTATTAATAATTCAGTATTTATTTCCTCATATTAGAGGAAAGAGAGCAAAGGAGGAATGATTGGTACTTTTGTTTCAGTGGATTTAGGTGAACATCATTAGACAACAATGGAACAAACTTACTAAGTAATAATACTACAGTTTATTTATAAGAAGAAGAAGGAGGGAAAAAAGAAGGGTGCCTCCAGCTTTGTTCTTAATTTTTAAGATCAAGCTGGCTATTTGAGGATATATTTTAGGATTGTTGTTTCTATTTCTGTGAAAGATACTATTGAAATTTGATAAGGATTGCTTGGACTCTATAGGTAACTTTAGGAAGATTGGATATTTTAACAATATTAATTCTCCTGAGCCATTAATACATATGTAGGGGAGCTGGACAGAGAAGGCAATGGCAACCCACGCCAGTACTCTTGCCTGGAAACTCCCATGGATGGAGGAGCCTGGTAGGCTGCAGTCCATGGGGTCGCGAAAAGTCGGACATGACTGAGCGACTTCACTTTCACTTTTCACTTGCACGCATTGGAGAAGGAAATGGCAACCCACTCCAGCGTTCTTGCCTGGAGAATCCCAAGGACGGAGGAGCCTGGTGGGCTGCCATCTATGGGGTCGCACAGAGTCGGACACGACTGAAGAAACTTAGCAGCAGCAGCACCAGCAGCAGGGGAGCTGGAGCCAAGAATAAGGCCCTTTCAGAATCCCTGGGGCACAGACAGGAAGAGTTTGCAGGGTCCCTATGTCAGTAGAACTGTTCATGGACTGTGGCTGGGGTAGGCTAGAGCCCAGTTACTGGCCCCTTTCAGAATCTAGCCTCAGTTTGCTGGGCCTACCTCCATGGGCTCATGGACCACATTTAAGGGGATGCAGTCAGTTCACAGGCCCCTCCAGCAACCCCAGGTTGGACAGAGGTCTGTACACATATTACCCAATGCACATGTAGCAGTGACTCTTCCCACAAACCCTGGCATATGGTGCTGGTGACAGAACCAAAGGCAAACTGGGCTGTAGCTGCGTCCTTAGGAGTACAGAGTTCTTTATGTGTCTGAAGCCAGGATCCCATTTGACTAGTCAATTACTGGAGTTCAAGTCTGCCTTCTCAGAAATCTCTCCACAGTCTTAGAGTCCACTGGTTTTCATAATCTCCTTCCAGGATCTCAAAGCTCCCATGGAGGCACTTCTGCCTATGAGAGGGTGCCAAATTATTGCTGTTGATATGAACAAGTGATGTCTTAATCTGCCATCTTGCTGACATTGCTCCAAAACAACCATTACATCTTGATTGAAAAAAAAAAAAAAAAACCAATACATAAGGTTAGAGACAGCCGAGAAATTAAAGGGGGCAGATTCTGGGTTGTAGATTTTACATTTATTTTATTTTTCTCAACCTCAGGGGGATGATGAGGTTCAGCTCTGAGTCTTGTTTCTTTCCTGGATCAGCTGTGCCTCTGGATATGTGAGGTTAGGTTGGAATTGGCTGGGGTTAGTTGGTTCAGCCCTGAAGCAATCCTCTCACTATGCTGCTTCCATAATCTGTGGCTCTGTGGTGTGAGTTGATGGTAAAAATCCCTATTTTTATTAATGATGCCAGTGTCTCAAGGGCAGATGTATTTTGCCTAAGGTGTCTGAATGAACCTGCTGGCTCTACTCAGGCCATTACGGTTACGTTTCCTAGGATGAGTGAACTGAGAGCCCTGGCTTGTGGCTCCGGAAGCAATGGAGATGGATGCTCAGCCTGTTTTATCAGTGAGATTGTCATGTGACTCCATCATAGTTGGTAATGAGCAATCATGATTTTCTTTATGCAAGTCTCTCTCCTCCCTCCCTTAATGATTATGAGCTTCTTAATATCTTTGTTCTTCTCATGTGTTATCAATTAAGTGCCAGTTATTCAGAATAGAATCTTCTAAAGATAAATCTTCCTCTCTGCTTTGTTCCAGATGGCTTCCATAATTGGCTTATTACTTTTGCAGCTGTTATAGAGAAATACGGAAAATAAGCCAACAATGGATTGTGGCAGCTAGTGAAAGTGGCCTTTTGCTGTTGATTATTCTCTGTTTGGAAACAAATATAGTCTGTATATCAACTGAGGCATTTTGCTTCCTAAATTCAGAAATTATGTTTTTGGAAGTACAAACTTATCATCTGGTGTGGGAAGGTGGTCTTGTTGCTTCTGGGAAGGCTGGCTTCCTGAAAATAAATTTAGTAGGAAAAAGTCATATTTTTCATTGAACTGACTTTTGAAGAAATTATGAAATTATAGTCTTTTATACTTTAAAATCCCCCATATAGTTTTTTTTAATTTATTTATTTATTTTTTTCAGTGGGTTTTGTCATACATTGACATGAATCAGCAATAGATTTACATGTATTCCCCATCCTGATCCCCCCTCCCACCTCCCTCTCCACCCGATTCCTCTGGGTCTTCCCAGTGCACCAGGTTCGAGCACTTGTCTCATGCATCCCACCTGGGCTGGTGACCTGTTTCACCATAGATAATATACATGCTGTTCTTTCGCAACATCCCACCCTCACCTTCTCCCACAGAGTTCAAAAGTCTGTTCTGTACTTCTGTGTCTCTTTTTCTGTTTTGCATATAGGGTTGTCGTTACCGTCTTTCTAAATTCCATATATATGTGTTAGTATGCTGTAATGTTCTTTATCTTTCTGGCTTACCTCACTCTGTGTAATGGGCTCCAGTTTCATCCATCTCATTAGAACTGGTTCAAATGAATTCTTTTTAATGGCTGAGTAATATTCCATGGTGTATATGTACCACAGCTTCTTTATCCATTCATTCCCCATATAGTTTTAAGAGTGTTTCAGCAATAATATTGAAAAGAAAGCCAGGCAGGTTTATTTATAACTATTGCAATTATTCCCATATTCCTGAGGGACAGCTGAGGTACACAGATGTGAGATGGCTACTCAAGGTCATATAGCTTTCCAGTGGTAGAATAATTCAGGTCTTCTGGTTCTTGGCCTAGACCTCTTTGCTTTTCACTATTGCCATATCATACCCTAGTATTCTGGAGCCTTAATTGAATATCATATCATAGATATTGTACCTCCAATAAGAGATGGTTCTCACACTTCTAAGTTTCAGGGAAGGAAGCAGGAAGCAACTGAGCTTTTCACTACAGTATTCTCCCTTTTATGATATGAGATAGCCTAAAATGTCACTGTCCATCTAGCAGAGGAATCTTTCCTATAACATCTGTTACTGAAGCCTTCTAGTCTTTGATGAAGTGTTTCCAGTGATAAACTGATTTGTTTCACTTGGGGATAATTCTCAGTAATTAGAATGAATTAAAATAGGTCTCTCATGGCCTTAAATTGGTCTTAGGCTAGACATCTGTGTTTCATTTCATATGCTTGCAGGTATCAAAACATTTTTAATTAGATGATTTAAAGTTTATCTAAAAAATGTTAACTAAAAATAGTTCTTATATTAGAAATTTATCATTTTATTTTTGCTATTTTCACATAAACATTGACACTCTATTATATCATCATACATTATATACTGTCATGTTGGCCAATTTTGCTTGTCAGCACCTTTAATATTTTTCAAAATGTGCAATGAAAAGATCTTCTCAATATATCTGCTAAGTAAAGAAATGTTTCAATGTTATGATGAAGAGATGTAAACATGTTTAAATCATCTATTTGGAAAATTATTACAAAGTTCTTCATGCTTTAGAAAGTTAAATTGTAAGGTCATTTGAGTGATAAAAGTAGAACTTAAAGTAGATACATAGATGTGGAGGACATGTAAAAAGAATGATGAGAAATTTTGTTTTACCTCTCAAAAAAACATTTCATAGGCTTTATGGAGCAAAAAGAAAATGCATTATCCCAGTTGAGAGAAAAAGGTCAAAGTTGATAACTAGAAAGAAAGAAAATTATATTATGAAATTTAGGGAAAAAGTCACATAAACTGTATAATGATCATATAAGAAATTGACAAAATAAGATTTCATAATTAACCCTTCTTGGTACCATAAGAGTGGAAAGAAAAAGAGTTCAGCTGGAGCACAACCAAATAATCTAAGGATCTGATTCATGGTAAACTGCATATGTCCTACTCTCCGTTATGCTCAGTTATCTCTCACTGGCAAATAAGCAAACATGACTTGGGTTAGTAAAACTCATATTCTAGCTAGCTTCACATTGAGAGAAGACTGGAAAGAAATTTGAGAGAGTTGAAAAGAACCAACAATATTGACAAACCTTTACCTAGGCAGACAAAGAAAAACAGGGAGAACATTATAAAAAAATGCTCAAATCAACAAAGAGATGTCCTTACCAATACCATAAAAATTAAAAAGATAATAAGGAAATTGTTTGAACAAACTTATACCAAAAATTAGACAACTTAGATGAAATAAACAAATGTCTAAGCAGATATAAATTGCCAAAAGAAGTAAAAAAGAATATCTGAGTTGACCTATAAAAAGTACATGAATTAGTAATTATAAATCCTCCCACAAAGCAAAGCCCAGGTTTAGAGGACTTCTCTGATTGAATTCTATCAAATATTTAAAGAAAAAATAATATGAACATTTTATAAGCTCTGTCAGAAAAAACGAATATAAGAACATGTTTAAATTCATGAATTGTTGAATAAAGCCAATTAGGTTTTCAAATTCACTCATTGAATTCTGTTTTTTTAACAGCACTTAGTATAGATTTTAATGTCAAAACAAACATTTCCTATCATAAGATTTCAAATATAAATTACAGTATATAAAGTAATGAAATATTATGAATCCATGAAAATAATTCAGAATTTTATTTATTGACCTGGAAAGATATTCATGGATAATTGATACTTTACAAAGCAGATAGAAAAATTGCATGTACTATATAATGTTCCATTTGTACTTCTAAGTATGGAGATATGACTAAGGATATTCAGAGTTAACAATAATTACCACTGAGCTGTGGTATTGAGTATTAGGTTTTTTCTTTTTCTTTATATGCTGGGACAAGGGATTATGGTTTGAAGTCTTTAAATAAGTATATATTGACACTAAAAAACCCAAAGCAAAGTACTTTAAAAGATAAAGATTTTGATTCTATGTGTTTCCTTTGACTATATAAATTGGTTTTGTTTGTTTTTGGAATACTCCACCTGGTCTTTCTCTCTCTCAGACCTCTGTGCAGAGTTTCTGGCAGTCTTGGCATGGTATTGAGTTGCTCTCTGATTTAGTGGCACTGATTGCCTGTTTAAATGTATGAATGATGGGTGAGTAATCATGCTTCCCAAGAAACAACCACAATTGACAGGCAAGGAAAATTCAGCAAGGAAAATGATGTCTTAATGTGAATGTTAATTTTCAACACTTTTCCATTGTGTATATGTTTAGGAATAAGGTGTCAATGTTAAGAAGCATTTTATTTTTTAATTAACTTTAATTTGAGAGTAGTTCTAGATTTACAGAAAATTTACAAGGAGAGTACAGACTTTCATATACTCATACCAAGTTTCCCCTGTTTCAACTCATATTAGTATGGTGAATTTGTCACAATTAATGCACCAATATTTTTACATTATTATAATTAAATTCTGTATGTTATTCAGAGTTGCTTAGTTTTTAATTAATGTTCTTTTTCTTTTCAGGATCAACCTAGGACCCCATATTGCATTTAGTCATGTTCCCTGAGTGAGGTTCCTCTTGGCTCTAATACGTGTTCAGACTTTTTAAGACTTTGAAAAGTTTGAGGCATACTGGTCAGGTATTTTGTAAAAATAGAGCTTCCCTGGTGGCTCAGTAGTAAGAATCTGCCTGCTAATGCAGGAGACATGGGTTCAATCTCTAGGTCAGGAAGATCCCCTGGAGAAGGAAAGGGCAACTCACTCCAGTATTTTTGCCTGGGAAATCCCGTGGAAAGAGGAGCCTGGTAGGCTACAGTCCATGGGGTTGCAAAAGAATCACACACAAGCTAGTGACTAAACAACAACATTTTGTAAAGTGTCCCTCAACTGAGGCTTGTCTGATATTCTTCTTAGGATAAACTTATGGATGTGGGTTTGGGGAGGAAACCACAAATGTAAAATGCCACTCTCACTGTGTACATGCATGCAAAGTTGCTTCAGTTGTATCTGACTCTTTGTGACCCCAAGGACTGTAACCCGCCAGGCTCCTCTGTCCATGGGATTTTCCAGGCAAGAAGACTGGAGTGGGTTGCCATGCCCTCCTCCAGGGGATCTTCCTGACCTGGGGATTGAACCTGCATCTCATATGTCTCCTGCATTGGCAGGAGGGTTCTTTACCACTAGTGCCACCTGGGAAGCCTGCCACTCTTTATATCACATCAAAGATGTATTCCATTAGTATACCTTATCACTCTTGATGTTAGTCATGATCACCTAACAAAGTGGTACTTATTAGGTTTCTCCACTGTCAAAGTAACTTTTCCCTCCTTTCTCCATGTTGTACTCTTTAGAAGGGAGTCGCTATATACTGCCCACATTTAAGGAGATGGGAATTATGTTCTGTCTTCTTTAGGGTAAAGTGTCTGAAAGAATTATTTGCCATTCTTCTGATGGGAGATTTGTCTCTTTTATCCATTGTTTATTTAATCATTCATTTATGTAAGTATGGATTTAAGAGTATTTATTTTATACTTTATAATCCAATGCTACTTAATTTTGTGCTCAAATTGTTTGAACTTGGTCAAACTCGTTGACCATTGGGAACTTTTTTAGTTGACTCTGTGTCTCTTTGAAATGTCCCTGTCCTGTGTGTTCCTTACTTTTTACACAATGCTTCAGGCTTATCCCATGCATTGCCTTCCCTAGCCCTAGAATCAGCCGATTTTCCGAGGAGTCCTTGTTTCACTGGTGGCCATGGCATCATTACACAAATGTAAACTCCTTAAGTATTGTCCAAAGCTCTCGCATGTTTTGTTTTCTTTTTTTCTTCCCTCTTTACATTTCAGATTGTTAAGTTTCTATTGACCTAGCTGCAAGCTCGCTGATCCTTTCCTTGGTTGTATTGAATATATTGACAATGCCGACTTCAAAGTGTGTTCTTTCTTACTTTTTACATGGCTTGTGCTTTTTGTTGATATCTGAACACATTGTCTTTGGTAACACTGCTACTGCTGCTGCTAAGTCACTTCAGTTGTGTCCAACTCTGTGCGATCCTATCCCTGGGAATCTCCACAGTATGATGTAAATAGGCCTCTAATGTGAGGCCTTTACTTTAATCTGGCAACTGTAATTGCCAGAGGCTTTACATTCTTCTGGATAGAGAATATACATTCTTCTGTATAGAGAAGCTCTATATAGTCAGCAAAAACAAGACCAGGAGCTGACTGTGGTTCAGATCATCGACTCCTTATTGCCAAATTCACACTTAAATTGAAGAAAGTAGGGAAAACCACTAGACTATTCAGGTATGATCTATATCAAATCCCTTACAATTATACAGTGGAAGTGAAAAATAGATTCAAGGGTTTAGATCTGATAGACAGAGTGATTGAAGAACTATGGACAGAGGTTCGTGACATTGTACAGAAGGCAGGGACCAAGGCCATCCTCAAGAAAAAGAAACTCAAAAAGGCAAATTTGTCATCTGAGGAGACATTAAAATAGTTGAGAAAAGAAGACAAGCTAAGGCAAAGGAAAAAGGAAAGATATACCCATTTAAATGCAAAGTTCCAAAGAATAGCAAGGAGAGATAAGAGAGCCTTCCTCAGTGATCAGTGCAAAGAAATAGAGGAAAACAATAGAATGGGAAAGAGGAGAGATCTCTTCAAGAAAATTAGAGATACTAAGGGAACATTTCATGCAAAGATGGGCTCAATAAAAGACAGAAATGGTATGGAGCTAACAGAAGCAGAAGATATTAAGAGGTGGCAAGAATACACAGAAAAACTGTACAAAAAAGATCTTCACAACCCAGATAATCACGATGGTGTGATCACTCACCTAGAGCCAGACATCCTGGAATGTGAAGTCAAGTGGGCCTTAGGAAGCTTCACTATGAACAAAGCTAGTGGAGGTGATGGAATCCCAGTTGAGCTATTTCAAATCCTGAAAGATGATGCTGTGAAAGTGCTGCACTCAATATGTCAGCAAATTTGGAAAACTCAGCAGTGGTCACAGGACTAGAAAAGGTCAGTTTTCATTGCAATCCCAAAGAAAGGCAATCCCAAAGAATGCTCAAGCTATTGCACAGTTGCACTCATCTCACACGCTAGTAAAGTAATGCTCAAAATTCTCCAAGCCAGGCTTCAGCAATATGTGAGGTTGCTGAAATGGATGTGAGAGTTGGACTATAAAGAAAGCTGAGCACCAAAGAATTGGTGCTTTTGAACTGTGGTGTTGGAGAAGACTCTTGAGAGTCCCTTGGACTGCAAGGAGATCCAACCAGTCCATCCTAAAGGAGATCAGTCCTGGGTGTTCACTGGAAGTACTGATGTTGAAGCTGAAATTCCAATACTTTGGCCACCTGATGCTGAGCTGACTCATTTGAAAAGATCCTGATGCTGGGAAAGATTGAGGACAGGAGGAGAGGGAGATGACAGGATGAATTGGTTGGATGGCATCACCGACTCAATGGGCATGAATTTGGGTAAACTCCAGGAGTTGGTCATGGACAGGGAGGCCTGGCGTGCTGCGGCTCATGGGGTCGCAAAGAGTGGGGCAGAACTGAGTGACTGAACTGAACTGAACTGATAGTGTATAGCCTCAGGTTAATTCTCAGTCTTTTAGTGGGTGAATGTCTCAGGGCTGTGACCTTCCAAAGGCTTCTATGCTGGTATCCAGTGGTATAGCCTCTGGTTGCAGTTTTTCTGTACTTATTTGAATGTATTTTTCCTGTTGATTGAGTTTTTTCCTCTTTTATATGAGATAAGAAGAGTGTAAGAAAGTTACAGGAGGAGGGATTCCTTTTCCCCACTTGAGATTAGGTTTCAGAACTGCACACTGTGGCAAAATCTTTTTTCCTGGACATTAAGTTTTGTTATGAAGGATGTCCTGCATGTATTGCATAATGGTTACACTTTCCTGTCTCTTGCCTGAGTCAAGAAGGAATCTTTCTTAGATCCTCACCGTGAAAAATCTGTGAGGTTTCTGGTGGAAAAACCTATGAACTCCCCTAAGACTGAATCCACAAGGAGTTTCTCATTTTAAAATTAGTCCATTCTTAAGTTCCAGCATTTTGTCAAAGTTACCACTTACATGTTCTTACCAGTTTATGGCTCCACAAGCTTGTGCTCCGGGTAAGTGGATCCCAGAAGCTGTGTCTCTCCAGATTTTCTAGGGTGGCCATTTGCCTTGTGACTTCAGTATTTTGATGGAGCTAAGAAAACTGGTTGATTTTGTTTGTTCCCCACCTGACAAGTATGAGAGTGATATCTTCCAAACTCTTTACATGTCAAAGCTGAAGCCAGAATCCAAACTCTTTATTTTTCAAAGGTAAGGAGCAGAGTTGAGCTATTTAAATGTTGTTTTAAGAAGATCCTGTAGAATGACTAGGCACAGAAATGGTTTAAATTTTCTTTAATGGAGACAAGATGAATAAAATCCAGAAATTAGGGAAAAAAATTTTTTTTCTTTTTTTTTGGTTCTAATCTGTGCTCACTAGATAAGTATCATCCATCTATGTTCAATCCCCTTGACTCTTAACCCCTACATGTCAAATGTTAATGAGAATGACAAAAATTTTATTCTTAATATGCTCCACATAGTGTGCTAAATTTTTTTCACTCAGTATCTGGCTTAGTCCTCACTATAAAAAATTGTTATTTCATTCTTTTAAGAATATTTTGCCGATTGTTACAGAAGTTTAGTGATTTTCTCAGTATCATTCAGCTAGGGAATGGCTGATATTCTATTTTGAACTTGGATTCTCTGATTCCAAAACACAAATTCTTAACCATTGTACCATCATTATTATTTAATAGATCATAATAATGAAAGCTGTTTTAGAATTCTCTGGAATGACATAGATACATTTTAAGAAAAGAGGATAAGATTGTATATGCCCCTTGATTACTTTGGGATAGAATTTATGCTTTGCTCTACATTTGACCAGTAGGAGTCTCTCGTAAATAGCTGTTTTATCCACTCTTGAATCCCAACTTTATCTTTGATTTCACAGACAACTGATCTTCTAATTTGTCTTCCATGGCAATGGAAGAAAACTTGTCTCTCCCTGTTTTTGGATTAGTACCAGAATACTTCTGCCAGAGGAAGTCTCTAATATTGGCAAATAATTAAAGTGTAAAGAAAAGAGGTGTTGGGAAATAGAATTTCCCTGAATTTGTGTGTTTCTCTCTAAGGCCTCCTGAGCCACAGAAACATATATACTATGAAATTAGAAAATGTTTGCTTTCACTTTTCCTTTAAACATTTTCTTATATCACAATGATTACATTTGTAGCTATTCATTTAAAACTTTTCTTATGGAGCCAAAGTCCAGAAGATTTCATTCACATATAGGCACCTAGGTTATCTCTGCAGGTACAGGGTAAGCCGGGGACCTCTCTTCCTAAGTACTACATTTTAAGAAAGCATGAGGCCTGGGGATTTGGAGACATTTTTAGTTGACAAAATCCAAGAGTTTTGTAGCTGTCTGTCTCCTAGAGAGTTTTTCTTTATATTTGAAACAGTTAGAGTTGGAAATCAAACCCATTACATTTCCAAGCAGACCCTTTCAGGAGGGGAGGGTTACAACTTCATCCTCTCTCATAAATCAAGAAAAAATCATTTGTTTCTTCTCCTTCTCCTGTGGAAAGTCTGACTACTTATGTAAGAAAAAACATTCACTGGCTCTCATTTTGTCACCCCAGGTATAGGGACTGGGGTAAGAAGTGGGGAAGGGAGAGGCAGCACACATTACTTACTGCGAAGTAATTAATAAAAAATCCGTCTTCAACCAAGAACACCTTGTGTGTGCATTCATGATAAAGTTTATGAAGATAAATATGAAAAACCCAACAGGAGGAAAGGAAGATGGCTGTCACAGAGTGACAATGAAGCCAACTAGGACAATTTTATTTTTATTTTATTTTTTTTCACTGCAAACCTTTAATTTTACCAGCCTGTATAAAAACTTATCCATACTGTATTTGATACCAAAATGGGAAAGAGAATAAAAAAGTTGCCTTTTCAAATAATGTGTTAGTACATACGTTGACATTTCTTTTTTTATTTTTATTTTATTATTATTATTATTATTTTTTTATTAGTTGGAGGCTAATTACTTCACAACATTTCAGTGGGTTTTGTCATACATTGATATGAATCAGCCATAGATTTACACTTATTCCCCCATCGATCCCCCCTCCACCTCCCTCTCCACCCGATTCCTCTGGGTCTTCCCAGTGCATCCAGGCCGGAGCACTTGTGTCTCATGCATCCACCTGGGCTGGTGATCTGTTTCACCATAGATGGTATACGCATGCTGTTCTTTTGAAACAATCCCACCCTCACCTTCTCCCACAGAGTTCAAAAGTCCTGTTTCTGTAATTTTGTGTCTCTTTTTCCTGTTTTGGCATAATAGGGTTGTCGTTACCAATCTTTCTAAATTCCATATATATGTGTTAGTATACTGTATTGGTCTTTATCTTTCTGGCTTACTTCACTCTGTATAAGGGGCTCCAGTTTCATCCATCTCATTAGAACTGATTCAAATGAATTCTTTTAAATGGCTGAGTAATATTCCATGGTGTATATGTACCACAGCTTCCTTATCCATTCATCTGCTGATTGGCATCTAGGTTGCTTCCATGTCCTGGCTATTATAAACAGTGCTGCGATGAACATTGGGGTGCACGTGTCTCTTTCAGATCTGGTTTCCTCAGTGTGTATGCCCAGAAGTGGGATTGCTGGGTCATATGGCAGTTCTATTTCCAGTTTTTTAAAGAATCTCCACACTGTTCTCCATAGTGCTGTACTAGTTTGCATTCCCACCAACAGTGTAAGAGGGTTCCCTTTTCTCCACACCCTCTCCAGCATTTATTGCTTGTAGACTTTTGGATAGCAGCCATCCTGACTGGCGTGTAATGGTACCTCATTGTGGTTTTAGGGATTTTGGCCATTTCTTGATAATGAGTGGGACGTTGAGCAATTTTTCTGTGTTTTGGTTTAGCCATCTGGTATTCTTCTTGGAGAAATGTCTGTTTAGTTCTTTGGCCCATTTTTTGATTGGGTCCATTTATTTTTCTGGAATCTGAGCCTTTTCAGAGTTGCGCTTGTATATTTTGAGAACTAATCGCTTTGTCCCGTTTTTCATTTGCTATTATTTTCTCCCA
Source organism: Cervus canadensis (assembly GCF_019320065.1). Taxonomy (NCBI): domain Eukaryota; kingdom Metazoa; phylum Chordata; class Mammalia; order Artiodactyla; family Cervidae; genus Cervus; species Cervus canadensis. The sequence goes on from NC_057393.1 coordinate 21,466,932, forward strand.
ATTGAACGGCTGTCTTTTCACACTTGCTAATAGTTTCCTTTGTTGTGGCAAAAGCTTTTAAGTGTCATTAGGTCCCATTTTTTTAGTTTTGCTTTTATTTCCAATATTCTGGGAGGTGGGTCATGGAGGATCTTGCTGTGATTTATGTCGGAGAGTGTTTTGCCTGTGTTCTCCTCTAGGAGTTTTATAGTTTCTGGTCTTACATTTAGATCTTTAATCCATTTTGAGTTTATTTTTGTGTATGGTGTTAGAAAAGTGTTCTAGTTTCATTCTTTTACAAGTGGTTGACCAGTTTTCCCAGCACCACTTGTTAAAGAGGTTGTCTTTTTTTCCATTGTATATCCTTGCCTCCTTTGTCAAAGATAAGGTGTCCATAGGTTCGTGGATTTATCTCTGGGCTTTCTATTCTGTTCCATTGATCTATATTTCTGTCTTTGTGCCAGTACCATACTGTCTTGATGACCGTGGCTTTGTAGTAGAGTCTGAAGTCAGGCAGGTTGATTCCTCCAGTTCCATTCTTCTTTCTCAAGATTACTTTGGCTATTCGAGGTTTTTTTGTATTTCCATACAAATTGTGAAATTATTTGTTCTAGTTCTGTGAAAAATACCGTTGGTAGCTTAATAGGGATTGCATTGAATCTATAGATTGCTTTGGGTAGAATAGCCATTTTGACAATATTGATTCTTCCAATCCATGAACACGGTATGTTTCTCCATCTGTTTGTGTCCTCTTTGATTTCTTTCATCAGTGTTTTATAGTTTTCTATGTATAGGTCTTTTGTTTCTTTAGGTAGATATACTCCTAAGTATTTTATTCTTTTTGTTGCAATGGTGAATGGTATTGTTTCCTTAATTTCTCTTTCTGTTTTTTTCATTGTTAGTATATAGGAATGCAAGGGATTTCTGTGTGTTAATTTTATATCCTGCAACTTTACTATATTCATTGATTAGTTCTAGTAATTTTCTGGTAGAGTCTTTAGGGTTTTCTATGTAGAGGATCATGTCATCTGCAAACAGTGAGAGTTTCACTTCTTCTTTTCCTATCTGGATTCCTTTTACTTCTTTTTCTGCTCTGATTGCTGTGGCCAAAACTTCCAACACTATGTTGAATAGTAGTGGTGAGAGTGGGCACCCTTGTCTTGTTCCTGATTTCAGGGGAAATGCTTTCAATTTTTCACCATTGAGGGTGATACTTGCTGTGGGTTTGTCATATATAGCTTTTATTATGTTGAGATATGTTCCTTCTATTCCTGCTTTTTAGAGAGTTTTAATCATAAATGGATGTTGAATTTTGTCAAAGGCTTTCTCTGCATCTATTGAGATAATCATATGGTTTTTATCTTTCAATTTGTTAATGTGGTGTATTACATTGATTGATTTGTGGATATTAAAGAATCCTTGCATTCCTGGGATAAAGCCCACTTGGTCATGGTGTATGATTTTTTTTCATATGTTGCTGGATTCTGTTTGCTAGAATTTTGTTAAGGATTTTTGCATCTATGTTCATCAGTGATATTGGCCTGTAGTTTTTTTTTTGTGGCATCTTTGTCTGGTTTTGGAATTAGGGTGATGGTGGCCTCATAGAATGAGTTTGGAAGCTTACCTTCATCTGCAATTTTCTGGAAGAGTTTGAGTAAGATAGGTGTTAGCTCTTCTCTAAATTTTTGGTAGAATTCAGCTGTGAAGCCATCTGGTCCTGGGCTTTTGTTTGCTGGAAGATTTTTGATGACAGTTTCGATTTCCTTGCTTGTGATGGGTCTGTTAAGATCTTCTATTTCTTCCTGGTTCAGTTTTGGAAAGTTATACTTTTCTAAGAATTTGTCCATTTCATCCAAGTTGTCCATTTTATTGGCATAGAGCTGCTGGTAGTAGTCTCTTATGATCCTTTGTATTTCAGTGTTGTCTGTTGTGATCTCTCCATTTTCATTTCTAATTTTGTTAATTTGGTTCTTCTCTCTTTGTTTCTTAATGAGTCTTGTTAATGGTTTGTCAATTTTGTTTATTTTTTCAAAAAACCAGCTTTTAGCTTTGTTGATTTTTGCTATGGTCTCTTTAGTTTCTATTGCATTTATTTCTGCCCTGATTTTTAAGATTTCTTTCCTTCTGCTAACCCTGGGTTCTTCATTTCTTCCTTCTCTAATTGCTTTAGGTGTAGAGTTAGGTTATTTATTTGGTTTTTTTCTTGTTTCTTGATGTAAGCCTGTAATGCTATGAACCTTCCCCTTAGCACTGCTTTTACAGTGTCCCATAGGTTTTGGGTTGTTGTGTTTTCATTTTCATTCATTTCTATACATATTTTGATTTCTTTTTTTATTTCTTCTATGATTTGTTGGTTATTCAGAAGTGTGTTAGTTAGCCTCCATATGTTTGCATTTTTAACAATTTTTTTCCTGTAATTGAGATCTAATCTTACTGCACTGTGGTCAGAAAAGATGACTGTAATGATTTCAATTTTTTTGAATTTTCCAAGACCAGATTTATGGCCCAGGATGTGATCTATTCTGGAGAAGGTTCTGTGTGCACTTGAGAAAAAGGTAAAGTTGATTGTTTTGGGGTGAAATGTCCTATAGATATCAATTAGGTCTAGGTGATCCATTGTGTCATTTAAGGTTTGTGTTTCCTTGTTAATTTTCTGTTTAGTTGATCTATCCATAGTTGTGAGTGGGGTATTAAAGTCTCCCACTATTATTGTGTTACTATTAATTTCCTCTTTCATACTCGTTAGTGTTTGGCGTACATATTGCGGTGCTCCTATGTTGGGTGCATATATATTTATAATTGTTATATCTTCTTCTTGGATTGATCCTTTGATCATTATGTAGTGTCCTTCTTTGTCTCTTTTCACATCCTTTATTTGAAAGTCTATTTTATCTGATATGAGTATTGCGACTCCTGCTTTCTTTTGGTCTCCGTTTGCGTGAAATATTTTTTTCCAGCCCTTCACTTTAGTCTGTATGTGTCTCTTGTTTTGAGGTGGGTCTCTTGTAGACAGCATATATAGGGGTCTTGTTTTTGTATCCATTCAGCCAATCTTTGTCTTTTGGTTGGGGCATTCAACCCATTTACATTTAAGGTAATTATTGATAGGTGTGGTCCCGTTGCCATTTACTTTGTTGTTTTGGGTTCACGTTTATACAACCTTTCTGCATTTCCTGTCTAGAGAAGATCCTTTAGCACTTGTTGAAGAGCTGGTTTGGTGGTGCTGAATTCTCTCAGCTTTTGCTTGTCTGTAAAGCTTTTGAATTCTCCTTCATATCTGAATGAGATCCTTGCTGGGTACAGTAATCTAGGTTGTAGGTTATTCTCTTTCATTACTTTCAGTATGTCCTGCCATTCCCTTCTGGCCTGGAGGGTTTCTATTGATAGATCAGCTGTTATCCTTATGGGAATCCCTTTGTGTGTTATTTGTTGTTTCTCCCTTGCTGCTTTTAATATTTGTTCTTTGTGTTTGATCTTTGTTAATTTGATTAATATGTGTCTTGGGGTGTTTCGCCTTGGGTTTATCCTGTTTGGGACTCTCTGGGTTTCTTGGACTTGGGTGACTATTTCCTTCCCCATTTTAGGGAAGTTTTCAGCTATTATCTCCTCGAGTATTTTCTCATGGCCTTTCTTTTTGTCTTCTTCTTCTGGGACTCCTATGATTCGAATGTTGGGGCGTTTCACATTGTCCCAGAGGTCCCTGAGGTTGTCCTCATTTCTTTTGATCCTTTTTTCTTTTTTCCTCTCTGCTTCATTTATTTCCACCATTTTATCTTCTACCTCACTTATCCTATCTTCTGCCTCCGTTATTCTACTCTTGGTTCCCTCCAAAGTGTTTTTGATCTCATTCATTGCATTATTCATTTTTAATTGACTCTTTTTTATTTCTTCTAGGTCTTTATTAAACATTTCTTGTATCTTTTCAATCTTTGTCTCCAGGCTATTTATCTGTAACTCCATTTTGTTTTCAAGATTTTGGATCATTTTTCTTATCATTATTCTAAATTCTTTTTCAGGTAGATTCCCTATCTCCTCCTCTTTTGTTTGACTTGGTGGGCATTTTTCATGTTCCTTTACCTGTTGGGTATTTCTTTGCCTTTTCATCTTGTTTAGATTGCTGTGTCTGGAGTGGGCTTTCTGTATTCTGGAGGTCTGTGGTTCCTTTTTATTGTGGAGGATTTACCCAGTGGGTGGGGTTAGACGATTGGCTTGTCAAGGTTTCCTGGTTAGGAAAGTTTGCGTCAGTGTTCTGGTGCGTGGAACTTGATTTCTTCTCTCTGGAGAGCAATGGAGTGCCCAGTAATGAGTTTTGAGATGGGTCTATGTGTTAGGTGTGACCTTGGGCAGCCTGTATGTTGACGTTTAGGGCTATGTTCCTGCGTTGCTGAAGAATTTGCATGGTATGTCTTGCTCTGAAACTTATTGGCTCTTGGATGGTGGTCGGTTTCAGTGTAGGTATGGAGGCTTTTGGATGGTCACTTATTACTTAAAGTTCCATGTAGTCAGGAGTTTTCTGGTGTTCTCAGGTTTTGGGCTTAAGTCTCCTGCCTCTGGATTTCAGTTTTATTCTTCCTGTAGTCTCAGGATTTCTCCAACTATACAGCACTGATAATAATACTTCTAGGTTAATGGCGAAAAGATTCTCCCCCGTGAGGGACACCCAGAGAGGTTCACAGAATTACATGAAGAAGAGGAGAGGGAGGAGGGAGATAGAGATGAGCAGGAGGAGAAAAAGGGGGACTCAAGAGGAGAGAGACAGATCTATGCAGCTGTCTGTTCCCAGAGTGTTCTCCTTAGCCCAGACACCTACAAAGATTCACAGAATTGGATTGGGAAGAGAAGGGGAAAGGAGGAAATAGAGGTGTTCTGAGGTAGAAAACAGAGAGTCAAGATTGGGAGAGAATAATCTTTGGTTTAAAAATAGGGCTTCTCTTCTTTTTTTTTTTTGTAAGGTTATAGTGTATTGAAAATGAAAATTAAGGAGTAGTAGAGGAGTACTAGAGGACTTTAAAAGAAATAAGAGAAAAAGAAAAATAGAAAATAGAAGAGAAAAAGGAAAGAAAAAAAAGAAGAAAAAAAAAGAAAAAGAAAAAAACAAGAAAGAAAAAATTTTTTTTTTCCCTAATTAAAAAAAAATCGTAAAAATCTATGAAAATGAAAGTTAAGGAGTAATGGGGGAGTAATAGGGAATTTTAAAGGAAAATAAAAGAGAAAAAATAAAAAAGATAAAATAAAAAAATTTAAACAATTTTTGTTTCTTTTTTCTTACTTAAAAAAAAAAAAAAGTAAAAATATATCTAGGAATTTCTCTGGAGCTGTTGCGGTCAGTGTGGGTTCGGCTCAGTTTCAGATAGCTCCTCGTTCCAGCTTACACTTCTTGATATCTACAGGCCCCTTCCGGTGTAGTCAGTGCACCAGTCCCTTCTGAAGTGGTTCCCTTTGTTTATTTGGCTTCTGTTTGCCTGTTTCTTCAGAGCCTCATTTCCGCCCTGACACAGGCGGGTGGAGGTGGACTCTTATTCAGGTAGCTAGTTCCGTCGCTCTGCGGGGAGGGGCTGGCGCTGCGGGGACGGGCTGGCGCTGCCGGGAGGGGCTGATGCTGCTTTCTCCGTCTGCGCTGCTCAGGCTCCCGGCTGCTCTATATGGAGAGCGCCCCACGCTGCGCGAGGTTCCAGCCCTCAGTTGTTCCACAAAAGCGCGGAACAAAAAGCTGCGCCTGCTCTCTGTGCCTTCCCCGTCAGAGCGGTCCAGGCAGCCAGGGGCTTGATGGGCACACTCTCCCCAGGTGTGGCAAGCCCACTCCCTTCAGCGGACCCAGTCTCAGTTTCCGCTGGCGCCAGTCGGGTGCGTGCGCCTTCTGCCCTCGGCGTCCCCAACCCCAGTCCCCGCCCGCGGTCAGGTGCCTGCCCCTGTGTCTACCACGACCTTCCCCTCCCCCCTGCCTCCTGCCTCCGGCGGGGCTGGGCCGGCCCGCAGCCTGCGAGCTCTTCTCTGGACTTTCTCGGTCCCTTTGTTCTGCGAACGGCCGGCAGTGTGTTCGGGCCAGTTAATTTTCTCTCTTTTGGTCTCCCACAGTTCAAGTTGGCAACTCACAGAAGCTCCCTCCGATTGTCCTCAGGGCACTCAGGCCCGGACCCTACCCCAAGCAATGCCGCCTAAGACTCCCTTCCCGGGACGGATCTCCATCCTTAGCTCTTTTGTCTCACTTTTTATCTTTTATATTTTGTCCTACCTCCTTTTGAAGACAATGGGCTGCTTTTCTGGGCACCTGATGACCTCAGCTAGCGATCAGAAGTTGTTTTGTGAAGTTTGCTCTGGGTTCAGTTATTCTTTTGATGAATTTGTGGGAGAGAAAGTGGTCTCCCCGTCCTACTCCTCCGCCATCTTGGCTCCTCCTTCCCAACTAAGACAATTTTAATTGGATTAAGTTTCTTTCAGCCAAACTGTGAGACCACCAAGAGCTCTAAGTCTTGTTGAGGGGTCTAGTGCCCCATCCAGGGCTGGACATGAAAAGACGGGGATAAAAAATTGATTGTACAGTATTCCCAGGCTCTCCCTCTCCTGTGCCTCCTTCGCAGTTCTATATCCCTTCTCCCCTCAGCCCTCAGGATCCTGCTGCTTTCTCCCAGGAATTATCACCACTATACACCTTGAACTCTACTGGATGCATTGTTAATCATTCTCTCTTCCCAGCTAAGGAAGGTTTAAGAGACTTCCCTAGATTTTACAGCTAATTCAGAGCCAGCCCCAAATTTCTATTATTTTCTGCCTAATCATAAAGTCTGTGTTTTGTCCACATTGTCCACTTTATTTTTTCATGACACTCCCACAATTAAAATTTATTGTCAGAAGAGACATTGTCTCAGATGTTTATATCCAATCACACAATTGTGAAAGTCAAAATGGAGTCGATATTGATAAGAGAGCTCTCCAAAATGGAGCTGGAGGCCATGGAGGAAGTGTGGCATGTATGCCTCAGCTCTAATAAAATCTGACTTTTAACCATTTACTGTCTTAACACAGGCTCCAGAAAGAGCACGTGCACAATATTCCAGACTCTTAAGATGCTTACTGGACCCTTACCCTAAGTGGCTGGTGTTAGGCTACTCCATGCTGCTGCTGCTGCTAAGTCACTTCAGTCATTTCCGACCCTGTGCGACCCCATAGACGGCAGCCCACCAGACTCCCCCGTCCCTGAGATTCTCAAGGCAAGAACACTGGAGTGGGTTGCCATTTCCTTCTCCAATGTGTGAAAGTGAGAAGTGAAAGTGAAGCCGCTCAGTCGTATCTAACTCATAGCGACCCGATGGACTGCAGCCTACCAGGCTCCTCCATCCATGGGATTTTCCAGGCAAGAGTACGGGAGTGGAGTGCCATTGCCTTATCCAGGCTACTCCATAAGGACAAATAATTCTTTTCTTGTGTTAGAGTCAATCATAATTCTTGCCAGCCAACTTTAACAAATTTGTGGCTTTTGTCTTTATAAATCACTGAATCTTTCTCTTTCCTAGAACACTCTTTTGGTTTGACCTGAATCTGTTTCTCCTGAACTGGAGTTCTTAAGATCCCAAGTAAAGCTGTTTATTCTTTGCAGACATGATAGAGATTATTATTTGACAAAATTCAGTAAATGTTTTCATCTTCTTACGGGTTTTCATTTTAAGTCTTCTATCTCAAAGTTGAATGAAAGTTTTGACTCCTTGGTTTAGATATTTTAAATACCAGAGAAGGATGACTTTCTTGCTTCAGCTCGGTAGGTCTTTTCCATGTGTCCGAAGTATGATCACATAGGTAACCCACTTCTTTCATTTTTTATGCACAGTTCTTAGGCTTATTAAAACAATCAAAGAGATGGGAAAGCTTGCACTGGGGTTACCTTTTTTCATAAAGAAAGATCTTTTACATATTTTTGTCACTTGTGCAGGGTTGGAAGGATTTGAGTCAACTACAATGGCTATTTTTAAAATTATTATTCACATAATACACAGACACCCAGAGTTTGTTTGCTCCAGATTTGAGCAATCATTTTCTTTTGAGCAAGCTAAAGGTCTCCAAATAATGTTGCCCAGATGAATTCTAACTTCTTACATTTGGCTGAAAACTCTTAATGTTTCATTAGAGGCAAAATTACCAATAACCAGCATGACAAAAATTTTTGTTTATACAGGAAATTACTAGTTTAATCCTTCTTTGATCCAACCTGTCCTAATAGCATCCCCTTTCTCTATCAGAAGGGTTCCAATTTGGCTGAATTGTATGACTAATCAACAGATTTTTTTTTTTTCATTCTCCAATAATTCCCAAAAGCCCCAAACAATCATTGTTTTCCAACCCATTCTAGGGAGAGATTTGGAGTCGTCACAGAAAATATCTTTTTCTCTCCTTGCTCTAGTTAGATTGTCCTGCCAACAAAGACATTTTCAAATACTCAGAAGCCTACTAAATATGATATTTGCCTTATTGCTTTATAATGCAGAGTGTGCTGATGGGGCCAACAGAAGTAAAATAAAAATAAAGCTCCATTGCATATTTAAATGGATTCCCAGTTCCGGGAATCATGGTAGCTAAACATTATGAGGCTATAAAGAGCAAAGTGGTTGAAAACAACTCACTGGACCATTCATGCTTTCCAGGTTGCTGCCTGTGGCTGCCTCTCCCTGGAGTGAGTGGGAGCCCTCCTTTCTCCCATCAGAACTGGGAGGCTCAAACAGTAATTCCAAGAAAGAAGCAGGGTCACAAATGTTTCTTAAGAAGGCAACAGTGTGTTTGAAAGAATGGCCTTATTTAGATCCAGGTTTGAATCCTGTGACTAGAAATAATGTATAAGTAATAGTTTGCACAACAATTTTCTAATCTCTATGAAGTGGACAATAATTCCTGTCAACTACAAACTGAAACTTACCAAGAGCATTGCCAATGACTGAACAACAAATGCACTTGCCATCTGCCCCTATGGAGATTGAACTCCATGCTGCTATAGCTGTTGACCTTCAACAGTCCCTGAGGGAGTTCAGGATGGAGTGAGGCACTCTGTGCTCCAGGGAATCTGGTGGGACAGGTCTTTAGATAGTTGGATGTTTTTAGGAACAGATTTTATGATCTCAACCCTTGCATCTCCTCATATTTAGAGAAGCACTAAATCCCTTCATGGTGACATCAGACTCTCATGGCTAACAAAAAAACCTTTTGTAAATTGAGTGCTTCATGGTACTGAACTCCTTCTTCACCAAAACCTTATATATTGGCTTCCCCCCATTGGTGCTTTGGAGCAGTCTCTCAGAGCTATTTGAGGTGCTACCTCCTGGGCTGCAGTCCTCATTTGCCCCAAATAAAACTTAACTCACAACTCTCAAGTTGTACATCCTTTTTTAGTCGACATTCCTCTCTTAGAGAGTTGTTTTAAGATAACGAACACAGAGTATCAACTGTATCCGTCAGCTTTGTTGCTGTTGTCTGACTCTTTGCAACCTCATGAACTGTAGCTTGCCAGTCTCCTCTGTCCATGGGATTTCCCAGGCAAGTGGGTTGTCATTTCCTTCTCCAGGGGATCTTCCCAACCCAGTCATCAAACCTGCTTGACAGGCAGATTCTTTACCACTGAGCCCCCTGGGAAGCCCATCTGACAGCTAGTAGGAGCTTAATTAGCTCTGTACTTAGGACATTCTTTGGTTTGGGGCTATGTCCCTTGGTTACCCCTGTCTTTTCTCTTAGCTTTTCCTTTTTCTTTCTGATTTTAACCATGTCTGGGCTACCTATAGTTTTTTTTTTTTTTTTTTTGCTGTGTGTAGTTTCAAAGAATATATGGAGCTCTTTGAAAAAGACAGTGTTGCAGCGACACGTCGAGCACAGGCGAGGAGGAGAGGATGCGGCGCCTCTTCCAGACCTGCGACGGCAACGGCGACAGCTACATCAGCAGAAGCTGAGTTCTGAGAAGGCGCACACACCCGACTGGCCCCGGCAGAAACCGAGATTGGGACCGTGGGAGAGGGTGCGCCGCACCCGGAGAGAGTGCGCTGGTCAAGCTTCTGGCTGCCTGGAACGCTCTGACGGGGAAGGCACAAGAGCGGACTCAGCCTTTTGTTCCGCGCTCTTGTGGATCACCCGAGGGCTGGAGCTGCGCACGGGCGCGCTCCATGAGGAGCGGCCGGGATTCTGAGCAGCGCAGACCGAGAAACCAGCGCCAGCCTCTCCCGACAGCGCCAGCCCATCCCCGCAGCGCCAGCCCCTCCCAGCAGCGCGACAGAACTAGCTACCTGAATGAGTCCACCTCCGCCCGCCTGTGTCAAGGCGGAAATGAGGCTCTGAAGAGACCGGCAAACAGAAGCCAAATAAACAAAGGGAACCGCTTCAGGAGAGAGCGGTGCAACAGATTAAAATCCCTGTAGAAAACACCGACTTCACCGGAAGGGCCCTGTAGATATCGAGATCTGTAAGCTGGAACGAGGAGATATCTGAAACTGAGCCGAACCGACACTGACCGCAACAGCTCCAGAGAAATTCCTAGATATATTTTTACTTTTTTTTTAAAATTTTTTCTTTTTTATTTTTTCTCTTTTATTTTCCTTTAAAATTCCCTATTACTCCCCCATCATTCCTTAACTTTCATTTTCATAGATTTTTACGATTTTTTTAATTAGGGAAAATTCTTTTTTTTTTTTCTTTCTTCTTTTCTCCTTTTTCTCTTCTATTTTCTATTTCTTTTTCTCTTATTTCTTTTAAAGTCCTCTAGTACTCCTCTACTACTCCTTAATTTTCATTTTCAATACACTATAACCTTACCAAAAAAAAAAAAAAGAGAAGCCCTATTTTTTAAACTGAACTTCATATATATTTTTAAAATTTTTTTGTGTGTGTTTTGGTTTTTGTTTTTAATATAGTATTTTTAAGAGTCTAATCTCTACTCTAGATTTTTAATTTTTGTTTTTCAATATATGATATAAATTGTGAACATTTAAGAATCCAATATTCAGTTCCCATTTTTATTCAGGAGTGTATTGATTTTTCACTCCCAATCTTGACTCTCTGTTTTCTACCTCAGAACACCTCTATTTCCTCCTTTCTCCTTTTCTTCCCAATCCAATTCTGTGAATCCTGGTGGGTGTCTGGGCTACGGAGAACATTCTGGGAACAGACAACTGCGTAGATCTGTCTCTCTCCTCTTGAGTCCCCCTTTTTCTCCTCCTGCTCAACACTATCTCCCTCCTCCCTCTCCTCTTCTTCGTGTAACTCTGTGAACCTCTCTGGGTGTCCCTAACGGGGGAGAATCTTTTTGCCGTTAACCTAGAAGTTTTATTATCAGTGCTGTGTAGTTGGAGAAGTCCTGAGACTACAGGAAGAATAAAACTGAAATCCAGAGGCAGGAGACTTAAGCCCAAAACCTGAGAACACCAGAAAACTCCTGACTACATGGAACTTTAAGTAATAAGTGACCGTCCAAAAGCCTCCATACCTACACTGAAACCAACCACCACCCAAGAGCCAATAAGTTTTAGAGCAAGACATACCAAGCAAATTCTCCAGCAACGCAGGAACATAGCCCTAAACGTCAACATACAGGCTGCCCAAGGTGACACCTAACACATAGACCCATCTCAAAACTCATTACTGGCACTCCATTGCTCTCCAGAGAGAAGAAATCAAGTTCCACGCACCAGAACACTGACGCAAACTTTCCTAACCAGGAAACCTTGACAAGCCAATCGTCTAACCCCACCCACTGGGTAAATCCTCCACAATAAAAAGGAACCACAGACCTCCAGAATACAGAAAGCCCATTCCAGACACAGCAATCTAAACAAGATGAAAAGGCAGAGAAATACCCAACAGGTAAAGGAACATGAAAATGCCCACCAAGTCAAACAAAAGAGGAGGAGATAGGGAATCTACCTGAAAAAGAATTTAGAATAACGATAATAAAAATGATCCAAAATCTTGAAAACAAAATGGAGTTACAGATAAATAGCCTGGAAACAAAGATTGAAAAGATACAAGAAATGTTTAATAAAGACCT